>NC_068939.1:26261639-26861639 GCF_016801865.2 Culex pipiens pallens
TTGTATTTTTGTATTTTTGTATTTTTGTATTTTTGTATTTTTGTATTTTTGTATTTTTGTATTTTTGTATTTTTGTATTTTTGTATTTTTGTATTTTTGTATTTTTGTATTTTTGTATTTTTGTATTTTTGTATTTTTGTATTTTTGTATTTTTGTATTTTTGTATTTTTGTATTTTTGTATTTTTGTATTTTTGTATTTTTGTATTTTTGTATTTTTGTATTTTTGTATTTTTGTATTTTTGTATTTTTGTATTTTTGTATTTTTGTATTTTTGTATTTTTGTATTTTTGTATTTTTGTATTTTTGTATTTTTGTATTTTTGTATTTTTGTATTTTTGTATTTTTGTATTTTTGTATTTTTGTATTTTTGTATTTTTGTATTTTTGTATTTTTGTATTTTTGTATTTTTGTATTTTTGTATTTTTGTATTTTTGTATTTTTGTATTTTTGTATTTTTGTATTTTTGTATTTTTGTATTTTTGTATTTTTGTATTTTTGTATTTTTGTATTTTTGTATTTTTGTATTTTTGTATTTTTGTATTTTTGTATTTTTGTATTTTTGTATTTTTGTATTTTTGTATTTTTGTATTTTTGTATTTTTGTATTTTTGTATTTTTGTATTTTTGTATTTTTGGATTTTTGTATTTTTGTATTTTTGTATTTTTGTATTTTTGTATTTTTGTATTTTTGTATTTTTGTAATTCCCCCGTTCAAGTGCCACAACCACACCAGTGAATGTCGCGCGTAACTTCTCGGGCGGGACCAATTGTGGACGGAAGCAGCGTCGTGCGGGGAAACTGTTGCTTATTGTTGAACTATTCCTGCAAAATACCAACCAGCAGTGTTGGCAGCCCTTCCAACCGTGTGTATGTGTTTGTGGGCACCGCCACTCGTTCGTACATGTGTATGTGTGTGTATGGACGTAGCTTAGATGAAACATCAGGAAGCAGCTTATTTGATGGCTGCCAATATCCACAAACACGTTCCGTGCTCGCCCTGGTACAACGTAATACCGAGAGCATTGTGTGTGTTTTCTCTTTCCGTTAGTACGATGGTTTACCTCTTTTTGCTAGGAAAATATATAGTGATGTAGGGTTACACTGCACTGTGTTTGTTAAGTCAACTCTAGTTACTTCCTTTGGTTTATAAAAATGTCCTTTTTTTACTGATTAATCTAATTCAATAGTAAACAGTAATAAAATTCAAATTTAATAAATAAATCGATACAAATTTTTCTTCACAGCATAAAAATATTTGTTTAACTACTTAGAAATGGTTCCAGTGTAGTTCTAAATTTTTTGGTAAAATTTTATGTAAAATTACACGCAAGAATGTGTAACCTTTGAGCATGGGAAAACTACTTCAAGGAATGTCAAGCTCATATTAAAGTTAATACTTTTCTCCGTGTGGTTTCAGTTTAAATTACGCTGATTTGATTTAGGTAAACAGTCAAATTGTACATTCAGTGTGTTATATTAAATGATTGGTGAGATACATGATTTTTCATGTGATTTTTGAACGATTTCGTTTTTGGATCAGAAACTTTTCAACTTTCTATATGATCCACGCCACCCCTCGTTACGGTCTCATATAGGAAATAAATCTCACTCTTTTCAGATGAGTGATTTTCGTTCCTCTTGTTCCGGATTTGCTCCACTTTCCCGCCAAGCACGTGGAGGTAAGCTACATAGCACGCTCTCAGCATTTCTCCCCTCCAACATAGAACAAGAGTCGATCATTCATCATATCGATACAAAGAATGTGGTTAAGTGAGAAGGAAGGTGGCTCGAGGGTAAATCGGAGACCGGAACTCGTCGTCTACACTGGTTACGGATCCGGAGTGGTACGGGTAGAGAGGACAGCGTTTTAGCTGAGCTGGTCCGGATTCCACGGCACGGGCACGTAGGCACCGGGGGCCTTGATTGGACCACTTTATTACCGGGCAAGCCAACAACAACAATCACGGGGTTTTGTGTCGTACCAGCAAAGGACGTCGTGGCTGCTTTTCGAGTGGAAGCAGATTGAATCAGGATGATTGAAATGCGATGAGTCGAGCAGCAACGTCTTGAGAGAGAGAGAGAAAGCGAGGACCACAACGCATGATTGCGGGTTTGTGTTCCGTTCATTTTCCTGAGATGATGGATGGTGCATTTCGGTTTCCGTTTCCGCACAGAAGAAATGAGCTTACTTGTCAGTACCTGTCGGTAATGGGTTTCCCATAAATTGTGCAGGTTTATGACGGGGAGCTTGACTGCTTTGATGTGAGCAGATATCATTCCTGCAAATTATAAGTTCGGATGCAAGAACAAGCTACTCTAAACAAGAGCAGCGGAGTATGCTAAATTTCTCAGCGACTCCGACTTGAACTTCAACAACATCTTCGATTTTTATTTTAGATTCCAATTCCACATTCTCAAGACATAGTGACTCCATGTTCTTTCTCCGCCGCCCTGCTTTAACTCAGTCACACCTTGTAAAGCCGTAGATGAAATTTTGTGCCACCCTTTTCAAATTATTTTTTTTTAACAAAAACTTAGAAACATTTTTTTCTGATTCATGATATTTATGAAAAAACGGTCGTCTAAAACCACTCAAAAATAAGTCACTCATCGACCTTGACCAGACCAAGAGATTTGGATTTCCTACAAACAAAATTTGCATCTACCATACCTGATTATTTTTGGGTTTTGTTGATTTGAATGAATTTCGACCAACTGGTTGGAGAATAGGCCGATGCAAACATTTTTCAAAGTTTTTGTCCCTCGACTCTGGTTCGCGGTACCGTCAACAGGGGTGACGTTGGGTCTGGGTGGTGAGGTTGGGTCATACAAAAATGCTGAAATTTGTATAACCCAATTTCACCCCCCAGACCCAATGTCACCCCTGATGACGATACGTACTGTTATCGAAAATTCACAAAAACTCAAAATATGTTTAAATTTTCTAAAGCATGTTTGAAATGATAATAAACACATGGGAATGCACTTCAAATTGATTTCAGTTTTTTTTTTTTTTTTTTTGTTAAAATCAAAGCATTTATTTTAATCATTCATAAATTTACATTTACATTTTATCGGTATTTAGGCCATGGCCTCCGGTAATCTTCAGCAGTACCACTTGCACTAGTACTACTACTAGCTCCTGAACCATTGTTTGGCTTATTCAAAGCTACCAATACATTCGGATCCCCTTGCTCCTCTTCCACGATGGTTTTCTTTTCCTTATCACTCTTCTTGTTCACTTCTTCTAATCCATTTTGGCCTTTTCCTTGCTGGTTGTTCGCACTTGAAGCACCCAATGCCACGATTGGTTGCGAAGTAGATGAACCGTTCGCGACAACTTGTGCAAAGGAGTTACTGCTTTGCTTTGACAAAGAAGCAGCTCCAACACCACTACGATTTGGACAATCCACTTTTAAATGGCCTTCTGTACCACAAACAAAACATTTGTCTTTCAAACCATCGTAATACACTCGAGCCTGCTTTCCCTTGATCTTTATCTGTCCTGGTAAATCTTTACCCACTTCCATATAAATACCACGCACACCATTAAATATCGTGAATCCCGATTCTACTGCATACCTTTCCCGACATAAATACTTCACATTTCCGTACTTGTCCATTTCCTTCTGAATCTCATCATCACCTATTTCCGGTGTCAATCCAAAAATCCTGACATATTCGATCGTCCCCCCAGCATCCATCACCATAGTTTCCGTTGTCGCTCCATCAGCATACCGAAACGTGGTTTTCGGTCCTAACCTCAAAAGCGCCTTCCACATAAAATCCATCGACCTAAACTTCACGTAAACACTGCGATCTTCTCGGTACATGGCAGTCAGCTCCTCGTATTTCCATCCGTGTTCTTTGAAGAACTGAAAAACTTCAGCGTCCTTCGGTTTCCTTTGGCCAGCTCCGAAATGAATCCGGATAGTCAGCTCCTTCTTGGGTTCCATGACCTTGAACTGAGGCACTATTTTGCTGTTGTCTTCACACACGTCCGATTCCAAAGAAATCACTCCGTGAACTGTCAGTTAAAATAAGATTGATTTAAAAAAAATCCCCTGATTTTTAAAGATGTACGACAAAAGGTCGAAGGACATAGGGTCGAATGGACAAAAGGTCAAATGCCCAAAAATCGAAAAATAAAAAGTCGAAGGACAAAAGGTCGATTGAGAAAAAAATAACAAATTCTAAAACATCCCGAGCAGACGGAAATAACGTGGGAATAACATTTTTTTGATATTTGAAAATACTAGGCCAATAACAATGTTTTGTTATTTATAACAGGATTTTTTATTCGTCGTTATTATTTTTTTTTGTTATTGGATTGTTATTGTAATTGTTTATTGTTTATTGTAAAAAATATCATTTGACTACTTATGGTCTATATGATTAGGCTTATAAAAACTAGCGACGACACCGACACATATACATTAAAACTGACTAGAATACCAGAGTCGAGCACGTTGTTGAAACATGGAAGTGGAAATGTTAGGACGATAGAGTTGAGAAAAAACATTAAAACGACTACACATAAAACGAATCGGCTCATGTTGTCCATAGTTGGTGTTGCGACGTGCGAGCTGCAGGTATGGACGTTGGCGGAGCGGCCTTTCGGGAGCGTAAACTTGGATCTGCGCTAGGATCCAGGGACTGTCGATTTCGCCAGCCAGCACTTTGGCAACGAACGATGCTTGTGAGATGTGCCGCCTTTTTTCAAGTGTGTCCAACCGCAGGATTCGGCAACGTTCCTCGTACGGACTCCAACCAGCAGGATTGTGCGCACGGCGAAGGGCAAGTCGAGTAAATTTTCTCTGGACTGATTCGATCTTGGCTGACCAAGTGCTTTGGTATGGACACCAGACAACAGAGCAGAACTCGAGGATGGATCTTACCAGCGCGCAGTACAGGGAGCGCAGACATGCGACATCCCGGAAGTCCTCAGCGATCCTGAAGATGAATCCCAGCTGACGGTTGGCTCTGGACACGATGTCATGACGATGGCTGGTGAAACTGAGTTTGCAGTCCAGAGTAACTCCAAGATCTCGTACTTGGGTCACCCGCGCCAGTGTGCTTCCCGCGATGGCGTAGTCAAAGATCACAGGCTTCAGTTTTCGATGGAAAGAGATGGCGTTGCATTTGTCAATGCTGATCGTCAGGAAGTTACGCAAGCACCACTCGTTGAAACGATCCAGCTGTCTCTGCAGAGTTGAACAGTCCAAAACGCTCCTTACAACTGTGAATATTTTCACGTCATCTGCGTAGAACAGCCGACATCCTCCGGCTAGCAGCAGTGCCAATTCATTGACGAACAGGATAAACAGTAGGGGCCCTAAGTTACTGCCTTGGAGAACGCCAGACAGACTGGTGAATATGTCGGATTCAGAGTTCCCAATCCTGACACGCATAACCCGGTCGGTGAGGTAGGACTTCAACCAGCGAATGAGATTAGCAGAAACTCCAAGTACTTCCAGTCGTGACAAATAACATTTTTAGTTATTTTTTGCAATTCCGTCGTGAAACTACTTACTTTTCCTGTCATTCTTGAACGACGAAATAGCCTACTTTTCTGTACCAAAAATAACAGAATCGAATAGCAACACTTTTCAAAATAAATGCTGAAAAGTTCTACTTTTTAGCACTGAAATGGGTGCTGAAAAGTTGAACTTTTCAGCACTTGTTTCGAAAAGTAACACTTTTCAAAATTGTTTTGATTTAAACGATTTATTGACAATATACATGAAAATTTGACTTAAAATTTCACTGAATGGGTATTTTCCAGAATTGCAAAAAATGTTGTATGGAACTCGTTGCAAAACTTGATTTTTTCAGCACTCGTCGTATTTATCCAACTCGGTGAACCTCGTTGGATAAATGTACGACTCGCTTTTTGCAACTTGTTGCATAAACTACTATTTCGAACAAATCTTTGTTATTATTTTTTGTTATTTTAACAACTAATCCGATATTACCAATAACAGTTCGAGTTATTCTACCATAACAATAAAAGTAATTCCAAAGTTGTTTTGGTTTTTAACCAATATCAGACCCATAACAAATTTTGTTCTGATAACATAAACTGTTATTAAACTCTTATACAAAAATGGATTTTTCGAAGATTCCATAACACTTTTTGTTATTTTAAAAGTATTTGTTATTGAAATGGCATGAATTTTGTTATTACCGTCTGCCCGGGATTGTTGTGAATTTTCTAACATATAATACGTAATGTATTTACACAAGTACAGAAAAAGTGAGACTTCCAAAATATTTTTCGTCGGCTGTGTGCTATCTTGTGACATAGACCATTTTGGTCGAAAATGAGTGAATGATGTCGTTTTGCTATACTTAACAAACACTACAAGATGCTTTAACCCGATTTTGGAAAATCGCTTCCGTCTCCCGGCTATCTCAATACACACTTGTGACATAGACCAAATTATCATCAAAATGATTGTGCACACTTGTGACACGTCATACATGTTGTTGGAAAATGTGGAAATTTTTTCTTGTTTTTCACAAATTTATGTACACACATACTTTCTAAAGGCAAAGCAACCTTTTGTTTATAAAAATATACTGATTAAGTCGATTAAACCATTGATTTGAGCTTATTTTAGTTTGTATGGGAATTCTGTGCACACTTGTGACACATAGTACAATTTTACTTTCGAAACACACTTGTGACACGTGCTTTTCAGATTTTTGTTTACATTATTTACTGTATCTTTTAACTGGTGTAACCAAATTAGTTGAAACTTGGAGCGTTTGTTAAGCGATAGTATACGAACCGATTGCTTCATAAAGTTTGGCTCTACCATTCAAAGTTTTGAAAATATTAATCATGAAACTTTAAAAATTGATTTTCTTTAAACGGTCGTTGTCACAAGATAGCACACAGCTGACGTTTTGTAAAATTTATTTTCTTAAAAAAACGATTTTTATTCGTGAGTTTTTTTTTTCATTCTTACAATAACGAGCAGTTTTTCTAATAACGTAATAAGGTACTTCTAGAAACATTTGTGAGTTTTCTCATATTCATGCTTGCTGTAATATTACACGAGCAGATCTCCAAATAACAAATCTGGCAGTTTTTCAAGAATAAAAAAAAATCCTTATCTTGATTGTCGTTATACATGTGTGTGTTTTCCCATTGAAACAGGTGGCAAATTTTCAAACCCCTAATTTTAAAGGAATTTTTTTGTGAAATTAGCAGAACATGCATATAATTAAAAAAAAATCGAACTCATGGCCTTCCAACGTTTTGTTCATTCATTCGACCTTTTGTTTATTCGACATTTTGTTCATTTTTTCTTCGGACCACATTCTGAATAAAACTTTTAAAAATTGTAATTTTATGATTATATGAAAAACGAAAATGAATATCTTAAAAAATACTTGAAATTTCAAAAAACTGCAGCGTTATTTAAATTGTTTTATAATTTTCCGCATTTGGTCCTCAAGCGTATAAGAAGTTCTCTATAACCTCGCAATTTTTTTCGCGATGTTTAATTTTTTATTTTTTGATATGGATGAAACTTTGTTCATGTTTTCCCTATGTCAAAATAAGCAATTTTCCCTATGTCAAAATAAGCAATTTATCATTATTAGTTCCCATACAATTTTATGGCCTGGTCATTAGGGTGACAATAAAAAAAATCGACATCAGAGATACCCTCTGACTCGATTCCTAATGCAAAAATAAGTATCTGTGCCAATTTTGAGCCAAATCGGTTAAGGCTAAGGGGTCGCTTTTCATCGTTGAAGTTTATATGGGGAAAATCACGAAAATGTATGGTGAAAAACATCGTTTCAGTAATTTTTTGCTAGGTGGCACAGGTCTCGCCCAAAATTGTCCAAGTGTGAAATTCTTGTAGGAAATTTAATTCCCTACAACTTTGTCGAAGGGTGCAAAACGATCCGAGTTGATCCTGATTTTTGGTGATTTTTCTAGAAAAAAAATATTTTCTTATATG
Source organism: Culex pipiens pallens (assembly GCF_016801865.2). Classification (NCBI taxonomy): domain Eukaryota; kingdom Metazoa; phylum Arthropoda; class Insecta; order Diptera; family Culicidae; genus Culex; species Culex pipiens. The sequence goes on from NC_068939.1 coordinate 26,269,619, forward strand.
GGTAATTCTCCGCCAACTCACACAGCAGTTGCCCCGACCCCTCTTCGATTTGCGTGAAACTTTGTCCTAAGGGGTAACTTTTGTCCCTGATCACGAATTCGAGGTCCGTTTTTTGATATCTCGTGACGGAGGGGCGGTACGCCCCCTTTCATTTTTGAACATGCGAAAAAAGAGGTGTTTTTCAATAATTTGCAGCCTGAAACGGTGATGAGATAGAAATTTGGTGTCAAAGGGACTTTTATGTAAAATTAGACGCCCGATTTGATGGCGTACTCAGAAATCCAAAAAAAAACGTGATTTTCATCGGAAAAAATACTAAAAAAGTTTAAAAAATTCTCCCATTTTCCGTTACTCGACTGTAAAAAATGTTGGAACATGTCATTTTATGGGAAATTTAATGTACTTTTCGAATCTACATTGACCCAGAAGGGTCATTTTTTCATTTAGAACAAAAATTTTCATTTTAAAATTTCGTGTTTTTTCTAACTTTGCAGGGTTATTTTTTAGAGTGTAACAATGTTCTACAAAGACTCTATATATTAAAATTTATGTAATTGTCTGTTCTACAACTTTGTAAAACATTGTTACACTCTAAAAAATAACCCTGCTAAGTTAGAAAAAACACGAAATTTTAAAATGAAAATTTTTGTTCTAAATGAAAAAATGACCCTTCTGAGTCAATGTAGATTCAAAAAGTACATTAAATTTCCCATAAAATGACATATTCCATTTTTTTTTTACAGTCGAGTAACGGCAAATGGGAGAATTTTTAAAACTTTTTTAGTGTTTTTTTTCGATGAAAAATACGTTTTTTCGGAATTCTGAGTAGCCATCAAATCGGGCGTCTAATTTTACATAAAAGTCCCTTTGACACCAAATTTCTATCTCATCACCGTTTCAGGCTGCAAATTATTGAAAAACACCTCTTTTTTCGCATGTTCAAAAATGGAAGGGGTCGTACTGCCCCTCCGTCACGAGATATCAAAAAACGGACCTTGGATTCGTGATCAGGGACAAAAGTTACCCCTTAGGACAAAGTTTCACGCAAATCGAAGAGGGGTCGGGGCAACTTTTCCCGATTTCGTGTGATACTTTCAAGTATATAAGCCGATTTCTTTTCATCGCATTGCTAATAACTCATCAGGATCAACTCGGATCGTCTTGCACCCTTCTACAAAGTTGTAGGTAATTAAATTTCCTACAAGAATTCCACACTTGGACAATTTTGGGCGAGACCTGCGCCACCTGCTGCAAAAATCCTGAAGCGATGTTTTTCCCCATACATTTTTGCGATTTTCCCCATATAAACTTCAACGATGAAAAGCGACCCCTTAGCCTTAACCGATTTGGCTCAAAAATGGCACAGTTACTTGTTTTTGCCTAAATAATCGATCCAGGGGGTATCTCTTGCGATTTTCCGAAATTTTAAATTTTTCTTGTCACCCTACTGGTTACAAAATGAATATGAAAAAAAAAACTTGTGTGAAATTATCTGATCTTTAATTAAAATATTTCAAAAAATATATATAATTTGTTCTCAACTACGACATTTTTCATCGTTTCGACTTCTTTGTGTGGCTGTATCTCAAAAACTAATTGCCCGATTTTCAATGTTCCAGAGAGTTTCAGGGGTGCTTTTCTTTCAAAAAGTATTTTTAAAATGCAAAAAAAAAAAACAAAAAGAAACCTAAATGGTATACCAAAAACTAGCATTAACTTGAAAACGGTACAATTTGTTAAAAAAAAATATAGCGCTTTTTGATTGCAAATTCGATTTTGCTTCAAAAAATACATGTTAAAAAAATTGTCTAAGTTTTAGATTTAAAAAAGAAACATGATTCATCGAAAATTAATTTCTCGTAAACCAAGTTGTATTACCGTCAGTGCGGGTGACTATGGGTCAAAAAACGATACACCTCTCGAAATTTCTTGATAACAAAAACAATATAAATAACATATAAAATCTGTCAACGTAGATTTGTTCTTAGATAGTTTACCAACATTTTCCCAAATTATGGTGGATTTTGATGAACACTACCTTAAATGCCAATAGTTTGAAAATTGACCCAATCTCACCCCTTAGAGGGGGTAACATTGAGTCAAATGATACTAAAATGATGCTCAAATACAACGATATGGTAAAAACAAGTCATCCAACAGTGTTTCTTGTTCGAGTGAATCGTATTGACACGCTACAATGTTTGAAGTGAAGATTTTTAAACATTTGGGTAGTTTTTGAGCAATTCTAACAAAAATATTAGAAAAATGATTTTTCGAGAGGTCATTTTTGGCCAAAAACGTACCCCAACTTTAGACAGCTGCCAAAATAACAGGATTTGTTCTAGGAACGAGATTTTTTCAGCGAAGTCATCTTGAGATGTCCCCTACACAACCCTTTTAATAGAATTCAGTTTCATTGAGAAGAACCTGAGAAATGGTAAAATCCGTCAAAAATCACTTTGACCCAATCTCACCCCCCAGACCCAATGTCACCCCCACTGACGGTACATCATGCACTATTGCCCAGAAGATGTCTTATTGAATCCCCTAAAACATATCGAAATCATCGAAATTTTACAATACGTATTTTGGGAATGTAACTATTAGTGATAAAAACTCAATTAATAAAATCGAATATTTTTTTCCGTTTCCCCTTTTTTTTAATAAAAGTCCTAATCATAATTTACAACTTTGCCCAAGACACCAATTCGATCAGAAAATCCCTTCTCAAGAAACAGAATTTTATATATTTCAATACCCATTTTGTTTCACCCGCTCCTAAAATTGTCTACAGACTTGCACGAAAAAAAATCTAATGATGAAAAAATTACTACTTTTGACGTTGGGACAAAGTTTCACCCAAATTAAAAAAAAAAATGCAAAGAAAAGTCGATTTGCGTCGCTGGTTGCTGTGCACCCTTCAAAAATCTTATCAATAATCGCATCGCTTTTTCCGAAACAAACTAACTGATAGTTAGTAACTATACTATAAGGATTAAAATTGCATGCAGACATTCCTGGAGCAAAATCTAATTTTTCAGGGAAGTTGTAGCTCCAGGGACAAAATAAACGCACCAGCAATCTCAAGCCATCCGGTGAAGCATGGGAATCTGATCGCTTCCGGCTACACTTGCCTGCCTCAAATCCACTTGAAATATCGGACATGGTTCCGGAATTGGATGTGGCTTGCAGTGTCCTGTGCATTATCATTCCCCCTGCCTGTCTCCAAAGGATCAAAACCTGAAAGAAGATTTCCTCTTAAGTCACACACACAACCAGACAAGTGAGAACATTTATTTTTCATTAAAAAGACCGGCAGATTGTCTTGTCCCGTGTCCTGGCGTTGTGGATGCCCACCGGCCAGAGATTGATGGATCTCTAGCTCTGCGGTGGAAAACCTGTTCAACATGGCAGCTCAGCTCGGCTAAGCTCAGCAGTGAAGCCATTTCCAGATGGCTCAACCCCCGGATGGATGGGTCGGTATGTAAATGGCTATCCTGGAGGGAAGAGAGGAAGAAAGAAAAGCAGGATAAAAAGCTCAACTGTCGAAGGCTTGGTGAGTGATCAACGCACACAGAATTCATCTGCTGGTGTATCCCGTAGGCCTTTTGGGTGATACTCTCTCCTTTTTTTCCTTTATGCAAGTAGAAACTATTGGATGATGTGCTCGACCAGAGCAGAGCAATTCTCGACAAGTGGCCAACAGGATGATGCAATTTGTTAGCGTTTCCGTTTGCTTGTTTGGAAAACATCCTGAGGCATGATGGTTTTTTTTGTGTACAGCTTTCACCACAACTTATCGAGTTTTAAAAGTAACACTTGGCAACAGGAATTATATCGAATCGTGAGTAATTTTGTAACTTTTGTTTTCATTCTGTACTTTAACTCGTTCGTTATGAATTTTTGAAGACCTAGTTATTTGAATAAATTTCTATCAAAAAAAAATTATGATTAGTGCACCGTTTTCAAGTATTAGCCACTTTAAGTTCAATTTTAATCAGTTAAATCAATTTCTCAGACATATATTAAGTATAATCCGACTTCATATTTGATGATTAAACAATTGAAACGCTTTTCCACCAACAATGGTAATAATTCGATCTTTCGGTTGAAACCCGCCTTTTTGCTTTATTAACCTTGTCTATAAAACCACTGAATTAGAAAACAAAATTGAAGCATGATTGTGTTACTTTATCAAACAAAACTTTCTAGACTCTATACATTCTACGAGAAAATGAAACAACTCCTTTTCTTCGTCAAACTTTCACTAACATAATAGACAAACTCTGTGGTAGTAATTCAAGTGAGCAATTCTCTACCAAAACCGGAAATGGATTTTATTTGTATTTTTTGATTTTGCTCAAACTTTGTGGGGGACTTCCCTATGACCAAATAAGCTATTTTGTGTCATTGGTTCACCCATACAAGTCTCCATACAATTTTGGCTGCTGTCCATACAAAAATGGTATGTAAATATTCAAACAACTGTAACTTTTGAGTGAATTTTGTGATCATTGGTGTCTTCGGCAAACTTGTAGGTATTGTTGAGGAGATGTCGAAGAGATCGGAAAATTTTACGAATGTTTCATGTTTTAACATTGAAAATCAGACCATTAGTTGCTGAGATATTCACATTAGAAAATGGTGGGCTGTTTGGGTGAAACTTAGAAAACTTCAATTTTCGTGTTTCTTTTTGTTTAAGCCGCTGTATCTCAGCAACCAGAGGTCCAATCTTCAATGTCTCTTAGACAATTTTATAGCAAATTTTCTGAACCTTTTCAAAAAAAATATTTTTAGAAATGGTCACTCATGGTCACTATTTTTAAAAATCGAAAAACTGCAAATATTTCGCTAAAATCAAACTTTCGGTGGCTATATCTTGAAAACAGAGCCTTTTATCAAAAAATCTGTGAAGTACTTTTCGATTGGAAATTCAATTTTACATTAAAAAAATTACGTCAAATTTGTTTTTGCATAAAATTTAGATTTTTTTTCCAAAAATCACTATTTTTTTCAAAAATTCATAACTCGGCGGCAGATTTTTTGACCATGTTTCTCTATGGCTCAAAAGTTGCGGGTTTTTGTCCCCTAAAACATATCAAAAAATCTCGAAAATCAAAAAATACGTATTTTGGGAAATTAAGTTTTTGTGAAAAAATGTTAATTAAAAAATCGACAAATTTTTTTTCCGTGTACCTGTTTTTTCTCAAAAGTCCTCAACAATACCTACAACTTTGCCGAAGACACCAAATTGATCAGAAAATTCATTCAAAAGTTACAGATATTCGAATATTTACGTACCATTTTTGTATGGACAGCTGCCAAAATTGTATGGAGACTTGTATGGGTGAAGACTTGTATGGGTGAACCAATGACACAAAATAGCTTCTGTGGTCATAGGGAAGGCCCCCACAAAGTTTGAGCCAAATAAAAAAATACAAAAAGTAAAAATGGTTGAAATCGGCCGATTTCGTAGAGAGTTGCTCTTTATTAACCTTGTCTATAAAACCACAGATCAGAAAAAAAATTAACTCTATACATTCTACGAGAAAGTGAAACAACTCCTTTTCTTCGTCAAACTTTCACTAAAATAATAGGCAAACTTTGTGGCAGTAGTTCAACATCAAGTTGATTGTTCGCGGATGACGACTACGTGCTTAGCGACGTGTTGATTGTGGTTTCAGTCTGCTGCTCTACCAGTAAAAGTTCCACTCCTCCACTTTTAACCCTGAATATTATTTAAAAGTCAAAAAAATGAGAAAATTAGTTTATTTTAAAATTAATATTGATGACATCACATGTCAATCGTAATTAGTAATGCCTACTAGAAAAATTTTAGAAAGAAAAAAACGAACAAAACATTCTAATCCACAGAGGGTTAAGACAGAACCACTACATCGAGTGAAGGAGTGACAACTTTACGGCACGGTGTAAAGTTTCACCGCAGATCTATATACGCCCGTCGTCATCTTTGTCGACTTTCTGCGGCGATTACTGCCAAGTTATGGCCGTGTCACTCAGCCACCCGAACAGCCATCGTTCTCATCAGCATCGTCACGATCCCCAGGTAGGATGTAGGTAGGTAAATGCTAGCAGACCCATTATTCGTACTAATAATGGGAAAAGTTAGTGGAGCTTTATGCTGAGCGTCAAGCTATTGCCGAAGCTTTGTCGTCGGTTGATTAATGTGCTACATCAAACCGTTAAGACGATTTCGAGCTCGTTTTTGGGTTTTAATACATGTTCTTATAAGTTAATCGGTACGAGTTTTATTGGTGTGCATCGGCTTAATTTTTTTTAAATCTGAGCAATTCTCTCAGATTTCGGTCATTCGATTGTTTTTGTATTTTTTAATCCGGCTGAAACTTTATGGTGCTGACGGTATGCCCAAAGAAACCATTTGCATCATTAGTTTGTCCATATAATTTTCCTTACAAATTTGGCAGCTGTCAATACAAAAATGATGTATGAAAATTCAAAAATCAGTATTTTTTGAATGAATTTTTTGATCGATTTGATGTCTTGGGCAAAGTTGTAGGTATGGATAAGGACTACACTGAAAAAAAAATGATACACGGTAAAAAAAATTGGTGATTTTTGATTTCACTTTTTGTCACTAAAACTTGATTTGCAAAAAAAAACACTGTTTTTTTTATTTATTTTTTCATTTTCTGATATGTTTCAGTGGTCATCAAATGCCAACTTTTCAGAAATTTACAGGCTGTACAAAAAATCTTTGACCGAGTTATGAATTTTAAAGAAATAATTAAATTTAATCAATACTGATTTTTTTTTTTTAAATCGGTATATTGGTCGCAAAAAATTTTCAACTTCATTTTTCGATGTAAAATCAAATTTGAAAATCAAAAGTTTTAATGAAATTTTGATAAAGTGCACCGTTTTCAAGTTAAGGCCATTTTTAGGTAACTTTTTTGCAAATAGTCGCAGTTTTTCATCTTTTTAATACGTTCACATGTTTGCACACCTTTAAATATTTTTGAAAAGCTGAGAAAATTCTCCATATTTTGCTTTTTTGAACTTTGTTGATACGACCATTAGTTGCTGAGGAATTGTCATGCAAAGGTTTAAAAACAGGAAAATTGATGTTTTCTAAGTCTCACCCAAACAATCCACCATTTTCTAATGTCGATATCTCAGCAACTAATGGTCCGATTTACAATGTTAAAATATGAAACATTCGTGAAATTTTCCGATCTTTTCGAAAACAATATTTTCAAAAAAATAAAAACAAGACTAACTTTTCAAAAGGGCCAAACATTCAATGTTACGCCCTTTTGATATATTAGTCTTGATTTAATTTTTTTAAAAATATTGTTTTCGAAAAAGATCGGAAAATTTCACGAATTTTCACGAATATTTTATCATTGTAAATCGGACCATTAGTTACTGAGACTTAAAAAACATCAATTTTCCTGTTTTTAAACCTTTGCATGGCTATATCTCAGCAACTATGGGTCGTATCAACAAAGTTCACAAAAGCATAATATGGAGAATTTTCTCAGCTTTAAAAAAAAAAAATTTTAGAGGTGTGCAAATTGCGACTATTTTCAAAAAAAAATACCTAAAAATGGCTTTAACTTGAAAACAATGCACTTTATCAAAAATGAAGTTGAAATTTTTTTGTGACCAATATTTCGATTTTTTTAATTTTTGATTCAAAAATTCATAACTCGTTCTAAGATTTTTTGCACAACCTTGAAATTACTGAAAAGTTAGCATTTGATGTCTCCTAAAACATATAACAAAAAAATAGTGTTTTTTTGCAAATCAGCAACCCCAAATTAGTTCATTTCTTATTTGGACATTGTGAATCTTCCGTATAGCCGCCATCTTGGTCGTCATCTTGAATTTTTCGCTTTTCTTAAGGAACCCGGCTAAGTGACTGTGATATTCGGACTCAGGAGGGTTGATTTAATTTAGAACCATCAATACCTGGCCTGTTGCATGATTTTCCCTTCAACACAACAAATGGGCCTCTTTTTTATGTTGGTCCTTGATTCAGTTTGAGGCCGATTTACTTATAAAAAGGCCTTAAGGGTGCACAGCAACCAAGGAAGTTGTTGTTTTCTTATTCCAAAATTGGCAAATTTATAGGCTACGTGGCTCGGTCAGATTAGACCTCTGGTAAAAGAAAAATAAACAGGAAAATAAATACGTTTTTAAAAGCCATTTTCTAATGGTTGACATTAGCATCTCAGCAACAATAACGGTCCAATATTCAATGCTAAAACGTAAAAACAAAATGTGAAATTGTCTAATCTATTTGAAAAAATCACTTTAAAAAATGGGAATCAAGTCTTTTTGAAGTTTTAGTCTTTACTCCCAAATTACCAAAAAAAAATTCGGGAATATCTGAAATTTCCCTTAATTATGTTACATTGTTGGATTACTTGATTTAACCCAATCTTTGTACTTGGGCATCATTTTGGTTTCATTCAACTTTATGTCACCCCCTCTTACGGTTTCATTCAATTTTGTTAAAAGACCTTTAAAACAAACTGCGTAAAATGTATTTTCATATCATAATTTTTTGATAATTTTTTCTTTAACATTCCAACTCCCAAAGCTCCAATAAAGTTGGATCGGTAACTTCAACTCGCTGGTTCTCGAGCATAACTCAACCGATCAAGACGATTATTTGTTCAAGTTATTTGTTAGGATGTCTAGTTGACCCTAAAACTATGCAGAACTCAATTTGATCAAATCTGTAATTTTTGCGATCAAAAACATCGTTCCAACTTTTTCTTCGCGTGTAAAAAAATTCGCCGAAAATTCCACGGAGGCAGTCTTTTAAAAAAAGGTGGAACGATGTTTTCGGTCGCAGAAATTACAGATTTGTTTAAATCAAGTTCTGCAAAATTTTAGGATCACCTGGACACTCTTACAAATCACAGGAAACAAGAATCGTCTCGATTGGTTGAGTTATGCCTGAGAACCAGCGAGTTGAAGTTACCGTTCCAACTTTTTTGGAAGGCTTGGGCGTCCGTGTAAGTTGGATATGCGTTGGGCGTTCCAGTGTTAAAAAAAATAAGTTTAAACATTTAGGCTATTCATTTTTAATACTTCTTTCTAGCAACATTTCAATCCTGAAACATAAATCACAAAGTCTGAAAAAATATAGATTTCTTGGCGTCCTTTTCATTCTATCAAAATTTTCAGTTTTATTAACTTTTCCCAAAAAAAAAGAGATTATCTTAATTTTTCGATAAACGCATTAAAAACTTGTAAAAACTTAATTTTTATTTTTCTTCAAATTCAACTTAATCAGTCTGTTTTATATTAACTACTGGCTTTTGAACGGAAGCGAATGACCCATAGGGTTAAAGTTCCCCTGAAAAAACAACAACATCATCAGTTTCTTAAAAATATTAGTTTTGAACAGAAAAAATAACTTGTAGCAAAAAATAAAGTTTAATTGAATTTTTAAACAATAGTGACATTTATTCCTGAACCATAAAACAAAGCAAAAAAAATAATGTTTGGGATTATAATGTTGAATTTTATTGAATTGTAATTGAACAATTTTCATAAGCCGATGATGCACAGCTAATTAAATGACTTAGATCCAATGCTAAAGAAGAAAAACTAGTTTCAAATCATCCGATTTTGACCATTTTTATTTTTTGTATTTTTTTATTTGGCTCAAACTTTGTAAGGCCCCCCCATATGACCCAATAAGCTATTTTGTGTCATTGGTTCACCCATACAAGTCTCCATACAATTTTGGCAGCTGTCCATACAAAAATGGTACGTAAATATTTAAACAGCTGTATCTTTTGATTGAATTTTCTGACCAATTTGGTTTCTTGGGCAAAGTTGTAGGTATTGTAAGGACTATTAAAAAAATATAGGTACACTGAAAAAAATGGCCGATCTTTTAATTACCTTTTATTCAGAAAAAATCAATTTCCCAAAATACATATTTTACATATTTTTGATTTTCGAGATTTTTTGATATGGTTTAAGGGACAAAAACCTGTAACTTTTGAGCCATAGAGAAGGTTGGTCAAAAAATCTGCCGCCGAGTTATGATTTTTTTGAAAAAATAGTAATTTTTGGAAAAAAATCGTAATTTCATTCAAAAAAAATGTTGACTTGTTTTTTATGTAAAATTGATTTTGCAATCGAAATGTACTTTACAGATTTTTTGATAAAGGGCTCCGTTTTCAAGATATAGCCACCGAAAGTTTGATTTTAGCGAAATATTTGCAGTTTTCTTCGATATTCAAAAGTAGTGACCAAATGTGACCATTTCCGATTTTTTTTTTTTTCAAGGGTTCAGAAAATTTGCTATAAAATTGAAGATTGGACCTCTGGTTGCTGAGATACAGCGACTTAAAGTAAAAAAAAACCGGAACATTGAAGTGTTCTAAGTTTCACCCAAACAAACTACCATTTTCTAATGTCGATATCTCAACTAATAATGGTCCGATTTTCAATGTTAAAATATAATACATTCGTGAAATTTTCCGACCTTTTCGAAAACAATATTTTTAAATCTAAAAATTTATTTTTTTTACATCAAGACTAACATTTCAAAAGGGCGTTATATTGAATGTTTGGCCCTCTAAAAATAATTGACCGCAGAGAGTTTTCCGGAGAAAATACAATTCATTTCCAAATTTTACCTAGCAGTACCATAGTTGAACCTTTTCCTCGTTGTACACAGCAAAAATTCCGATGGTATAATCGCATGCAAAAGCATGCACATCACCTTCGTCAAAATAGACACTTAATATTACACATTGCATGTAAACATTTTGTAAACAAAAAACAAAAGTTGCAACCGACGAGATTCAAACCCAGCACCAACAGTAAGAACTGGCGCCTTAGCCCGCTCGGTTATCAGACCGATGAAGAATGTAAAGGATGAACGCATATATGAGATTGACATTTCGGTCAAGTAGGTTTCCCATACTGATAGGCTACATAATTCAGGGTGTTTTATTAAATCGAATTTCATAAAATAATGCAAAATTTATTTTACACCCAGGCCTTTTACACGCAGCTGGATTACTACTTTATTTGCTGTGTAGCACATTTATTGCCCCGGTACGATGTGCATATTTTCTCCGAAAAATGTTGTTGATTTGATTAGGGGAACTTTAACCCTATGAGTCATTCTCCGAAAAATAACACATCAAATCACTCCAAGTCTTCACCAACCAGAAGGCAATGAAAAATTCTTCGAAAAAGTGCACTGCTGTTTTTTTTTTGGAAATTGTGTGTCGTCGTTCCGGGCCAGTTCTGGGCTTGACTGCCGAAGGGAATCCTGGAAACCAAAACTACCAGGGGGCAATTGAGGCAGCTTTTCAGAATTGAATGAGGAGATGAAAAAAAAAACAGAAATTTAATGGAAGATCTTACGTGAAGGCTTATGTTTTGATTAGTTATAGTGGGTCCCTCGGGTCGTCAGTGGACTAGATGCTCTTCCATCAGGGGGTACGGAAAAATTAAGTTGCTCTGCGACGAAAGAGCAAAGTCGTGTAGCAGGTTCGTCCCGAGATGAAAGTAGATTCATGTCACCTCTCGTGACGCCTAGGGCCATGACGAGAAATGGTAATTAAACGCACTTCAAGTAGAGTTTGTATCAAGAAGAGCTACAAAAAATAGTTTAGTAGATGGAAAAAAACTGTTGGAAAGTAAGTTTTGTGTCATTTTTTTGTTTCAACACAAACCAATTCCTCGAAAGCCCTACGGCCTGCTTCAAACTGCATCAAATATTCAACGCACATAAAACTATCGAACTATTCCGGCAATTTTCCGAACTCGAATCAGCTGTGTGTGTTTTTTCCCAATTTTCCCGCATCAGCCATAATTTTAGCCACCACTCAGAACCAACTGGCGCAGTTCGCTCTCTTTTGCAACTTTTCAAACATCCGAAACAACTGCTGCTTCTTTCGCACAGCTGGAAGCAAAAATAGTTGCATCGGGAAAAGAAAATTTTCGACATTCCTTCCCTTCTTATCTAATTTATTGCCTTCGGGGCTAGTTTTCCTTCCCTTCGCGAACTCCGGCCGAAGCGGGCTCATTCGATAATGAGCGGGAGGAAAAATAGTTGGTTTCATAGTTTCGATTTCGTCTTATTTTCGGTTCTGTACAACCACCGAGGCTAGCACGGAAATTGAGACTTTCGGAAAATAATCATGAATTCACCCAATTTGAACTAAAAAATAAAAATCGTTTACTTTTGGCTAGAAGAGAATTGTGTTAAGGATTATAATCTAATCTAATCTAATCTAACCTAATCTAATCTAATCTAATCTAATCTAATCTAATCTAATCTAATCTAATCTAATCTAATCTAATCTAATCTAATCTAATCTAATCTAATCTAATCTAATCTAATCTAATCTAATCTAATATAATCTAATCTAATCTAATCTAATCTAATCTAATCTAATCTAATCTTATCTAATCTAATCTAATCTAATCTAATCTAATCTAATCTAATCTAATCTAATCTAATCTAATCTAATCTAATCTAATCTAATCTAATCTAATCTAATCTAATCTAATCTAATCTAATCTAATCTAATCTAATCTAATCTAATCTAATCTAATCTAATCTAATCTAATCTAATCTAATCTAATCTAATCTAATCTAATCTAATCTAATCTAATCTAATCTAATCTAATCTAATCTAATCTAATCTAATCTAATCTCATCTTTAAAAAATCAAATAAAAATTTCAACATTTTAATGGAAAAAAGGTATGGAATGTCATTATACAGCAGTACAGTTTGAAACCAGGCCCAGTTAAATTACATAAACTTTGGAAAATATTTGCAACGGCCTTATTACTTTTCATAAAATCTAAGTATTAACGCAAATATTTTTTTTTTTTTGTGGAAAAAATAATTTTTCCGGTACCGTACATTTAACATTCACTAAAAATAAAAATATATTTTTTTATTAGCTCAAACACGTTAAAAATTATAATAAATGCAGGGCAATTTCAAATAGCTTTTAGCTGATTTCACTTAAAATTTTATTGAAGTTTTGTGATTTTTTGAAAAATAATTTTTCCCCTTGATTTTTCGGACTATTGTTTTTTAATGGGGGGGGGGGGGGTTGACAGTCTTAAGAATATGATTAAATAACGTTTTAATTCCAAACAGTAATTTTTTAAAATAATAATAAAAAAGAAGAATGATGAACGAAACCTTTTTTCTTTACTTTTATTTGATAATTAAGAGTCATATATTCTAACAATTTCAAAGTGTTGAAATTTTAATATGTAGCTGTCTTTTTTCCTTTTCTAGAAAATGTATTTTTACAAAAGCACAAAAAGCACGAAGCTATAAATTTGGTTTACAGATGTTTCCAAAAATATTTGATATTGGAATGTTTTTGAAACAAAATATAATTATGATATAATTGAATATTGAAATCTTCATTAATCAAAAAAAGGACAAAACAAGAATACAAAAAAAGGTCAAATATATGTTTCTAGTAAAATTTCTAATTTCAAAGTGACTGTTAAAAACGCCAATGAAAATTCAAATTAAAGGTTTATTCGTTCGTCTTTCTTCTTTTTAAAAAAAATGTTACAAAAATTATAGAAATTAATTTAAAAAATATATTTTCTTATTTTAAGAAATTCTCAAATTTTGTATAGAAGCATAACAGTAATAAGTTTTGTGATAATCATTTTCAAATCTAGCCAAAATGCCTGCTATTCATTTTCAAATCTAACCAAAATATTTAAAATCTACTCCATCTCCGGCCATAACCTCGATTTGAAATTTAAATGGTTTCAATTGGGGAAAAAACAGACAATCTTTTCAGACAATTTATATAAAATTTGATTAAGATGAAAATCAACAACATAGTTTATCACTGATAAAATATCAAGCCTTTGGTTGGACAGCCCTGATTCACAGTAGTTCTTTGCCGAATTAGCAGCACAATACAAATAAAACAAATTCGGCTTGAGAACGCAAAAAAATCAAAGCTTAAATTATAAAGATTGAAAAGGTATAAACAAAGAGATTAATTTTCCACCTAAAAGAAACTTACGCCCGATTTTCGTTATTTCGTTGCGATTTCAAAACCATACTTTAAAATTAGAAAATCGGATTTCACGACAGCAAAAAAGTGTCAAAATTAAAATTCAGGGCATAAAATTTTCACTTTTTCAACATTCCCGTCTGACCAGTCACGTACCTCACTAGTCTACGCAGCAGAGAAGAGCCTTCCATCGCCCTTCTCCACCCTCCCCACAAACCAACTGTTGAGTAGAACTTGCCCCAAATGAACCATTTCAGCACTGCGTTCTGTCCGCATCGAATCTAATTTATCGGCACCAGTGCAGCAGCAGAAGCTTCGAAAATTGCAGATCTGCTTGCTGCTGCTTCAAAATTGGAAACCCAATTCCGCAAGCTGAGAATTCCCTGCGTTCCTGGGCTGTCAGGTTTCTTGGTTTTGTGCCGTTTCGAGGTGCAATCTTTGTTTGACCAACATAAAACACTGTTTTTTTTATTTTTTTTATTATGATTTCAAGTTTAGAAATTGGGTCTTTGCCCTTTTATCTTGATGACCGATTGCCCTATTCTGTCAGGCCATAATGTTTTCGAGAAATGTTTCAAGCAGCACTGGAGGGCACAAGATAAATGTTTGCCAAACAAGTTTTGAGGCAAATTGATTAAACTTGGTAGAATGTTGCAGCAACAGAATTGAACGGCATCGATAGAATTCGAAAGTTGAATCGAAATGATGTCTTTGCATTGCCAGCGGAATTGAGTTTCGGTCGAGAAATGGGTTTCATAATTGTATGGCAGACATTTCGTTTTTATTTTTTTTTATCTATAATATTTTAACAGTACTTTTTAGCATCCTTTTGAGTGCTGAAAAGTTCAATTTTTCAGCACTTGTATCGAAAAGTAATACTTTTTGTTACTGTTTACTGGAAATAAAAATAAAGTAGCATTAAAAAACTTGATTTTTCCATCACTCTTCGAATTTATTCAACTCAGTAAACCTCGTTGAATAAAATTATTTGTGCTGAACAGAAACTTCTTTCTCCAACTTGTTGCATAATAGTAGTTTATGCAACAAGTTGCAAAAAGAAGATTTTTTCAGCACGAGTCGTACATTTATCCAACGAGGTTCACCGAGTTGGATAAATACGACGAGTGCTGAAAAAATCAAGTTTTGCAATAAGATCCATACAATTTTTTTTTTTTGCAATTCCGAAAAACACCCTTTGAGTGAAATTATAAGTCAAATGTTCATGTATTTTGTCAATTAACCGTTAAAATCAAATAAATGTTGAAAAGTATCACTTTTTGAAACAAGTGCTGAAAAGTTCAACTTTTCAGCATCCATTTCAGTGCTGAAAAAGTAGAACTTTTCAGCATTTATTTTGAAAAGTGTTACTATTCAATTCTGATATTTTTGGTACAGAAAAGTAGGCTTTTTCGCCGTTCACGAAAGACAGGAAAAGTAAGTAGTTTCATATCGGAATTGCAAAAACTACTATTTCACTTCCAAATTGAACATGCAAATGTGCAAATGCAAATAGTAATCAATTCATGTCAATTATTTGCAATGGGGAAAAGTTTCACTTGCACATAAGTTGCATCGTTCTTCGACCGTCTCCACACTTAATCATATGCAAAGTTTTGCCATAATTCGACTCAATTTCAGTCCAAAGTCTCCCGCCGCTGCGCTGCAGGTGTGTTCCAAGTTTCATGTTTTTGATCCATTTTATAACACCACCTGAAATGGGCAACACACTCACAGAAACAATTCACAAAAACACGACCAGAATTTCTTCCTTTTTCCCACACTAGCACACACACAAACAACATTTGCATGCAATTTATTAGTTCTTGATGAGAATTCCTAGACACCTTTCCGTTAGTACGTCCTATTTCAAGAAGCTGCTATCTCATCTGGTGTGATACACTGAGAAAAAAATCGAATTTAAACTTTCAAAAAATCAAACATTTGGATGAGTTCTTGAAATTTACTCCAATTGACCAACAAATTTCACTAACACCAATAACCACATTTATCAGTGCGCTCCTCCTCGTTGGATGTATTGCGGTTTGGCTGGTGCAGGCGCGTGTGGAGGACCAACTTTTCTCATTACCTGAAGTGGTTGATGTTGCCATTGTGTCATTGGGGGACGACCAGCACCACCACCCAGAAGGCAGAAGGAGAGCAGCAGCAGCAACAACAGCAAATATATACGAGCCTAATGAAATGGTTTAACAACGGTCGAATAAACATGCCAGAGTTTGGAAAATTTGTTCCGCAAACAATGTGCACACGCACGCACGCACACTCACAGAGTATCTTTGCTTGTCTGTTGTCTGTGTGAGTGAGTGTGCAACCGGAAGCCTCGGGAAGTGAATTCGAATGAATTCGTAGTTTCTGTACAAGTTTAGCAGGAATGAAATGAGTATTTTATAAGTGCATTTTTGTTCCCATTTTTTTTTATTATCAAAACTTTTTTTTCAAACCCCTTATGTTTATATATCAAAATTTTTGTAATTGCCTTCTCTACAACTTTGTAGAACATTGTTACACTCTAAAAAAATTACCCTGTAATGTTTAAAAAAACTAAATTTTAAAACGAATATTTTTGTTCTAATTGAAAAAAATTACCTATCTGGGTTAATGCAGATTCGAAAAGAACATTAAATTCCCTTAAAAGGATATGTTACAAAAAAAATTACAGTTGAGTAACGGAAAATGGCAGAGTTTACAAAAAATAAAATGTGTTTCTATTCGATGCAAAATACGTTTTTTTTTCGGAATTTTGGAACCACGATTACCTAACTCTGTTTTTCAAGAAAAAATTCTTGAAAAATCGATTGCGCATTGTGAGAAACATCGCAGGAATTGTTAAATTACTCATTTTGCCCAAACGTTGAGTTTTCAGCAATTTTCAATCAAAATCGCCCTGTAAAGTAAAAAAAAACTTCTGAAAAAAGCACTTTTATTATGTCCAAGAAATTGAAAAAACAAATATCCACATTTACCGCAAATGAAATCTTTTGTCCATTCAAGCAAAATTACCCAGAATGTCTCTATTTAATTTTTAATTATAAGGAATGTTTTTTTTAACTTGAAAGTATTAGCTCCATAAAATCAACATTTTTTTGCATAGTTACATCATGATAAAAATGATAAAACTTAAATATATTGCTCAGATTTTGATATTTCATTTCTCTTTTTTAAATATCTGACGGTTAGTTTCTTAAATATCGGAATTAGAAATCGAGGGGCAATCTTCAATGTTACTTAGACGGAATTATAGGAAATTCAACTTAAAGAAATTTTCAGAAATTGGCAATCATGGGCTATTTTATTTTGAAACAAATGCATTTTTTTTTTCAGGGTTAAACAATAATCGACTGTATATTGAAAAAGGTGAACTTCTTTAAACTAATTAATTAATTAATTAATTAATTGTATGGTACATTTTGATTTTCAAATTTAGAATTTTTGATGTTTTTGTATCACTTTTCTTCGAAATCAACTCAGCGGTAAAATTTTATAAAAATCAAAAGTTGAGATTTTTTCAAAATCAAATTTCAAACGGTGTTTTTTTGAAAAGTACCTCTTTGTGGCTTTTTTTGCTCACTCAAAACTACGAATTTTTGGAATACAACTTTTATTGGAGTACAACAGTTAATTTGTATAGGACTGTTCTCGAGTATATCTATTTTTGTATACCTTAAATTTGGCCCGAGACACCAAATCGATTAGAAAATGTCTTCCCGAGATAGAGATTTTCGAAAATTTACATACTATTTTTGTATGGAACGTTACCAAAACGAACCAATAATACAAAAATCAGGCCGGTTGTGTGTAAAATCTTAAAGACTTTGCTAAAAAAAGAGAGTACTGCCCACATTTTATTTTCGAGGATTTTTATTTTTCCCGTGTTTAGGAAATCATTTTGAGCAACTTTTGTTCTACGACAAACTTTACTTCTCTTGTTTTATGTTTTTCTTGTTTTATTGTTAGTTTTGGAATTCACTTTTATCTCGCTTAGTTTATCTTTGTTTTTGGTAGTATTTGGCCTATTCTAAGGCCATTTATCATTACATTTTGCCTATCTTATTTTTTCATGTTTTTACAGTCACTTTTTCAATTTTTTTATTGTTTCACATTTTCTTCTAAAGATTGGCAACATTATCATTTAAATTGTAAAAAATTGCGTAGAGGCATAGTCTGGGACACTACAAAAATAACTGCATATTACTTTTTACTTAAAATATATAAAATGTTAGTGTCAGCCAAAGTTCACCCTTTAAAAATTACATTTTCAAAAACATTGCAATGTTTTGGCATTGGCATTGGCGCAAGTCAAACGTCCAACCCTAAAATTTTCTAAAATTTTAAGAGTTTTTTAATGTGTAAGAGTTAATTGTCATTCTAGTTTTCAATTGAGCAATTCTCTACCAAAACCGGAAATGGATTTTATTTGTATTTTTTGATTTGGCTCAAACTTTGTGGGGGCCTTCCCTATGACCAAAGAAGCCATTTTGCATCATTAGTTTGTCCATATAAATTTCCATACAAATTTGGCAGCTGTTCATACAAAAATGGTACGTATATATTCGAAAATCTGTAACTTTTGAAGGAATTTTTTGATCAATTTGGTGTCTTCGGCAAAGTTGTAGGTATTGTTAAGGACTATTTAGAAAAAAATAGGTACACGGAAAAAAAAAATTTCCCGATTTTTTTATTAACTTTTTTTTCACAAAAACTCAAATTCCCAAAATACGTATTTTTTGATTTTCGAGATTTTTTGATATGTTTTAGGGGACAAAAATCCGCAACTTTTGAGCTATAGAGAAACATGGTCAAAAAATCTGCCGCCGAGTTATGATTTTTTGAAAAACTAGTGATTTTTGGAAAAAATCGAAATTTCATACATAAAATTTTTTTGACCTCATTTTTTTATGCAAAATTGAATTTGCAATCGAAAAGTACTTTATAGATTTTTTGATAAAGGGCTCCGTTTTCAAGATAAAGCCACCGAAAGTTTGATTTTAGCGAAATATTTGCAGTTTTTCAATTTTTAAAAATAGTGACCATGAGTGACCATTTCTAAAAATATTTTTTTTGAAAAGTTCAGAAAATTTGCTTAATGGGCATAATATTCAAAGTTTGGCCCTTTTAAAATGTTAGTCTTGATTTAATTTTTTTCAAAATATTTTTTTCGAAACGATCGGAAAATTTCACGAATGTTTCATGCATT
The DNA here is from genome assembly GCF_016801865.2 of Culex pipiens pallens. Taxonomy (NCBI): domain Eukaryota; kingdom Metazoa; phylum Arthropoda; class Insecta; order Diptera; family Culicidae; genus Culex; species Culex pipiens. The sequence goes on from NC_068939.1 coordinate 26,288,866, forward strand.
AACATTGAAAATCGGACCATTAATTGCTGAGATATCGTCATTAGAAAATGGTGGGCTGTTTGGGTGAGACTTAGAAAAATTCAATTTTCGTGTTTCTTTTTCTTTAAGCCGCTGTATCTCAGCAACCAGAGGTCCAATCTTTAATGTCTCTTAGACAATTTTATAGCAAATTTTCTGAACTTTTCAAAAAAAATATTTTTAGAAATGGTCATTCATGGTCACTATTTTTAAAAATTGAAAAACTGCAAATAGGGGAACTATACCCTTTATCAGCCTATTTCTATTATCGGCCTATCAGCACTTTGATCATGAATTACAGCTTTCATAAAGTGTTTTTGACTGTTCCAAAGTAACAAGCAGCTCAAATAAAAGTGAGCAAGCAACTCTCTATTGTTGATACATCTGAAAATGTTGATTTAATAGCGGAAAACGGCAAAAGTGATGAGAATTGGTCGAACGGCTTAGAGTGATTAGAATGGGTATATTTCCCCTATTTCCTAAAATCAAACTTTCGGTGGCTATATCTTGAAAACGGAGCCCTTTATCAAAAAATCTGTAAAGTACTTTTCGATTGCAAATTCAATTTTGCATAAAAAAATGAGGTCAAAAAAATTTTATGTATGAAATTTCGATTTTTTCCAAAAATCACCAGTTTTTCAAAAAATCATAACTCGGCGGCAGATTTTTTGACCATGTTTCTCTATAGCTCAAAAGTTGCGGATTTTTGTCCCCTAAAACATATCAAAAAATCTCGAAAATCAAAAAATACGTATTTTGGGAATTTGAGTTTTTGTGAAAAAAAAGTTAATAAAAAAATTGAGAAATTTTTTTTTCCGTGTACCTATTTTTTCTAAATAGTCCTTAACAATACCTACAACTTTGCCGAAGACACCAAATTGATCAAAAAATTCATTCAAAAGTTACAGATTTTCGAATATTTACGTACCATTTTTGTATGAACAGCTGCCAAATTTGTATGGAAATTTATATGGACAAACTAATGATGCAAAATGGCTTCTTTGGTCATAGGGAAGGCCCCCACAAAGTTTGAGCCAAATCAAAAAATACAAAAAATAAAAATGGTCGAAATCGGCCGGTTTTGTAGAGAATTGCTCAATTGGAGGTTGATTTTTAACACAAATATAGATTAAGCCATGATAAATTGAAGGGGGTCAGGGGCATGGCTTTCCACCTAAGGTACTCGCGATTGAGTGTGTAGTAGTGCGGTTGTCAAAATCGTTATCTCTGACTCTCTCACTCCACTGACACTGACATTGTTTATGTTTTGGTTTTCCTGGCACGGTCCATTGTTCGTTTGTTATTGTTTTGGTTTTAGTGGCACGGAGTCATGCACTCACACTAATGCAAAGCAAGATCGCGAGTACCTATGATATACAGCCTTGGGTCAGGGGGACCTAAGTAGCGGCCCGCGGACCCATTTTGACAGATCATGTAAAATTGCTAATGTGATTATTGTTATTATAAAATTATTTACAAATGAAATTGTAGTCACATACAGTCATAAAAGAGTCTGAACTATTTGTAAACAATATCCCTACTCTCACTACTACACGAAAGACCATTTGCCGCACATACACATTTAAAAACTCTATGTCGCAATGATTATTTCTGTTGTTGACCACCAGATTGAGCTAGCTGCCATTGATTAATTTGTTCAATGGTTTACGTCTGTTTTTCTGTGGTTTAGTTTACACTTTTTATAAATATTTTACATTTTATCTTTATTACTAACAATTTATCCATATTTTTATCCTGATTATACGACACCGATATTGTGTTCATAAATCTCATTGAAAAAAAATCACACGTTTGAAAGTGAGACATTTATGACATTTTGATCAATCTGACTATTATCGTATCTAGGCAGAGAAATTGAACTGAAATCGGAGGAATAATTGTTCAAAAATTATTTTTAAGCGATTTATCATTAGTTACCACTGGCGTGCACAGGGTGGGGCAACATGGGACAACTGCCCCACCATCCTCAGAAATTTGTTCTAAATTTGGTCAGGGGTTGTCCACAAATGACGTATTTTTCAAAATGTCCATATTATTGCCCTACCTTCCTCAAAGAGATGGGCACGCTAGTGTTAGTTACATTCAATTAGTTAGTTTTCAAAATTATTATCACTTCTTTCACAATGTTTTTTTTTTATTTAAAAAAATATTGTAAGGTCAAGAGCAATTCCAGCTCAAATCAGGAATTTTTCTGGTACTTTTGTACCCGACCCTCTCCGATTTCAATGAAACTTTGTAGACATGTTATCCTAGGCCTATATAAGCCATATTTGTGTATATGGAGCCAATAGTACTCGAAAATAACATTTGAGAAGGGCGTAAGGTATTTAAATATTTTTGTATTTTGTAATTTAAAAATTACTGTATCTCGAAGCCGTTGCGTCGTATCAAAAAGTGGTCAAAGACAAACTTGTAGGAAATTGGACGGGCTTTCTGAAAAAAATACACTGAAACAAAAATACACGCCACATCTATGAGATTTTTTGATTTTTAAGTCTAAAACTTAAATTTAAAGGTGATTGCACGATTTTTTTTCGTTCAAAATTTTTGATGAAATAGCTTAAAATGTTACTAGAAGACTGACGAAAAATGCAGGATGGTATGTCTCTCCTAAAAAAATAAAAAAATCATTTACTAAAACTGTTTTTTTGAAAAGTGGTCTAAACGTCAAAATTTTTGAAAACCGGTAGTGGCAATCGATTCTCCAGACAATTTTACATAAAAGTCTCCATATTGACCATGGTCCTATGTCCAATCCTTGTGAAGTTACAGCGGTTTTAAAAATAAAAATGTGGCAAAAACGGGTTTTTTGGTGGTTTTTGGCAATTTCTATATGACAGACTTGGTTTTTCAGTCCCGTGAATATTTTTAACGGAAAGCTCGTCCAATTTCCCATAAGTTTGTCTTTGACAGCATTTCAATTGGATGTAAGGGCTTACAGATATAAGCTTAACTACATTGCTAATAACTGAAAATAGAATATTTTTTCAGTGTAGTATTGTAACCTGGATAGTAAATTAGCCTATATCTGTAAGCCCTTACATCCAATTGAAATGCTGTCAAAGACAAACTTATGGGAAATTGGACGAGCTTTCCGTTAAAAATATTCACGGGACTGAAAAACCAAGTCTGTCATATAGAAATTGCCAAAAACCACCAAAAAACCCGTTTTTGCCACATTTTTATTTTTAAAACCGCTGTAACTTCACAAGGATTGGACATAGGACCATGGTCAATATGGAGACTTTTATGTAAAATTGTCTGGAGAATCGATTGCCACTACCGGTTTTCAAAAATTTTGACGTTTAGACCACTTTTCAAAAAAACAGTTTTAGTAAATGATTTTTGTATTTTTTTAGGAGAGACATACCATCCTGCATTTTTCGTCAGTCTTCTAGTAACATTTTAAGCTATTTCATCAAAAATTTTGAACGAAAAAAAATCGTGCAATCACCTTTAACCCACCGGAGGTTGCGTACGTTTACTTTGTACACAGTTTGTAAGGGCACTTGTAAGAAAGGCGAAAACACGCGACTTCCCGAAGGTTAAATTTAAGTTTTAGACTTAAAAATCAAAAAATCTCATAGATGTGGCGTGTATTTTTGTTTCAGTGTATTTTTTTCAGAAAGCCCGTCCAATTTCCTACAAGTTTGTCTTTGACCACTTTTTGATACGACGCAACGGCTTCGAGATACAGTAATTTTTAATTACAAAATACAAAAATATTTAAATACCTTACGCCCTTCTCAAATGTTATTTTCGAGTACTATTGGCTCCATATACACAAAAATGGCTTATATAGGCCTAGGATAACATGTCTACAAAGTTTCATTGAAATCAGAGAGGATCGAGTACAAAAGTACCAGAAAAATTCCTGATTTGAGCTGGAATTGCTCTCAAGTCTTTTTAATTGAATTCCGTTTAATTTTTATTTTATTTTTCATTTTCATTATATTTTGCCTTCATCCACAAAAAAATAAGCACCCTAAACTTTTAAAGCTGTGGAATATTGTAATTTTCTGTTTCCAAATATACCTGAAATTTGTAAAATTCTTTTTGATAGATGAATAGTGTTAGAGATGTAAATAACGTTACTTTATTTTCTAAAGAAATGATTATTCACATGGTCTACTCTGCCCATGTCCGCATAAATGTCTCATATGCAAAACAGCAAGCTGAGAAAAACGCATTTGAAGTTTGTTCCACACATAAGGCTACGTGTTAAGTTTTCGCGAAAAAACTAAATTTCTTCCTGATTTTTAGAACAAAGTACTGAATGTTGTAGCCCTTTTTCAGAAAGATCACACGATTTTGAACCAAACTGCATCAATAACTTAAAAGCGATGGAAATGCATATGGGACATTTATGCGATCAGGGGCAGTACAAGCTCCTGTGAGACCAAAATTTAACCCGTCATTCAGAAACTTTGAGCTCTCCTGTCGTAGTTTATGACATACCCCATGTCATATGAATGTCAAAAATGGAGCTCAGAAATAGTAAATCAAAAGGAAAAATAATAACGATTCAAAATTTCAGATCTATTAAAAAATCGATTTGACAACAGCGCGAAACTCAGTTGTATTAAACAATTTACATCGAAAATTTTGCAGCAATTTTGCCAACCTCTCTCTCTACCTTTCCACCCCCACCAGATGTCAGCACCAGCTGTCTCCTGAACCGAGAAGAAAGAAAATCCATTCATTACGTTGCGAGTGATTTATCACCATTATCATCAAAACCCGCGTAGTTAATCGCTCATTTAATCGTTTTGTCCACTCCTGCCTCTGCTGCCGCTGTATGTGTGAAGGAAAGCGTGAAGCGACAAATGTGTTTGTGATTTGCATGGAAAAACTGCGTCAATTTCCATAACAAATGAGTACAAATGAATATTTTTATCCCGCGTTTTTCCCCCATTATTCGCGCGCTCGTTCTGCTGTCGGCCGCCGATTCATTCGTTTTGCCTTCATCCAGGTATAAATTATCGATTCTTTGCTCTGGAATTGAATCGGCCAGGAACAAAAATAACATCGCGGAACGAGTGCAAAAAAAAAGTTCCCTGTGCGAAAACAATGAACAACCCCCGCGCCCCACAATATGCCAATTTTATTGCACGCATGAAATGAAAATCGAAACAATCAACATATTTTATCTGTGAGTGACCTCCGCGGAATTTTCCGGTGGTTGGTGGAAAATTGAAAAATAAAAATCGAGCGCAACACACTTCCTGGTTCACACACTTGGGATCGCTTTTTTGTGCCTGTTTTTCATTTATTTATTTTATTTTATTTAAATTGTTGCGTGAAAAAGTGCAACCATTTATCATCGGCCAAGGCAGAAGATATGGAACGGAATCACAATATGATGCTAATTGCAATCATAAATAAAAGTTTTTTTTTATCTTTTCCGGCGTTATGATTGGTGGCGGTGGGACATCCGGTCATTTTCGGATGGTTATCGGGCAATTGCCTTGGGATGAGAAGAACAGAATGTTTTCAATTATTGCCTATAGTTTTTTAGATTTTTTTTCTGGTTTAACCCTCTACAACCCAACCCCGCCTTTAGACGGGCTTCGATTTAAAAAATCGCCAAAATTCCATTCTAAATCAATTTTTGATCTTTAAAAAGCATTAGAAAGAAGAACTCTTAAAATTTTAGAAAATTTATGGGTCGGAAGTTTTACTTGTTTTATGTGACTTTGCCAATGTTTTTAAAAATGTAATATTTTTAAAGGTCAACATTGGCTGTGTTTTTTACTAACGTTTCCTATATTTAAAGTAAAAAGAAGTATGCAGTAATTTTTCTAGTGTCCCAGACTATGTCTCTACGGATTTTTTTACAATTTAAATGATAATGGTACCATTTTATAGCAGGAAATGTGAAAAACAAGCAAACAATTGAAAAAGTGAATGTAAAAACATGAAAAAAAATAGTTAGGCAAAATGTAATGATAGGAGGTGGTAGAATAGGCCAAATACTACCAAAAACAAACATAAACTAAACAACATAAATGCAAATTTAAAGACTAAAAATTAAACATGAAAAACATAAAACAAGAGAAGTAAAGTTTTTCGTAGAACAAAAGTTGCTCAAAATGACCTCCTGAACACGGGAAAACTAAAAAAAATCGAAAAAAAATTTGGGCGGTAGAGGGTTAACCTTAAAAGATTTTTTCTATTTTTCAGTAATATTGTTTCAGAATAAGGAAAAGCATTCATGGGCTTTATATCTAGCACCACCATTGAAAGTCATCTACAGGATGAGTCCACACTAGGGTAACAAGAAAAAAAATAAAATTTTGGAAAATCTTAGAAGATACCCCTTAATTTGATTCGTTAGGAAAGAATATGTAACTGTGCAAATTTTTAGCCAAATCGGTTTAGGGTTAAGGGTCGCTTTTTATCGTTGAAGTTTGTAAGGGAAAAGTAAAAATTACAAAATTCCGCCAAAAGGTGGCGTTAAATGTGTCGGATCATTGTCAAGTGTGAGATTCTTATGTAAAATTTTATGACAAACAACTTTGTCGAAGACCGCAAAACGATCCGAGTTAGCCCTGACGAGTTATTAACGATTTAAAGAAGACGATTTTGTATGAAAAGATTTTGTTTCACCAACTTCAACAATAAAAAGCGACCTTTAACCGTCTACCGATTTCGCTCAAAATTTTCAAAGTTAATTATATTTGCATATGGAATCAAATCAGGGGGTATCCCAGATGTCGATTTTTTACTGTCACCTAGTCCACACTTACACCAAGGCTTGAAAAAAAACGGTCACTGCAAGCGATTGCACCATATTTGACAGGTCCTGGAAGTCAGCATCCATTAAATACATTTTTTAGAATGTAATAATGTTCTACAAAGTTGTAGAGCAGACAACAACAAAAAAATATTTATGTATAAACATAAATGGTTTGCTTGTAATCATCACGAGTTATCGCGATTTTACGAAAAAAAAAGTTTTGAAAAAGTTGGTTGTGTCGATCATGACCGTTCATCGTCATCCGCGACAAACACAAACAACAAAAGAAAAAGAAACGCAAAAATTACCCTTTTCAAAAAAAATCGCTTATGTTTATACATCATTTTTTTGTAATTGTCTGCTCTACAACTTTGTAGAACATTGTTACACTCTAAAAAATGACCCTGAAAAAAACACGAAATTGAGCAGTTCTCTCAGATTTCGGTCATTCGATTTTTTTTTGTTTTTTTTTAATCCGACTGAAACTTTTTTGGTGCCTTCGGTATGCCCAAAGAAGCCATTTTGCATCATTAGTTTGTCCATATAATTTTCCATACAAATTTGGCAGCTGTCCATACAAAAATGATGTATGAAAATTCAAAAATCTGTATCTTTTGAAGGAATTTTTTGATCTATTTGGTGTCTTCGGCAAAGTTGAAGGTATGGACACGGACTAAATTGAAAAAAATGATACACGGTAAAAAAAATTTGGTGATTTTTTATTTAACTTTTTGTCACTAAAACTTGATTTGCAAAAAAAAACACTATTTTTATTTTTTTTCATTTTTCGATATGTTTTAGAGGACATCAAATGCCAACTTTTCATAAATTTCCAAGTTGTGCAAAAAATCTTTGACCGAGTTATGAATTTTTAAATCAATACTGATTTTTTCAAAAAATCGAAATATTGATCGCAAAAATTATTCAACTTTATTTTTCGATGTAAAGCAAATTTGCAATCAAAAAGTACTTTAGTGAAATTTTGATAAAGTGCACCGTTTTCAAGTTAAATCCATTTTTAGGTAACTTTTTTGAAAATAGTCGCAGTTTTTAATTTTTTTAAATAAGTGCACATGTTTGCCCACTTTTGAAAAAAATATTTTTGAAAAGCTGAGAAAATTCTCTATATTTTGCTTTTTGAACTTTGTTGATACGACCCTTAGTTGCTGAGATATGCCGTGCAATGATTTAAAAACATGAAAATTGATGTTTTCTAAGTCGCACCCAAACAACACACCGTTTTCTAATGTCGATATCTCAGCAACAAATGGTCCGATTTACAATGTTAAAATATGAAACATCCGTAAAATTTTTCGATCTTTTTGAAAACAATATTTTCAAAAATTGTAAACCAAGATTAACATTTTAAAAGGGCGTAATATTCAATATTTGGCCCTTTTGAAATGTTAGTCTTGATTTAAAAATTTTGAAAATATTGTTTTCGAAAAGATCGGAAAATTTCACGGATGTTTCATATTTTAACATTGTAATTCGGACTATTAGTTGCTGAGATATCGACGTTAGAAAATGGTGGGTTGTTTGGGTGAGACTTGAAAAACATCAATTTTCATGTTTTTAAATCATTGCACGGCATATCTCAGCAACTAAGGGTCGTATCAACAAAGTTCAAAAAAGCAAAATATAGAGAATTTTCTCAGCCTTTTAAAAATATTTTTTTCAAAAGTGGGCAAACATGTGCACCAATTTAAAAAAAATAAAAACTGCGACTATTTTCAAAAAAGTTACCTAAAAATGGCTATAACTTGAAACGGTGCTCTTTACCAATATTTCACTAAAGTACTTTTTGATTGCAAATTTGATTTTACATCGAAAAATGAAGTTGACAAATTTTTGCGACCTATATTTCGATTTTTTGAAAAAATCAACATTGATTAAAAAATTCATAACTCGGTCAAAGATTTTTTGCACAACTTGGAAATTTCTGAAAAGTTGGCATTTGATGTCCTCTAAAACACATCAAAAAATGAAAAAAAAAAATAAAAATAGTGTTTTTTAGCAAATCAAGTTTTTGTGACAAAAAGTTAAATAAAAAAATCACCAAATTTTTTTACCGTGAATCATTTTTTTTTCAGTGTCGTCCGTATCCATACCTACAACTTTGCCGAAGACACCAAATCGATCGAAAAATCCCTTCAAAAGATACAGATTTTTGAATTTTCATACATCATTTTTGTATGGACAGCTGCCAAATTTGTATGGAAAATTATATGGACAAACTAATGATGCAAAATGGCTTCTTTGGGCATACCGAAGGCACCAAAAAAGTTTCAGTCGGATTAAAAAATACAAAAATTAAAATTTTAAAAAAATACCGATTTCGTAGAGACTTGCTCAGATGCCTTTTTCAGCCCATTTAAAAGACATCAAAAAAATTATGTTAGGAATTACAATTATAGTTATAAAAAGTCAATAATTAAAGCAATGGTAATTTTTTATTTTGTGTACCTTTTTTTCCTGAGTCAAAATCATAACCTACCACTTTGCCGAAGACACCACAATCGATCAGAAATGGCCTTCTCAAGATATGGATTTTTGAAAACTATCATGTCATTTTGTATAACCAGCCCGTAAAACTGTGTGTAGCCTTTTATGGAAAAATTAATGAAGCTAAATTACAGTCCAGACCCGATTATTCGAGGGCCTTGGAAAAATTTTACTTTGGGTAATCGATTCTTCGGATAATCGAATCACGAACAACATATTTTTTCGTTGTTTTATTTTTGGTTGTCGAGCCTAAGTGTATTAGGGATTTAGAGCTTTTAAATCCAAGATGGTGGCCAAAATGGCACTGATGAAATATTGAAAAGTCATTTTTTAAATAAATAGGCAGTAATTGGTCAAATTTGACTAAAATGGGGTCGCAGAATTTGAATTTGATGTTAAAAGTAAAAAAATAAAGAAATCAGAAAAAAACATTTTTTTTGTTCGTAATTCGATTATTCGAAGTCCCATACAAACATTCGGACAGTCGAAACTTCGGATAAACGAGTCTGGATTGTACTTCTTTTGACATTGAAATGTTTAAACTACACCTTGCAATTTCAATTTCTATCTCAACATTTATTTTGTTACAAACTATGACGCTCTCTTTCCTGCATTTGATCCACGGAATGTTTCATCGGAATAGGATGACAGATTCAAAATATGAAGTTTAAAACCCTTCAGTTCCGACAAACTCGCTAATATTTCTATATTCTGCATCTCCCAAATCGATAAAATGCAATTAAATCAAGAAGTTATCTGGCGCGTCCTTTCGTGGCCCACTCGTACGCGATACGCTGACCGAACAGAATCAGATAATTGGTTCCGAGGGGAAGTGTGTCACACGGCGAACTTCACTCGGCCTTCTATATTGAGATCAATTCCTGATCAAATTAAACCGGCTGTCGGGGGGGTCCATGAACGAAGCCGGTTCGATCCGCATGGTGATCCGTTCACCTATCTGTACCACCCAAATCGACACTCACGAATGCAGATTATAAAATCTGTCCGCTGGCAACCGCTGGATAACAAGGTGCTGAAGGTCTGAAGGTTGGAAGGATCATCATTAGATGTAAATTACTTTTTTTATTTTACTTCGTATCACCTTCTGAAATTTTTAAAAAAGCTTCTCCACCGAAAATAAAGCTTTGAACTTACCTTGGTTTCAAGGGCCTCGGCAGGATTCGACCATCGTCCTGTCCGCCCTGCATAGATATGATAAATCGCCAGATAAAGTGACAGGATGTCAATTTCGGCAAGATGAATATTCCGGATTAGCTTTAGACAACGGACCACGGACCGAATCTGCCGGCGGCAAACAAATCTGTATAAATACCGTTGATAGAATTTCGCGGAGTTCTCCCGGGGAGGACCATCTGGCATCGGTTCCACGCCAAACCGACGGGAAAGTCCCTCTGGCACCATATTGGATTATGACGCGGGCTTTTGATTTGTGGAATGCCCGCGTCCGCAAAATTGGATTGATTCGAGCCAATCTGTGGACGAGGTGTTCCGAGCAGGGGGAAATACCAAAATATTTGGTAAATAATGTACAGTGCAGTAACAGTTGTTTTCTCTTCTAAGTGCAAAATATCCCAAAAAAATTTCAGATGGACATCCCAGTGAACTCCAAATAAGACCATTATCAGGAACATCCCTACAATCTTTCACTCCTCGGGGCGATCAACTCTTCAACAAACGAATACCGCTGCAGGCTGAAAACTGGTGCAGCAGAAACAAGAATGTCGACGACGCTGTTCCAGGATGGGCCAGATTGGTGCAACTAAATTTGATCACCTAAGCGGATGAGGACTGATTTTTTCGGTATTGCATTGTTAAAAAACAAATCAGAAAATCATACACAAAAAATCATTTAAAACAAGACAAAAAATTTAAGCATGCATTACAACAACAAAATCCTATAAGCTCCTTTAAAACATCAGTCGTTATTCAAAAAAGTTTACAAAAATTACAAAGGGATGAAGTATCACTCCAAAAAACTAGCCCGACATTATTTTTCTATTTTTCTTTTAATTGCATTAAAACATAACCAACCAAGTTGTAGGTATTGATATGGACTAGGGCAAGTGATTTTTCGCGATTTCACGGAAGCCGCTTACTTCGTGAAATTTGCCTTTGGCCGTGAAATGCTTTCAGATGCATTTCAGCTTTAATTTTTAATTCAAATTCTTCACAAAATTGTCATTAAGCATTTTGGAAACAGTTTCCAAATAAAAAAATATGGCATGTCAGATTAAGAACTTTTTGCCTTTCTTACAAAAGAAAGGTTTAAGGTTTGCTTTTGGAAAAACGCTTTTTTCAGAAATCTAAAAAAATTCGTGCACGGCGAGGATTCGTCCCAGGAAAAAATCCTATTACTAAATTGAAGGTTTAGATGCGTTCTTTCGATTGAATTTTGGCCCGAAACCCGGAACTCAAAGTCTGATTTTTGAGAGCTCTTTTTCTGAAATACATGGCCGATGTCTGTATCCGCTCTTAAAAATTTGTGTCTTCCATCACTGGAAAACCGCTCGTAAAACCCACAATTTTTAAAAGCCAGATCTGTAGCCGTGAGGTCGGAGACGAACATTTTATTTTTCGATTCACAATTTTCGACCAGTAAATGTGGTCAAAGCCATTTTTGGAGGTATTTTTTGGACTATTTTACAGATAACACTATAAAATTTAAAGAATTCAGTTTCAAACAAAAAGCCATTCGAAAACATGCGCCATAAACTGTTTGGGCCCAAAATTTGAAGCTTTTCCAAAATGTATTTCCAGCGATTTTAGTGTTTTTCGTCTTATTTTTACCCTATTTTTTCCCATTAAATTTTTGGATTTATACAAAATCATATACTGAACATCAAATTCGAAGTCCCGGCTCGTCAAGTCGAAGCTTCAACGCCAGCGCTTTTACGCTTGCGCGTTTTACGCTGCGCGTGAAAGTGTTCTTTCTGGTTTCTCATAATTGATCGACAAAGTGCAATAGCGTTACATATTTTTTTTAAGTTAATCATAGACTAACATTATAGACTGAGTACCCTTTATTTTTTTTCTAATAATGTCAATCCAATATGTTTATCTTAATTAAATTTAAATGTCTTGCGACAAATAATGTACTTCTGAAATTTAAAAAAAAATGGCATTTGAGGTTTAGCCTTAAAAGATTCGAAGCTTTTGGTAAAATTCTCACTGGATGGTATCATTATGTTTTTGAAAAAAATTATTGCACCAATATATTTCTCGGAGTTTCATCATTTTGTAAGAAAGGCTCTATTTCACCTCTGGTGATATTAAATCGGGTTTTTATAAATATATTGTTTATTGGGATATTATAAGTTTGAAAAAAGTGTTTTAAAATGCATTTTACACTAGTTCAGTTGTTTTGCAATCATTAGTTTTCAAAAAATCTAAGATCTGACAAAAACAAAAAATGTATCGAAAAAAACGATTTTGAATCGAAAATTTTCAAAAAATCTGAAGATTTTTTAATAAACCCAAACATGCTAAAAATTATTTTAAACTTAGGAGAATGTATTTTAATTTAATTTCAGCTGGTTGCACTTGAATTTTCATTGAAATTTTGAAGTTTATTGAAAAATATTTTTTTTGCCCCCTGATTTTTCGGGCCAACTTTGAAGGGGGGGGTGACAAAAACATTTAAAAATATTTGTACCAGCCTAAATTAATGTTTTTAATTCAATTGGTTTAAAAACTTTATATTTTGCAATGTAAATATAAAAAAAAAAACTGCTGTTATTGAAGATTTGCTAAAACTTTTTTGGAATACTCAATTACCTATTGCTGAAATTTAGGAACAAAACATAATTTGATAATACGTATTCTGCCGCTCTAATCGTGTCCGTCCCATATGTAAAAACAGCAAGCCGAGAAAAACGCGTGTCAAAGTTAAATATTTTTTCGAAAAGATCGGAAAATTTCACGAATGTTTCATATTTTAACATTGTAAATCGGACCATTAGTTGCTGAGATATCGACATTAGAAAATGGTGGGTTGTTTGGGTGAGACTTAGAAAACATCAATTTTACTGTTTTTAAACACTTGCATGGCAATATCTCAGCAACTAAGGGTCATATCAACAAAGTTCAAAAAAGCAAAATATAGAGAATTTTCTCAGCTTTTCAAAAATATTTTTTTCAAAAGTGGGCAAACATGTGCACTAATTTTAAAAATTGAAAAACCGCGACTATTTTCAAAAAAGTCACCTAAAAATGGATTTAACTTGAAAACGGTGCACTTTATCAAAATTTCACTTGAGTACTTTTTGATTGCAAATTTGATTTTACATCGAAAAATGAATTTGAAAAATTTTTGCGACCAATATCTCGATTTTTTGAAAAAAGTTGTATTGATTCAAAAAATCATAACTCGGTCAAAGATTTTTTGCACAACCTGGAAATTTCTGAAAAGTTGGCATTTGATGTCCTCTAAAACATATCAAAAAATAAAAAAATAAAAATAGTGTTTTTTGCAAATCAAGTTTTAGTGACAAAAAGTGAAATAAAAAATCACCAAATTTTTTTTTACCGTGTATCATATTTTTTCAGTGTAGTCCATATCCATACCTACAACTTTGCCGAAGACACCAAATCGATCAAAAAATTCCTTCAAAAGATACAGATTTTTGAATTTTCATACATCATTTTTGTATGGACAGCTGCCAAATTTGTATGGAAAATTATATGGACAAACTAATGATGCAAAATGGCTTCTTTGGGCATACCGAAGGCACCAAAAAAGTTTCAGTCGGATTAAAAAATACAAAAAAAATCGAATGACCGAAATCTGAGAGAACTGCTCACTGACTTTACTTTTGATGATTATGACTTTAAGGATGAGCTTTGTTGTGGAAATATTTTAGCAAATTTAATTTCTAAATATCAATAAAATTAAAAAGCTGAATCTTAAATTTCAATTGACCGAAATTCTACAACATTTTCTAAGTTTAATCTATGACAACATTTTTTTTTCTTTTCAATAAATAGTTTGTGGCAGTTCATAATTATGCTAAAATAACACATTTTTTTCGTTTATTTTGAGCAGTTTTCAAAGAACCGTGATATTGCCGTGAAATTCAAATGTTTTGTAAAATAAGCAAATACTCAATATTACACCCTCTTAAAATGTCAGTCTTGATTCCAAAATATCAAAATAATTTTTCCGAAAGAATTTAGTAATTTTCACACTTGTTTTCATTCTCTAACATTGAAAATGGAATGAGATACTGGCAATTGAAATCTTCAATTTTTTGTTTCTCTTTAATTTGCTGTATCTCAGCAACAAGGTGTCCAATCTTCAAAATGTCATAGGCGAAATTGAAGAAATTTTTCAGAACCTTTAATAAAATATTAGAGCTGGATACTCATGGGCACTATTTTAAAAATAAAACCGAAAAACTGCAAATTTTCAGTTAAATTCAAAATTTAAGTGAACAATTTTTTTTTTCAAAAATTAAATTCCGTTAAAATTAGTCAGCACCCAATAAAAAATGAAAATTTTGCAAAATTGTAAGAGATACCATCTGACTCGATTCTTTAGGTAAAAATAAGTAACTGTGTCAATTTTGAGCCAAATCGGTTAAGGTTTAAGGGACGCTTTTTATTGTTGAAGTTTGTATGGGAAAAATCGAAAAACTGTATGGGGAAAAGCGGAAAAGCGTGTCGGATTATTGCCAAGTGTGAGATTCTTTTGTAAAATGTTATGATAAGCAACTTTGTCAAAGACCGCAAAACGATCCGAGTAAACCCTGACAAAAAGATTTTTCATCAACTTCAACGATAAAAAGCGACCCTTAACCGTTAAGAGCGAGTTTTTCACCGATGTGAAACAGGTCGTATCGAGGTGCTCCGATTTGGATGAAACTTTCAGCGTTTGTTTGTCTATGCATGAGATGAACTCATGCCAAATATGAGCCCTCTACGACAAAGGGAAGTGGGGTAAAACGGGCATTGAAGTTTGAGGTCCAAAACACATGAAAAATCTTAAAATTGCTCGCATTTCCGTAAAACTTCATCAATTCCAACTCTCTAAGATGCATTCGAAAGGTCTTTTGAAGCCCTTCAAAATGTACTATAGACATCCAGGATTGGTTTGACTTTTTCTTATAGCTTTTGCAAATTACTGTTAAAAATGGGTTTTTTTAAAACCTTAATAACTTTTGGCAACAGCCTCCAACACCCATACTCCCATAGGTCAAAAGTTAGGGAATTTCATGGACTATAAGCCTACGGTATTAACTTTTTGGCCAATCGCAGTTTTTCTCATAGTTTTTCGATTTTTCTAGAACAAACATTTTACAACGTTAGTTTTTGCTCTGTAGGCCTCCATAGCGGCACTTTTTGGTCTCAATTTTGACATATTCGGAATCCTCAGAAAATTTTACATTAGATTGAGGTGTTGGAATTTTGAATTTGATTGGAAAAAATGGCATTTAGAATTAATTAAAATATTATTTAGAATTTTGTCGGATTAGGGGTAAACAAGTTTTCGCCTACTTGATACAGCATTTGACGTATTGATCATAGGGTAAATAAGATCTATTTCTTTTTTTTCAAAAATGTTTTATTTAATTATTTTTTAAATCAAAATTACAACTCCAATACTTCTAAATTACGTGAAATTGACCAAGGATTCCGATTATGACAAAATTGAGACCAAAAAGTGCCGTCTTCTTGGCCTACAGGGCAAAAACTAACGTTGTAAAATGTTTGTTCTAGAAAAATCGTAAAACTATGAGAAAAACTGCGATTGGCCAAAAAGTTAATACCGTAAGCTTATAGTCCATGAAATTACCTATCTTTTGACCTATGGGAGTATGGGTGTTGGAGGCTGTTGCAAAAAGATATTAAGGTTTAAAAAAAATCCATTTTTAACAGTAATTTGCAAAAGCTATGAGAAAAAGTTAAACCAATCCTGGATGTCTATAGCACATTTTGAAGGGCTTCGAAAGACCATTTGAATGCATCTTAGAGAGTTGGAATTGATGAAGTTTTACGGAAATGCGAGCAATTTTAAGATTTTTCATGTGTTTTGGACCTCAAACTTCAATGCCCGTTTTACCCCACTTCCCTTTGTCGTAGAGGGCTCATATTTGGCATTAGTTCATCTCATGCATAGACAAACAAACGCTGAAAGTTTCATCCAAATCGGAGCACCTCGATACGACCTCTAGAACAAACCGAGCAGAATCTACAAATACTGCCTCTTAACCGATTTTGCTCAAAGTTTTCACAGTAACTTATCCCTGATGTCTTTTTTTTATTGTCACCCTAGTCAGCATCCAAGTTTCATTTTTTTTTTATTTGAAAAATTGGTAAAAACTATTTTTGTTGTAATTTTAAGTCAAGTGGACTTTTAAAGTTTTCAACAGCACAATTGTGTTGTATGGACAGCTTCCAAGTTTGTATGGAGACTTATATAGAAAAAAAAACAATTATGCATATATGCAAAATGGCTTATTTGGACATCAGAATCGATGAACAAAGCTACATAAATTTTAAAAAATACAAATTAATCCTAATGAAATGTTCCATGCATGAATTGCTCCATAACTAACAAAGTTCTACAAACAACATTGGTCTTGTTCATCCAGATTTCAAGTTCAAGGAAACTCCGTTCGCCTGACTGACACTGATTGCTCATAATAGCGTCAGCGACTGCTCAAGGGTGCAAACGCGTCTGCCGGAAATAATATACACTGTACAAATTGCTCATTGTTTCACATTATTGACAAATTTGACGTCTGATGTGCGTTTCACGCCGGTGAACATCCTGCCAAAACTAAACCATCCCACCATCATTTCACCGAATTGATTAATTGCTATTCCCGGATCAACCTTGGCCCACGGTTTAGCCCACGCTAAAACGGGATCAACTAGATAACAAGAGGAGCATGTGATTCCGCCAAATACTTATGCCAATGCCAGCCGAGCTTAACTTGACATGTGTGACATTAATTGCGCTTGGATTTGGATTTTGCAGGAATTAATTAAATTGTAGACTCTCTGCCACCGAGCTGAACTGCCAGGAGAACATCGTCGTTGCTGCAAAGTCTAAATTATTTCATGTTAAGTAGACGTCTCAGTCGGAATGATTCGAGGAAGCCGCTTACTGCCGCATTGAACGAGGAATAAACCATCGTGTATTCCGCGACATATTACAGACCTACATGTTCTATTCGGAGGGAAATTCTAAAGAAGCAGTCATTAGCAAACCTTGTATAATTCCTCCCTTTTGCCATTAATTTCCATTTGTAACGAGAGTGTGCGAGCACAGCGCTGGCAGCTTTCCGGATGATGTTGGAAGATGATTTTCATTTCGCCTTTCATTAGTTCAGGAAAATTATGCTTACGATCGGGGAAAAACGGAAATGTAGCGTAACCGTTTGCAATTGAAGGTTGGGTTTGATTCGAGAGATGAGCAATTCTCTGAAACTTCAAACGACGATCATTTATGCCCGTTTTATTCAAATGAAACCTTGAAGTGGCTATAATCCGAAAATGGTTCACTTTTTCACAATATGCATTAAGTACTTTTCGATTGCAAATTCGATTTTACATCAAAAAATGATTTTGAAAAGTTTATTGCTTGTTTTTTTAATCATACTTAAAAAAAATTGGTGGCAAAATTTCGGCCAATACTCCTTTATGGCTCAAAAGATACCATTTTTGGTACCCTAAAACATATAAAAAAAAATACGGATTTTGTGAATTCAACTTTTACTTTTTATGAGTTATTTCGAATAACTGTACCTTTTCCAAGTCAAATTCACCCAGTAAGATTTTTTTTCAACTTTTAAATTTTAAAGAAAATAGAAGTCTAACCAACTGAAAACAATTAGAAATGCATTTTCCTGCGTTTAAAATCATATTAAGCATGTCTGGAATCGATCATAAATATTTAAAAAATAAAAATTGAAATATTTTTATATTTATTTTACCACGCAAAGTTTTTTTTTCGGCGAAAAAAAAATCTCTTCACTACTTGGATGTATTAAAAACTAATGATTGCAAAACAACTGGGCAGGTGTAAAATGCACTTTAAAACACTTGACCCCCCCCCCTTGACACCGACCAGGAACGAGGGACATAAACTTCTTAAAATATTTGCAACGGCCTTATGGATGGTCCCTAATCAAAATGTTTGAATTAAGTGGTTGATGACAATATTTATACAAAAAGTGCTCATTCTCTTTAAATCAGTGGTGGTATTATCGCGTTCTCGCGAGAAAAATTTCTCTCTCTTGCGTTCTCGCCGTGAGTCTCGAGCTGCCGAGAGAAACTCACCGATTTTCCGTGCTCTCCTCCGCTCGCGAACGGGATACCTCGCGATCCAGAATTGCCCGTTCGCGAGAAGTTGAACGTGTTAGAAACAAAAAAAAAACAACACAGCGATTGAAGTTTCACCTCTATAACATTGCCTGGTTCGAATTCATAAGCCTGATAAACAAATTGTTAGCTTGGGACGAACGGCTAGCACGAGGCGCTCGCGAGCGCTCGCGGCGGGAGCGAGAACGCGAACGAAAATGCGAGCGCGAGTGAGAAGAGAAAAGTACTACAAGTTCTCTCCCTCCCTCGCGAGCGAGAAATGCTTTCCTTCTTCTCGCTCGAATTCCAACACTGCTTTAAATTTATATAATACTACTGAAATTATCGATATGATTTTGAGATCAGAGGTGTCCAAGGGTCGAGGGGCGGCAAAAAATAAAAATAAAAAGTAAAAAAAAATAAATTACAAGCCACGGTTTTAACGCATTAATGAAAAAAGTGTTTCAAAAATGCATTATACACCTGTTCGTTTTTTCATCAGTTTCCAAAATATCTTAATAACGACATAAACTTTTTTTCAAAAATTTCAATTTTTGAAGCGTGTAGGCTAGAATAATTGTGAAACAAAATATTACAAATAAAATCAAATTTGAAATTGAAAATGACTCTGCATCCCAGCAAAAATATTTTCTCAGAGCTGAAAAAATTTCCAACAATTTTATTTGTTTACACTGTATCTTTCGAGAAGTATTCTTAAAGCGCAAAAAAATAACGTTTTTTCGAAAAAAAAAAAATCTCAAAAATTCCTATAACTTGAATACAGCGGAATTTATCAAAAAAAAAAAAAAAGGTGATGTCAGTTTCGATTGCAAATTTGAATTTTGTTTGACAACATTTTGATTACCTTAAAAAGTTACATTTTTTTCATAAATTCTTCGGCACCAGATTTTGCACCATCCTGAACTCTAGCGCAAAAGATGCCTTTTTAGTTCCCTAAAATATACAGTATGTAAAAAAAGTATTTACACCCCTTGGGCACTATGCACATATTGTGATGAAACATCTAAACAATTTAATGTTGACAGAAACCTAGTACTACGTTTTGTTCAGAAACTCATGCCAAACATTTTGCTACAAAAAGCTCATGAAAAGATGATTTCTATAAAAAGTTATATAACAAATACTATTACGAAAATAAAAAAGGTGCAAAAAAAGTTTGTACACCTTTCGAAAAATTAACATAAATAATTTTATTTGTTGACAAATCACCATAAATCCAGTCCCCCAACTCCAAATAGGCATCCTTGACTGATAAAAAAAATATTTGGATTGAATATAAAGTTTACTAACTACTTAGTATAAAAGTTTATATAACTCTGGAAATTCTATATAAAACTTATCTAAACTTAATTTTGCAAACTTTTAATTCAACTAAATGTCAATATATTACCATAGAATTGCTAAATAAACATTTTGGAGTGGGTATAACACCGTTTTGGGGGTATTTGTATCGATAGAATAGATTTTTCGTTGGAATTTCGTACCAACCCGGAATTATGTCGTCGGAAATTCGCCGGCATCCGAACCGGTCCACAATTCACAAGTCAACCTATGTGGAATCAGAAAGGGCATAAAATTTTCGATCTTTTGATACCCATACATCCAGGTTTTCTATAAAACCCACGTTTTTAAATACCTTAGCAAAAACGTTGTTATGGTTTCGTTTGAGCAACCTGCCAAAATTGTATGGAATTTCGTAATTTTTGTTGTCGTGGATCAAACTTACTTTTTGCCCAGGTATTTAAAAACGTAGGTTTTAAAGAAAACCTAGATGTTTGGGTATCAAAAGATCGGAAATTTTATGCCCTTTCCGATTCCACATAGGTTGACTTGTGAATCGTGTACCGGTTCGGATGCCGGCGGATTTTCCTACGACGTAATTCCGGGTTGGTACGAAATTCCAACGAAAAATCTATTCTATCCATACAAAGACCCCCAAAACGGTGTTATACCCACTCCAGAATGTTTATTTAGCAATTCTATGGTAATATATTGACATTTAGTTGAATTAGAAGATTTCAAAATTAAGTTAAGATAAGTTTTCTATAGAATTTCCAGAGTTATATAAACTTTTATACTAAGTAGTTAGTAAACTTTATATTCAATCCAAATTATTTTTTTAATCAGTCAAAGATGCCTATTTGGAGTTGGGAGACTGGATTTATGGTGATTTGTCAACAAATAACATTATTTATGTTAATTTTTCGAAAGGTGTACAAACTTTTTTTGCACCTTTTTTATTTTCGTAATAGTATTTGTTATATAACTTTTTATAGAAATCATCTTTTCATGAGCTTTTTGTAGCAAAATGTTTGGCATGAGTTTCTGCACAAAACGTAGTACTAGGTTCCTGTCAAACTTTAATTTTTTTACATGTTTCATCACAAAATGTGCATAGTGCCCAAGGGATGTAAATACTTTTTTTACATACTGTATTTAAAAAAAAATCGAAAATATAATAATCGGGACTACAGTCTGGATAGAGACAGCAGTGTTTTGAGCATTTAATGGTTTTAAATTTGGAAATGGATGTACACATTTTGTTTGTCTGAGTCTGTTCCATCCGAAACCAACCAGAAAAATCAAAATATTGTGCTCTAAAATGGTTAAAACTGCTATCCCAATTCGCCCCATGTGTCCCAATTCGCCCCAGTTGGCGGTTAAACAACTTATGGGAATTCAAATTGAGTGTTTAAAACAAATAAAAACTCCTGATTTTATTTCTACTACTTACTTTTCTGAAAAATTCTAATCATAACCCACAACTTTGCCGAAGACACCAAATCGATCCGAAAATCCTTTTTCAAGATAAAAATTTTCAAAAATTAACATGTATAACCAGCTAGCAAAAGCCTTTTATGGACAAAAAATTAAAAAAATATATAAAAAAACATATTTAAAGATCGGTATCTTGAGAACAGATTTTGTGATCGATTTGGTGTCTTCGGCAAAGTTGCCGATATTGATGCGAAATCAAATAAAATATGTAATTTAAACTGAAAATCATTCCAAAGTCCCTGAGATATGATAACCTGAATGCTAGACGCTATTTCATAGATACACAGGAAAAAATCATTATTCCTGTAGGGTAGAGTAGTCATTAATGAGACACGGGGAACAATGATAAAATGGCTCTCACAAGTCGTAGTTTCTACCAATCAGGCTCATATTTGGGGGAAAGGTGTGTCTACTGGATACACGTCTGCCATAATAGTGGCTTTGGTTATGGACGCTCCCTTGCAAAGTTGTTTATAAATGTTTGATTCTGGGGTGTAAAAGCAAATTATGGACAAAAATTACATTTTCGCTCGTAGGCTTCCATTTACATCAAAATTAATATTTCTTCAGATTTCTTTCGACGTTCCATAGGGAATGAGTTGGGCTACAATGTCCTTTCATTAGGTTTGACCAAAATTAAGAATATACCCAGAATCCAGGGCTGTCTCATTGTTCCCCATTCAGCCCATGGGTAACAATGAGACACTTTGATTTTTCTTCATTAATCTTTTCAAAATCTTTGGAAATCTTTCAAAACATGAATTTAAAGTGATTATTGGCATATTTATTGAGTTTAAACTTCATTTAACCAAAAATATAAAGTTATTTGGTATAAATATATGGATTTTACAAAATTGAGATACTTTTAAGTAAAACTGTTGTTAATTAAAGTTTCAAGTTGGCAAAATTGCTTTAAAATGTTCAAGCCAAGTCACCTGCAATGATACAACACAAAAACATGATGTTTAGCTCGAAAAGTTTTGATTTTATAGAGTGTCTCATTGTTCCTGTCAAGTGCGTCTACAATAAGACAGTTGAAAACTCCCCAAGTAACCACAAGCACTAAATTGAAGTATTAATTCAGTACTAAATCAGCACTGGAATGTTTTGAAGTAGTAAATAAGCTTTGCGAATGCTTCAAAGTACCAAAACTTTGCAGCATTACAACTGGCATTAAATCACCATTTACGACCTTGAAAATGTGCTTCAAAGCATTTGATGTTTATCAACAAAGTAACCCATCGATACGGGAAACATTTCAACCAGGCACGCTCTTATTTACTTTAATCCTTCTCCCGTCATACCGTTCTTGTAAGCGTGCGGGCTAAGGCGCAGTTCCTCCAGTGTGCATCAGTTTCATTTTTGCGTGAACTGGGTTCAATTCCCGCTGATTGAAGTGTTGTTTTTTTTTGTACAAAACCGCAGCCTGTAATTAAGTCAAATTTTTCAAAACATATTCCCATAGCACAAAGGACATTATCAAAAGTTCTCTGGTAAATTGAATGACTTTTCTCACAAGCAAAAAGCTGCTTTCCGGAAGTCTGATACACTTTATGAAATTTTGCCAACCGTGGACCAAGCACTCCTCGGAAAAGCAGTTCCCGTTAGCCGTTAGCCAGTGCTTGTCCCTTTTAACCCGTAATTAATTGTACTTCACTTGACTGGCTGGCCGCAATTTGCTGAGTGATAATCGATAATTTCCGAACAACGAAATCACAACGGAAACTCGAAACAGAAGAAAGAAAGTCTCAATTAATGTTCGATACATCAACCACATCGATTAAAACTTTCAAACCAAACACTCAATTCCGAATACATCAGTTGGCTAGCGCGCATCCTGGAGATCGACGAGAAAAATGTAAGAATAACAACAAAGTGTCACACTCACACATGAAACGCAACAGGAGAAAAAAAACAAAGGAGGCCCACCACCAACTGTGAGTGGAGCAGCTGTTCTTTTTTTCCCCCAGCCTTGACGTCGATAAAGCAGTTTGTTTTTGTTCGAGCTTTCGGCGAAGCATTAAATCGGCATCACTGTGCGCCACTTGAAATATTTCTCAAGGGAAAAGTGCTGATTAAATGTTTTGAAGCATTATTAGCTGGTATTAAATGCCAATATAATGCTGATTTAATGCTGCTATTTAGTGCTTCGCGGTTACTTGGGTCAGGCTGTAAATGTAATGTCGTTGTCATATTTTGGTCAATGCTAGAACACTTTAATAGAAAGAAAATGTAACAAAAAGCTCATTAAAAAATGCAGATGAAAAAAATACAAAAATCATTGAAAGTTGAAAACCAAAAGTGTCTCATTGATGACTACGCTACCCTACACGCACAGAAATTGTGTAAGCTTGAATCAACGAACAGGTTTCTCAGCAATAACTATCATGTTTTATTAAGGCAACAAACCATATCTACCAATTTAATAAACATAGTTTATCGACGCTACCATGATTTTTATTGGTTTAACAAACTGGTTTGCCATTTGCGCGTTTCTTTGTTCCAGCGTGTAGCCACATTTAACAGTGTACCTGTGAAATTTTTTCGCTGCTCAGATCAATCTGGCGGATGAAAGCGACTTCAAAGACGGGGTGGAAGTTGTGGAAGAATTCGTTGATGAATCGTTGAGTCCAGAGGAAGTGCAAGTGTTTAATTTGTTTAGTGAGTTTCATGTGCAGGTGGAAGTGATTTCAGCTTAAGTAAGCATTCGTTGTTTGTTCGAAAGATTAGTTCTGGATTTTTTAAAGCAAATCGTTATACGTTTCTTCTCAACAGATTATCGAGCGGTTGGAAGTGGAAGCTTTGGTCCAGCCACCTTTCTTGGAGGATGTTAAAACCGGTAAAACGGTATGGTTGTCTGCTTTTTCATAAACAATAATCCAGAAAATTTCTTTCCAGGGTCTTCCAGCGTTGACGTCCGAAGCGTTCCTTCCAGCGGTCGAGCCGGAGACGACGGCGCAAATCGATCATTACAACGCATCAAAACTTATGTTTCTTACCCGAAAGGAACGAATTGCGGTGTGCGGCAAACATTGTTATGGTCAACTTCTCAAAAGGTAAATAGTATCATTTGAACCCGAAAAGAACAAAAATTTACAATTCTCTATTTCAGATGTTCAAAATGTCACCGTGCTATCGCTGTCGAATCACTTTTTATCGTGCAAACATCGTGAATGGTCAGCAAGACGGAAAACTGTACTATCAATACTGAAACATGAATGTGAGCATTAACTGAAAATAAAGCAATTAAATATTATTTTTTTGATTGTATTGATTGATTGGCTGGATTATAGCATAAACAAACAGTTTATTGAATCAAAAAACGTGATGTTTAATTCAACTCCACATGTTTGTAGATTCAACAAACATGTTTGTTGCACTGACCATAATGATAATTGGAATTACAAACAAGCTACGTTTGAATGGCAACGATCTCCTTTATCAACCCCACAAACATGTTAGGTTGAATTTGATAAACATGTTTGCTGGCCCTGAGATGACAATCATGTTTGTGGGGAAACCCAAACATTTTGCTGGCTGTACTGTCGGATTTTTCTGCGTGTATGTTTATTTCTGTCAAAGGTTGTATCTCAGTAACGGTAAGTCCGATCTTCAATGTGTTGAAAGACAATTTATGATCTTTCCTAAGAAAAAAAAACTCGATGATAGATGAGAAAATTATGATTACTTCTTAATTTAATATTTGATTTGGTTTCGACATTATTTTTTATGCTTCCTTGAAGAAAGTTCTTTCAGATTAAAAAAAATACATTTCAAATAATATTATTTGGAGCCACGTGGACACTTCTTTGGATACTTTTAACACTTAAAAACTTATTTCATCTTGAAATTATTTTCATACCTTAATGCTGGTGATCTGAAAATAGAAATGTTTGCCATTTTTCAAAGAATAGTTTCTATAATAATGTATAATTTACTTATTTTTAGTTTTGCTCAAAAATCTTTTTTTTTAAATTGGTTTTAACAAAGTATTTTTTTTTGTTATCCAGATTACCTAACACATGTTTTAATTGGTAATGAATTATTTGTGATATTTAATATCTGAAATATTTTTTAAATGAAGTAAATGGTTTTGAAGAAAAAAGCGTAGATTAGTCAGTTCTACGCTATTTCGGTTATGTCAGTAGCATTACAACATTAATTGATTCGCTTAAAAGATCTTGTTTACAACGAAATATTATTTTTGAATTACAAATGGGATTTTTCAAAACATAATGAATGGTTTAAAATACTACCGATTCCAGTATCTTTTAGCGACTCCGACTTCTCATTTTTGTATGGTTTGTGGTCTTTCACCAAAACCAACCAGAATGAAACCAGTTCAAATTCAATCAAAGCAAAAAGCAAATATCAATTGATACCCGCAAAAGCCACATCGCTGCCAGGAACCACCTATTTAAATTGATGCCACCACAGCAAAACAGTGTATTTTTTGTATGTTGACTTTTTGAAGTCCTAAAAAAGATTGAGAAAATCTTAAACTTTGCGATTTGAAAATAATATAAAAAAAATTCTCATCATTACTTTCACTTTGATCCAATTTGTAACTTTTCCAAATAATAAAAATAAGACTGTAAATAATTTTGCCAGCTGGAATTTCAACCACTTTTCACTGAAATCAAACAATCCACCATTAAATTACTGGGCTCCAAACGAGGACCCCTTCTGGTCATCATGGGTGAGAAAATTCGCATCAGTTTGCGGGGCTTAAAAACGTGGTCAATGGATAATCCACGAAGCGCGGGACCATGTGGGGTGCGCGCACTAATTAGCAAACCCCGCAAAATTGATACGAGTCACATGGCCCCGGGAAATTGTCCAGGGTCGTGCTCTCGCGTGGGGAGAGGGACACAAAAGCAAAATGCCTGCACGCCAATTTAGTCATTATTTCAAACCAGAGGATTTACTCACTAGTCGTATTTTTTTTTGTTTGCTCGTGTGCGGGTTGTTGGGTCATGCACTTTGCGTGTGTATTAAATTTATTCGTGTGTAATATTGGGCAGGGTTTCAAAATTCCTTGAGTGTTATTACAACATCGATTTGAATTTTAGATCACTCATAACCTTTGTGATTTTTTTTAAGTTTTACATGAATGCCGAGTTGGTGGAGAATTGCTCATATAACGTTTAAAAAAATCACGATTAGCTCAAAAAATAATCTTTAATTTTAATTTATATAAATACCTTGAAAACGAATAAATAGTTATTGAGATAGAGCATTGCAAAATTTGAAATTGAGAAAAATGCAAATTTTATGTTTCCAAATATCCTTAATTTATCAACTGATTAGTACGTCCATCCCGGGAATCCAAAACCGGGAATTCCCGAATCCCGGGAGTTTTCATAATTTGTCCCGAGAATTCCAGAAATTGAAAAAAATAAATTTTGGTCTGGAAATTCTGATTTGGTTGCAGATATAGATGAACAGTTGAATACATAGTAATCGATACCAACTTTAAAGCATTAACATATGTATTCGGCATATATCAGCTTTAATTTGGCTTATAAGGGAAAATTGTATGATTATGACTGGGTATTATATTTTTATTTAGGATTTTAAATTAGAAAAAAAATATCATCTTAAATTATTTTTCATCAAACACAGGAATCTGCGGCAAATCACGACAAATGTAACGAATTAAGACAGCTATTTAAGTCCGATTTCCAAATTTTTTGCTCTGAAATCTCTTGTACCTTTTTAAGCCTGTAGTCCTCATTTTCCCCAGTTGGCGGTAGTAACTTAAAGATTGTTAGTAAAATATGTTTTATTTAAAATAAGACAATCAAAACTTATCTGAAATTTTACATTGACTGGTATCATTTTATTTCGAGAGTTTTTGTTTTAAAAGGTCCTATAAACATATGAAAGACTTATAGGACCTTTTTAAAAAAAAACTCTGGTTTTGCTGTCGCTTCTCTTTTTTGACATTTTTAAAGAAAATTTTCAAGCCTTTCTTGTTATGGCATATAAAAAATATGTAAAAGAAATATATTTATAAAATTAATCACATTAAAATTTAAATTTGTAGTTTTTTTTTAATCCAAAGCACAGCAAAAAACGAAACAATTTTTAATTTAAGTTATTTAAAAACTGTCGTCCTTGTTTAGATTGAAGTGTAGACTGTCGCTAATTATTATTATTGATATAATTTATGATTTTAAGCTTGTAAACGTATCAAATATTATGAAAACATAGATTTTATGACTGCTTCAAAAATTTCCCGGGATTTCAAAAATATTTTTCCCGTTTCCCGGGAAATTCAAAACCCGGGAAAATTGGACGCCCTACAACTGATGATATCTCGAAAACAATTTGTCCAATTTTCAAAAAAAAAAAAAAACTGTGAAATTTTGCGATTATGGAATAATTATATTTTCAAGATTTTGAAATAGAGCCTAACAATTCAAAAAGGAAAAACGTGTTTTTATTTATTCAAGTATACAGTTTTATGATTGAGAGATATTGTCTGTTGATAAATTAAGAGCGAGTCCACGAACAGGGCATACCCCTTTGTATGGGACGTCGTTTGGACCTCACCAATCTGCCTGAAATATTCAGGGGTTGTTTGTACATAGAAAACTAGCATCTGGCCAAAATATGAGCACTCTAGGTCAACGGGAAGTGGGGCAAATCGGGACACAAAGTTAAAAGGTTAAAAAACGTCAAAAATTTTAAAAGGCTGTAACTTCGGCAAAATTCAATTTAGTTTCAAAATTCAAAACGAAAGGGCTTAAAAAATACAACAAAATGCAGGGTAGAGAATCCCAATTGGTTAAATCTAAAGCGAGTTATTGGCATTTTAGTGAAAAAATAGCACAATTTTCAAACTCAAATAAAAAAGTGTTCCATCCAGATATCAACTCGGTTCGACCTGCAGCTTGTAGGGGACATCTGGGACTACCATCTGAGACTGAGAACGTTTTGGGTAAGGCAGTTTAACATATTAAATAGACACTTTTACTTTTAGTGAATTTTTTGGTTGTAAATTTTTGCTCGGGAGACCCCTTAGATCCCATTTTCTGGTGATAATTTTATGATATTCGTGTTCCTGAGACAATTTCACAATAGAAACATGCACAAAAATGTTTATTTGCATCCATTTTAACCCTTAAAAAATGAAAGTTAAAAAAATTAAGACGCTGCTTTTTTCTGGTGTCATCTAGTATCCTTGGAAACGAACTTAATTTTCAATAAATGTGAATCGAAGATGTTTCTTAATGTTAAAGGGTTTAAATGGCTGCAAATAAACATTTTTGTGCATGTTTCTATTGTGAAATTGTCTCAGGAACACGAATATGATAAAATTATCACCAGAAAATGGGATCTAAGGGGTCCTCCGAGCAAAAATTTACAGCCACAGTCTCCCTGCATTTTGTTGCATTTTTTAAGCCCTTTCAGATGCATTTTAAATTTTGAAATTAAATTGAATTTTGCCTAAGTTATAGCCTTTATAAGATTTTTGACGTTTTTTAACCTTTAAACTTTGTGTCCCGATTTGCCCCACTTCCCGTTGACCTAGAGTGCTCATATTTTGACCAGATGCTAGTTTTCTATGTACAAACAACCCCTGAAAATTTCAGGCAGATTGATGAGGTCGATGCAAGATGGGTATGTTTTGCTCGTGGACTCGCTCTTAAGGATTGTTGGAAAACACTTAGAAAATTATTTTTTTCATGTTTTACATTTTTTGCATCAATTTGTCTAATTAACAAAACATAAAACTTTTATTTATAATGTCAATTTTCTTGCAATTTTTAAACAATTTAGGAATATTTACAAATTAGGAGCAGGAAGCTTTTATTCCAGCAATAATTTGACAGTCTATTGCACATATTTTTCAAAATTTATGTCGCTGTTTACGAACTTTTAAGAGCGAGTTTTTCACCAATGTGTAACAGGTCGTATCGAGGTGCTCCGATTTGGATGAAACTTTCAGAGTTTGTTTGTCTATACATGAGATGAACTCATGCTAAATATGAGCCCTGTACGACAGTGGTTCTCAACCTGGGGTACATGAACCTCTGGGGGTACCACGGGCGGTCTCAAGGGGACCGGAAGATATGCCCTGTAATGGCGGAGATTTGAAAAATATCACAAACAAAATACTTGAGAAAAAAAAAACGAACCGATTTTGGACAAAAAATTACATAATTATATTTTTCCAACCTCCAATCAATTCACACCATATTCGCAAAACGAGTTTTCATTGCATTTTTTGACTTGTAGAAAACTTAGTCAATCGATTTCTGATATCTAATAAGATTTCTAATAAGCAAGCGATTTTACATCAATGCATCAATGCTTCCAAAATTATATCTGATCTGTATCTTGAGATGGGATTTTCTGGTCATTAATCTTTGGAAAAAAAAATTCGTTATGATCAGGTTTGCCTGGAAAATAAATAATTGTTTTTCATAAAAAAAAAAGATAGCTGGTAGCTGTATCTGTAGTAAATGACGGACGAAGCTATGTTAGAAAAACGGTTTAAAATAAGTTTCAAATCTTTTCTATTTTCAACATTGTTTATCCGACCTTTCGTTGTTAAAATATAAGTATTGGAAAAAATAAAATTTACGAAATTTAAATTATGGATCTTATTTTTAATGTAACGTAAATAGCAATGAAGTGAAATTTTATCATATTTACCGAAAATTAACAAAAATACAATTTATGCTCTTTTGTTATCAGTTGTGTGTGGCCTGTACCTCAGCAATGATAGAATGGATCATACTAAAAAAAAAGTAAAACAAATTCTCTTCTATTCAATTTTGTCAGGGTGAAAAAAGTTGTACTTTTTCTTTATTAGAAAAACATCGTTTACAAGTTATATAGGTAACTTGAAAACAATGCTCTTTATCAAAATATCACAAGTACTTATAAATGGCAAATTTAATTCTGAAATCAAAAAAGGTTTTGAAAATGTTTTTGAAAGAATTTGGGACAGTTCAAAGAATCTCTACTTGTGTAAAGTTTGTAAAAATCACAAAGTCTATGCAATGCAATGCAATTCAAGTAAAAAATGGGAAGAATTCCTTCATATTTATTTATAATATCATTTGCAACATTAATTAATAAATGATATTTTTCACCAAAGTTTAATCTTGTAAACAATAATTTAACTTTGGATATTCAAATGAAATATGAAACGCATTCTTACTAAATGTGTACACAATTCATCTGAAATTTTGTAAGAAGCAAAAATATGGATTCGAAATAAAAATATTCCCAAACATGTTTTCAATCAGCTCTAGAAAGAAGCCCTACCGGAATGATTCAACAATATTTAACAATAATTAAATTTAAATTCTATAAATGTCATCCCGGTTTATGGTAACAGTACATTGAAACAAATATTTACAACTATTAAAATTTTAAATTTCTGCTGATAAATATTCTGCAATTAAGAATGTAAAAAAAAACCTTAATTAGACGATTTTTTTTTTGTATGAATACTAAGGGGTACCATCAGCTTGGGTAAAACGAAAAGGTAAGTGGGGTAAAACGGGCTTTGAAGTTTGAGGTCCAAAAAACCTAAAAAATCTTAAAATTGCTCGCATTTCCGTAAAACTTCATCAATTTCCGCTCTCTTAAATGCATTCGAAAGGTCTTTTGAAGCCCTTCAAAATGTGCCATAGACATCCAGGATTTGTTTGACTTTTTCTCATAGCTTTTGCAAATTACTGTTAAAAATTGATTTTTTCAAAATCTTAATACCACCCATACTCCTATAGGTCTAAAATTAGGGAATTTCATGGACTATAAGCCTATGGTATTCTCCAGTTTGACAGCTTGCCCAGAGCAGACGTGTGTCCATTGAGCGCGTTTTTGACGGTGTTTTTTTTAACTTTCGCCGACGGCCATGGCGGCGGCCGCGACGGCGGAGAGTGAGTGGACGGAGCATAGAACCGAGGATGGAAGGCCGTTCTACTGGAACGCGGCCATGAAGAAAAGTGTGTGGGAGAAACCGGACGGGTTCCAACCCAAAACGCAGGCGGCGACGGGCATGGAGGTGGAAGACTCCGAAGGAGGAGGAGAGGACGGGGGCGAATTTCGTCCCGTGATCAAGGTTCGGCGCAGGAAGGCTAACGAGGAGATCAACGTCGGCGAAGGCCAGGAAGTGGAGAAACTGCTCAGCAACAACAAGTTCAGCCCGCTAGCGGAGAAGAGCAACAACAATAACAATGCGAATCCAGCAGCAGAAAAAACCACCCCTGTGGTACCAGCACCCGGCAAGTCGGCCGGGGAAAAGAAGCAGCCGCCGCTGGTGGTGAAAGAAACGAGCTTCGCCCGCCTTGCGAAGGTGATGTCGACATGTGATGTCCAGCCGGAACACAAACTGACGCGGAACGGCACCAAAATTACGTGCTTCTCGAGCGACGACTTCGACACGGTGCAAGCCCACCTGAAGAAGAACAAGGTGCAGTTCTACACGCACGGAAAGCGCAGTGCGAGACCGCACCGGGTAGTAATGCGAGGTCTCCCGAACGCGGAACCGGATTACGTCAAGGAGCTGCTCAAGACGGAACATCAGCTGGACGTCTTGACAGTACACGCTATCAGGCGGAAGCAGCAGCTTCCCGCCATTGATGAGACGCCTTTCATCGTGCTCTTCCCCAAGGGTCACACCAGTCTGAAGGAGTTGAGTAGCAAGGTAAAGAAAGTGGGACCAGTCGTCGTCCGGTGGGTGGCCTACCGGAACAAAGAACCGCACGTGACCCAGTGCAAGAACTGCTTGCAGTTCGGTCACGGAACCAGTAACTGCCATCTCAAGCCCAGGTGCAGCAGCTGTGGGGGTGCCCACAGCACGGAAAAGTGCAAAGCAGAAGAAACGGAAGCCAAGAAGTGTGTCAACTGCTCTGGATCTCACGAGGGTCTGGACCGCAGCTGTCCCAAACGTGCGCAGTTCATCCAGTCGAGGCAGCAGGCGTCCACGCCGAAGCCGCCAGCATGGAAGAAGGACAAACAGACTCCTGCAGGAGCCGCGTTTACCGCGGCGGATTTTCCTCCGCTACCTGGAGCGGTGCCGTCCGTTGAACCGGAAAATAAACATCCTCGTCCCGCAGGAAGAAGTCGAGAAGACACTGGCGCCGGCGCCGGTGCAACCCCGAAGGAGCAACAAGGCGAACGGAAGCTGTACAGCGAGTCGGAGCTGTGGGCCATTCACCGAGAATACCGAGTACGCTTGAGGCAGTGCAAGACACCCGAGGAACAGATTGATGTGATCGCACACTTGCTGACACATGGCACGAGCAAATGATCATCGAATTCAGTTACGGTTTTTTTTTTCTCTTTTCTTTTATTATTTTTTGTACTATTGATCCTCGGTCCTAACCTGGTCACAGCACCTAAAAGGACCTAATAAAAATAAGTTATGAACAAAAAAAAAAAAGCCTATGGTATTAACTGTTTGGCCAATCGCAGTTTTTCTCATAGTTTTACGATTTTTCTATAACAAACATTTTACAACGTTAGTTTTTGCCCTGTAGGCTATGGAGGCCTTTTTGGTCTCAATTTCGGAATCCTTGGAAAATTTCACGTAAGTTTCAACTATTGTAGCTGTAAATTTGATTGGAAAAAATGCCATTTAGAATGAATTAAAATATTTTTTAACAATTGGTTGGATTAGGGGTGAAACAGGTATTCGCCTACTTGATACAGCATTTGACGTATTGATCAAAGGGTAAATACGATCTATTTCTTTTTTCAAAAATGTTTTATTTAATTATTTTTTAAATCAAATTTATAACTCCAATAGTTCAAACTTACGAGAAATTTTCCGAGGATTCCAAAAATGACAAAAATGAGACCAAAAGGTGCCGCTAAGGAGGGGCTTTAAAAGACCTTTCGAATGCATCTAAGAGAGTCGAAATTGATGAAGTTTTACGGAAATGCGAGCAATTTTAAGATTTTTTATCTTTTTTGGATCTCTAACTTCAAAGCCCGTTTTACCCCACTTCCCTTAGTCGTATAGGGCTCATATTTGGCATGAGTTCATCTCATGTATAGACAAACAAACGCTGAAAGTTTCATCCAAATCGGAGCACCTCGATACGACCTGTTACATATTGGTGAAAAACTCGCTCTTAACTTTTCAAAGCTAAGTGATTGTAGATAGGCCATTCATCAAAATTCTTTTTCAAGGTCAAATTAAAATTCCTGACAATGGCAGGTTTTCCCCAATTTTGCCAGATATCAACACCATGCCCACGTGCGCTTCTGAAAATACCGAGAACAGTCGTGAATTTTAAAATGAGAATCAAATAACCATTCTGAGAATATTTAATTGATACAAGCACAATTTTACGAATTAAACTTTGCAAAACCACTGTCCCGTTACAAAATACTCACCAAAAACTGCATCCGTTAGAGGCACCCCATCCAACAACAACAACACCAACAAAGAACTGCTGCACGCACCCCGCCGTTTTACAAGCCACATCAAACATTCACGCGTTACTTCCCTTTTGAACCCGGCCCCAATTGTTAACGAGCTGATCCGCGCCGACCAAGTGGCCATCGGGCGAGATAAAATATGAATGGGCCCAAGCGCGCTCGCTTTTTGCACGTCAATTTATAGCGCGGTTTTTCCAACTGTGCTGCAGCCTCGTCCTGTGACAAATTTATTTCCAGCTCACCACCACCAGGCAAATTAGTCAGTTTGGTGATCCGACCACAACTCTTTTAGTTTCGTTTTTTTTTTTTTTTTTTTTTGGAGGATTAGTTTTTTGTGCATTCTTCAAAGGCTTTTAAAAAAGTGAGCGATTTTTTTTGTTATGGATGGTGTACGATAATCTCGTCATAAAACTCTACATTTTATTTCCAAGCTTACAGAGTAATTTTAGCTTAACACGCTAGATTTGCACACTCACACACACAGATTTTGCTTTTTTAGGGGGGAGTTTGCCTCACTATTAAAGGGAGGGGAGAAATTTCAACCATGCAACAATTTCGTCTGCGCTTTTCTTTTTTGAATTCGTATAAAAAAGTTGGAAAAAAATGATAAAACTCTAATCGCGTGCACTCGTTCATACAATTTCACCTTCTTCTTCTTCTTCAGCTTCATGGTCTTCGATCCGTTCCCGGACCATCTCCGTCCGTTATCTCGAGTCCTGATCCTGGTCCTCCCCATCCTCCTTCTCCTCCTCATCCAACTCCCCATTATGGGCGTGAATCACCGTGCGCACCTTTGACAGCAGCGACTTCATGCGTTCGTACTTGCCCGTCGAGTTGGGCAAATTCTCAAAGTTGATCACGTCGCTAACCCCCCTGGAGAAGGCATCCCCGCAGGGCAGCGTGTTAAAGGGCGAAAACGCCGTCAGGATGGGCGTCCCCAGCGACATCGTCTTCAGGCCCATCGAGGCGGGATCGTCGATGAATGGCGTTTTGGACATTTTGATTTCGTCCAGATTCAGGAACTCCGGCTCCGGAGGTCGTTCCTGAGGGGGCGTTGGTTCACTGCTCGGCGGGAGGGGCGGTGCTGGGAACACGAACGGAACGAATACGGCAGGTTGGGCTGGTTCGTCATCTTGCTGTTGTTCCTCCGCTAACCGTTCCACCTCGAGGACGTCCTCGAGCAGGGAGTCTTCGGGGGATTTGGCGCTGTCCAATGAAGGTCCCTTTTTCCTTCGCTTTACGGCGGGCGACTGGTCTTCGAGGGCCTGGAGCAGTTGCTGCTGCTGGAGGCGGAGGTCTTCTAGCGATGGCGAGGGAGGGTGCGTGTCCTAAAAGTTGAATGTTTAGTTTTTGTTTAGTTATTGAGGGATGTCGAAATGATGTGGGAACCAGGCTAAAAATCTACAAACCAAAGCAGTAAAGCAAAAATAAACTCAGAAAATGGCTTACATGCAATGATTTTCATTAATAGCGGATGTGATGAACGCCACTTATAGGTGCCAAAAAATACACTAGAAAATATCAGCATGTGTACAGGTTCTTTTCACAGCAAAGAAACGATATAAATAAACAAAAGTGCTGAAAATTGTTAACTCGATAAAAATAATAAAAATCCTGGGTCGATGACATCAGGGCAACTGATTTGACTCGATTCCTTAGGCAAAAATAAGTAACTGAGCCAAATCGGTTAAGGTTTAACGGTCGCTAATAGATTGTCACAGTTGGTGAAAAAAAATGTTTTCACACAGAAACGTCTTCTTTAAATCGCTAATCGAGCAATTAAATGTGAGAGTGTGTGCGTGCAACATGGAGTTAAACTTTTCAAAGTGCCATGGTAACCTTCACAGCAACTTCACAGAAAGTTTAACTCCATGTTGCACACACTCTCACTTTTAATTTCTCGATAACTCATCAGGGTATAATCGGATCGTTTTGCGGTCTTCGACAAAGTTGATCTGTCATAAAAAAAAATCATAACAATCTCACACTTGTCAATGATCCGATACATTGACGGTCACCTTTTGATTGAATTTTGAAATGATTGAATTTGTCACTTTATGAGGCAATCAAACAAATAAATATTTTTCTTTAATTTTATCACTAATCGATAAATTAAAAGTGAGAGTGTGTGCGTGCAACATGGAGTTAAACATTTCGAAGTGCCATGGGAACCTTCACAGCAACTGCACAGAAAGTTTAACTCCATGTTGCACACACTCTCACTTTTAATTTCTCGATATCCGTAAACTTGCAGCAGATCGCAAAACTGTGTTGGTTTTAAACATATTGTCGATTTTTATTTCACGTTTTCTTCCAGAAGCTAAATACGGAGCTCGGAAGGAATATGCTCAAGAAAAATTGAGCATTATTTTCGTGACTCCCCAAAAAAAATGTCTCAGCTAGGGGAAATTCTCGTATGTTTGGCAGGTTAAGCAGTCGCTCCTTACTCCATCCAATTTGCTTATTTTCACTATTTAAACAACTAATTTTGCAAAACTTTTGATAGAAACATGCTTGCTCATTTCTTATTGAGCTATTTATCACACGATTTCAGTTGAAAACGCTTTTTATTAGTTTTAATTGAATGTCAAAGTTCTGACCTGCCAACATTAGAGGCACGCTGGAATTAGGTGCTGTTCCCCTACTAATGGTCCGATTTCAATGTTAAAAAATGAAGCGTTATCTCGAGTCCTGATCCTGGTCCTCCCCATCCTCCTGCTCCCCCTCATCCAACTCCCCATTATGCGCATGGATAACCGTGCGCACCTTCGACAGCAGCGACTTTTTTCGATTTTTTTGTTTTTAAATGTTTGAAGCAAGACTAATGAAATTAAAATTGAAGCAAGACTATAAAATTTCTATTTTTTTCAAGAATCATTTTTTTTTTTTCGATCGCTCAAAAGTTGCGGGTTTTGGTCCCCTAAAACATATCAAAAAACCTCGAATTAAAAAAATACCAATTTTGGGAAATTAAGTTTTTGTTAAAAAAAAATAATTAAAAACATTTTTTTTTGTGTACCTTTTTCTCTTAACAGTCTTCATCAATACTCCAAACAAAATCATTTCGGTTTGAACGCGTGTTTTTCTTGGGGGGAAAATGTGAAAAGATAGTAATATTTAAAAATTCAAAATGTGAAATCTATTAACTAAAAAAATCAAAAGATTTAACATTTAAAAACATAATTTTAAAAAAATCTAAAATTCTTAAATTGTTTTTTTAAGTCATTTTTTTTATTTCTTGGTTCAACCCTTTGAAATTTTTTAATCTTATTTTATTTTAATTTTTCAATGAATTATTTTTAAATTATTAAATTCTTTTATCTATTCTTGAAATCCTTCTTTTTTTAAATAATTGTACATGAACTTGCAATTTCAAATATTGTTATTTTTAAATTTAGAATTTCCATTTTGTCAATATTGGAATTGTGAATAATTTTGATTTTTTTGTAATTTTTGAATTTTTGATAATTTTTGAATTTTCAATTGGGTCCAAAAATTAAGCTTAAATTTGTGATATTATTGTTCACAACGATAAAGCTTATTTTTAAGGGTACAATGACCCTTTGTACGACCGCAAAGTCGTGGTGTGCGGGCGCGTTTATTTTTCGATCCGTCAAGTATTTTTGAAAATTTCTGGCTTATTGATTTTGCATAAGAAGAAATTGTTTGAACAACAAAAACGGTTTCAAAAGTGTAAAACGAACGAAGAAGTGTAAATCAAACGAAGAAGAAGCAATTCAAGATGGAGCCCAGGAGGAAATCAGGGCCAGGTGGCTGCGGAAGCTGGAAACCAGTTCAACGGTGACGGCGGCAGTCGTGACTGGGGTGACCACATCCGGCAGCGCATGTGATGCCAAGAAAGCGGGGGTTTACATCGGAATTTACGGAGCGGGTTGGATGATCCCAGAATTTGGTGAGAGCGTTCTAGTTTTGTCCTTTTTATTGTACTGAATTTCAATTTTAATTATATTTAACAACCAATGCCCACTACTTCATTCGTCGGTGAAGTATCCCATCAATCCCTTTCCCCTTCCAAATCCGGATATCTTGGAGGTCGTCTAAGTTCTTAGGCATCTCTATAGGGTATCCAATCATCTCATCCCTCCCCCACATCCCCCGTTGATCGTGAGGAGTCGACCAAAAGGAAAAATGAGTGGTAATGTGTCATTCGGCACATTCCTGACGCATTTAGGGGAACCATACCCTTTCTCAGCCTATTTCTATTATCGGCCTATCAGCACTTTGATCATGAATTCTAGAGTTTTTTTTTTTTTGGAAATAGGTCCTATAAACATATGAAAGACAATAGTTTATAGGTCCTTTTCAAAAAAAAACTCTAGAATTACAGCTTTTATAAAGTGTTTTTGACTGTTCTAAAGTAATAAATAGCTCAAATAAAAGTGAGCAAGCAACTCTCCATTGTTGATACATCTGAAAATGTTGATTTAATAGCGGAAAACGGCAAAAGTGATGAGAATTGGTCGAACGGCTTAGTGTGATTAAAATGGGTATATTTCCCCTATTTTCCTTATCGGCGCCAACCTAGCTATTGCGAGCTTTATGCTCGGCTAGAGTACGGTCAACTAAGCTATTGTACGATCAGTACCTAGCTGGACTCGGTCACTGGAAACGACCGGCGGCTCAGTGACCGACGAAATAGGCGGCGGGCCAGATGCGGGCATAAAAATGTCAAAATCTCTTCCCCCCTCACTTCGTCTCACCATCCAGCTGCAGCTTTGTTGACAAACAAACGGAGCACGCGGTCGCATGATGGCGGCATCGAGCCAGAATTAGGGGTGATCATGTGATTAAAAATGAAAGTTTTTTCAAGAAAAATAATATTTTTCCGACCGAATAAAAAAATTGCGAGCATGTTCAAACAATTATTCCTGATGTCGGAGAAGTGATAAAAAAGCAAAATGTTAATCCATAATTTTTCTATAAATTGAATTTTTTCACTCCAACTGGGAACCCCTAGGTCTATCCACGACCGTTTCCAATGACCGTGAGAAGATGCCAGAAAATCCAGCTACGAGCTTAATCCACAATAAGCTAATGACCCTTTGTACGAGCGCAAAGGATTTAAAATGGATTTTTAAATCATTTAAAAAAAATAAACTTCACGGCGCTTCTTGACTGAAAAGGTACTTCTTGACAGCTCTTTCCAAGGGGAAAATAGTTGATCCATCGTAAAATTTTTGCCTTGTCTTTTTTTTGCAATAAATTTAAAAAACATCAGAAATTGTTTTAAATCGTGTTTTTACCGTTGTACATAAAAATCGACATAGGGCTTTAGGAACCTTTTAGGCCGTTGCAAATATGTTTCAAAGTTTATGTTGTCCCTTTCAAAATTGTTCCAAAAAAATAAGGCTGGTACCCCCTTCAAAGTTGGCCCGAAAAATGGAAATTGAACTGCAATCAGCTGAAATCAATTTAAAATGCCCCTGCGTTTAAAAATATTTTTAGCATGTTTGGGTTAATTTAAAAATCTTTTGAATTTTAGAAAATGTTCGATTTTTACTATCGCAAAATGTTTTTTTTTTCGCTAACATTTTTGTTTTCGTCAAATCTTACATTTTTTGAAAACTAATGATTGCAAAACAACTGAACTAGTGTACAATGCATTTTAAAACACTTTTTTCATTCATATGTTGAGACTTAGGCTTATTTTTTTTTTTTTAAATTTGCCCCTCCTCTCATCCCCCTAATTTTTGTATCAAGCAGGGTCGCTAAAAAATCGTTTCGCGCGATCAATGAGTGAAGATATACACACACAGTAAGCGCCACTGCTCTCAACAAAACAACGCGTTGCTAGTCCCGCTGTGTATCCAAGAAGGAACTCAAACCAAAGCGATCGTTCACAATCATCCACTGGGTGGATCTCTCCCGATTCGCGTCGTCAAGGGGTTTGTTTATTTGGGACCGCAACGAATCTTGAATCGCGAGCGGAGAGCGATTTCCAAAAATCGCGACTTGTAACAATCCATGATTGTTACAAGAGACGATTTTGGTGTTTAAGGGCAGGACCACGATTATACGGTTTTATTGAGAATAATTGTATTTAATATTTAATGTTTTCTAGAACGATTAATTTTAATATGAACGATTATAATAAATGAGTTTAATCGATTACTTATTTCTGGAGTGTGTTAAACTCATTAAAACTGCATGGGCACGTTGTTTGTTTTTTTTTGTTTCCGTTTGTTTCAGCATTTAATATTTAATGTTTTCTAGAACGATTAATTTTAATATGAACGATTATAATAAATGAGTTTAATCGATTACTTATTTCTGGAGTGTGTTAAACTCATTAAAACTGCATGGGCACGTTGTTTGTTTTTTTTTGTTTCCGTTTGTTTCAGCTCAAAGAACGTTTTCGTGTTTGTGTGTTAATGCAGTTAAATTTGAAGTAAAGGTTGAACAAAGTGCATAAAAATGCGTGATGTGGTGAAGCGCTTTCGACAAGAATTACCTCCCAACAAAAGAGCAACGGGTTTTTTTTTGTACCGTAAAATGGGGTG
Source organism: Culex pipiens pallens (assembly GCF_016801865.2). Classification (NCBI taxonomy): domain Eukaryota; kingdom Metazoa; phylum Arthropoda; class Insecta; order Diptera; family Culicidae; genus Culex; species Culex pipiens. The sequence goes on from NC_068939.1 coordinate 26,329,207, forward strand.
ACTTTGATAGCCGGGGTGACTTTGATAGGTTTGCGATTTTTCCGCAAAATGAAGAATACAATTAAAATACGTACAGAATTGTTTAGAATCATTCTGACAGTGGTAGAAAAGTGTTCAAAGAACCTCAAAAAGAACTTTTCATGAAATTTTGAAAAGTTTAAAAAGTTAGTAAAGTAAAGTTAAGAAAATGGTGATGAAACTCATTATTTTAAACTTCTCAAAGTGTCATGATTTTCTCAATGAACATGATATTGAATCGGAAAACGGAATGCATTTTCGGATTTTTTGGACAATTTTCCACTAGGAGAAGGTAAAATAAGTTTGTAAATAATAAATAATATGTGTTTTTGAAACACAATTTAAAAAAAAAGCTTCAAATTTATAGGCAATTTCAGTTGAACTAATTTCATGTAAAATGTGAAAACTTGCGATTAGTGCTTCGAATTCAGTATAAAATGCAATATAAATCGATAATTTTATTTAAAAAACTAGTTTTTGCAAATTTGTGGCAAAATTCCGACTTTTTAACAATTTTACCTAATTTTTTTTTTTGTTAAAAAGCTTATAAACTTTGTTAACTAAATATAAACATTGATTTTTTTTTCTTAAAAACAATATCAGCAACTTCAGTAATGGTACATTCAACGTACAAATAAAGTTTAAACATCCTAAATATGATTTTAACAAGAAAAACTCTGACTATCAAAGTCACCCCGGAATTTAAACTAAGAATTTTTAACGTAACTATTTTTCTAATCACTATTGAAAAAACTTTTTTTCCAAAATAGTGCATGGACTTTGTGTGGCCTACCCCAGTACATGTTTTAAAAATAATAATGTTGAGTAAAACCTTACCGTAAACTGGGGTCAATCGGGACACATAGGGTGAATTGGGACAGCAGTTTTAACCATGTTAGAGCACAATATTTTGATTGTTCTGGTTGGTTTTGGTTAGAACAGACTCTGGCCAACAAGATGTGTACATCCATTTCCAATTTTAAAAGCTTTAAGTGCTCTAAAAACTGCTGTCCTTATTCAGACTGTAGTCCCAATTCACCCCAGATTACGGTACCTGTTGGAAAATATTCCAAAAACAAATTGAAATCCATAATGCTTAGGGAAATATGAGTATTCCTTCTCAATTACTTCTCTTCGTAGAAAGTAGTTTGATTTATTGTTTGAAAAACTTTTTTCATTTAGAAATTGCGGGACAAATGTAAGGAATAAGGAAGTAAATGATTCGTTTCATTCTTATAAGATACTGTATACTGTAGGGACCATCCACAAACTACGTCGACACCCCCCCCCCCCCCCCCTATCGTAGACAATTTCCATACAAATAAAATCTTTTTTGTATGGAGCGTGGGCAATCGCCAACCCCTCCTAAAGTGTCAACGTGGTTTGTGGATTTGTGGATGGTCCCGTATACAGTATACTGTATTATTACCTCATTCTTGGCCAATATACCACAATAGACCATTCACCTGAAAGTCAATCCCCTTAACCCTCTACTGCAATTTTTTTTTTGAAAAAGGTTATTTTGAGCAACTTTTGTTCTACGAAAAACATTACTTCACTTGTTTTATGTTTTTCTTGTTTCCTTTTTTTAGTTTTTGAATTAGCATTTATCTTGTTTAGTTAATGTTTGTTTTTGATAGTATTTGGCCTATTCAAAAAAAAACTCTTAAATAATTTGTAAATAAAACCTAATATACAACTTGAATGTGAGGAAGGCACCAACCACCTTAAGGTGGATTAAGTAACGTTTTTAAATACAATGTTTGAAAAAAAAATAGTTACAATAATCTGGAAACAATCATAAATATTTTTTTTAAAGTTTAGCGTATTTAGATAATTTGGGTTTATTTTGAAAATCAGTTTTTTTTTTTTATATTTTTATATCTGTTTTAGTACAAAGAGTGATTTTAACTTTGAGTGTAGATTTGCATCAAATGGTCACAACTTTGAACTTCGTCTTTTTGATAAATTGATATGTACGATACTGAGAATAGTTTAAATGCCTCAAATTTGGGAAGGGGATTTTTAAAGATCGTTTTGGAAATCTTTAAAGCAATAAGTTGTTTTTGGTGAAATACATACTGTACCATGCCATGAAATTTGTGAAGAAACTATTAAATAGGGCCAATATGCAGCTTCAAATGAGAGGGCTGCACGGACACTTTTTTGATACTCTGTATTTCAAATCACACCACAAATTGTTATAAAAGTGCCGACTTATATCCGAATATACTGGACTAACTATCCCAAAAGTCGCTGGTTCGAATTAAAGCGCAGGAAATCGGCTTCATCTCCCCGAACCATACTTTCACACTTAGGTGACCCGGGTGTCTGTATCAAAATACAAGATGCTAGCCATTGGTACTATAAGTGGTCATGACCAAGAGCCACGAGGTTTGTAGGCTTCCGAAAGGTTAACATGTGCTATAAAATACACCCTGTACACTGAATCCGTTCCTTGGTGCTGTTTTAAAAGTTATCTTTTCTCGCCTTTTTCAAGAATATTGCATAAAAATCGTGAGGTTTTTTTATATGTCCTGTAAACAAGCAAACCAATTTCTTATAGAACTTTTAAAAGAAACATTAAAACTCTTGCTAGAATTGCATTGCGTAAGCAAGCAAAAAGAAAACACGTGGCGCGCAAATCACAGTAACCAATGAGGAAATTCGCGCCGACAAGACCACCCCGGCGCTCACTGGGTTCCACCTTCAGTGATTGCTAGGAAAAGCAATCGGTAGCGCTCTCTGTGCGACAGCAAAAGTTGAGTCGCGGGTTGTAACAAGAGACGACTCGAGAGAGTCATGAGGGTTTTTTCTCTCGAGATAAAAAATAAACTTTCAGTCAGAGGTTGTTACGATCGCAGATTGTTACAACCCATGATTGTCGCTGAATCAGCTCTTGTTCGCGCTCCATGCACCCCTGATCAAGACTAACATTTCAAAAGACTGAGACATCGAAAATGGAGGGTTGTTTGGGTGAAACTTAGAAAACATCAATTATCCTATTCTGTTTTCTTTAGGCCGCTGTATCTCAGCAACCAGAGGTCCAATCTTCAATGTCTCTTAGACAATTTTGTAGCAAATTTTCTGAACTTTTCCAGAAAATATGATCACTAATAGACACTATTTTTAAAAATCGAAAAACTGCAAGTTTTTCGCTGAAATCAAATTTTTCGTGAAAACGAGGCACGTTTTCAAAAAAAAAAAGTGTGAAATTTCGATTTTTGCAAAAATCACATTATTTTAAAAATTCGTAACTCGGCAGCAGATTGTTTTGACCATTTTTCTCAATGGCTCAAAAGTTGCGGGTATTGGTCCCCTAAAACATAACAAAAAAAACTCGAATTAAAAAACTACCAATTTTGGAAAATTTAGTTTTTATAAAAAAAATAAAAAAAAAATTGGGAAGATTTTTTTTGTGTACCTTTTTCTCTGAACATCAATACCTACAACTTTGCCAAAGACACCAAATTGATCAGAAAATTACTTCAAAAGTTACAGATTTTCGAATATTTGCGTACCATTTTTGTATGGACAGCTGCCAAAAGTGTATGGAGACTTGTATGGGTGAACCAATGACACAAAATAGCTTCATTGCTCATAGGGAATGCCCCCATAAAGCTTGAGCCAAATCAAAAAAATACAAATAAAATCCATTAGCGGTTTTTGTAGAGAATTGCTCTATTTTAAATTTTTGTTTTTTTTTAGTTTTTCAAAAATTCCAAACTTTTTGAAATTTTTGTGATTTTTAATATTAAAAAAATAATTTGAGAAATGTTTGAGATTTACACTTTTTAAAATTTTTGATTTTTTATTAAGTTTTGAGATTTTTTTTATATTTTGGAAATTACTTAGTTTATGAATTTTTGAAAACAGGTTTCGAACTCATATCGAGTCGTAATTTATATTTTAAAGAAAAATAATTATTTTTATTAAGATCAAGAAACAAGATCAAACGCTTTGGAAAAAAATTATAAACAATATAAACGCAACTCCTTTGCGGTATATTAACTTCCGGTACTGTGTCTAGATCTAAATCCTGATATCATGTAAATAATCAAAATTATTCAGATAAGTTTGTATTTGTTCGTTGCTTAAATAAACTTTAAAATAAGTTTAGGTCCTCAACTTACCAGCAACCCTTTACTGACTAACAAAAGATCAAATTTGCTGCACTTCTCATCAAATTTCTTATTTGCGGCGACATTTGTTATATTCATTGTGATATCCAACTCTTACACAATTGGGTAAGATTCAACCAATTTTGTTTAAGGTCCAATAAAAAAAATCACATTTATCTTTTTGGATGTTTTTGAAACCGCCTTGAGTTAGGGGTATTCGCCTTTACAAACGTTTTCATAGCGCTTACGAAAAAAAAACTGCTCCCAACTTTCGGCAACATCTTCTTTAAAACGCGTTTCAGCTATTCAATTGAAAAATGGTCCCAAAAACAAGTAACAAATAAGCAAGTGCTATCAAAAACCACCCCACCCCAACACATTTGACATTTTCACCTATTTTAGTCGCTGTTGTGCAAAACACGAATGAGAGTTCAAAACAAAGGTGATTGTGCATAACCGAAGTGATCATGAAACATAAGAATAAATTCAAAGCATGGTGTCGATCCAAATCCCAAAATAAAATTCCCTGACTTTTCCCTGACCTCTCCAGACCACCATTTTTTTTATTTTCTATTTTTTACTAACATATTGTTTGGAGTGTTTTTATGGTTTCATGTATTTTCCTATTGGAAATTTAAGATATTGAGGAACTTCAATGACTTTTTTATTTTATTTGTTTAACGATGGATTCTGCAAAAACTTAAAAAAATTTTATATTTTGTCAATCATTTTTTTTCTTATCGAACATCCAAAATGAGTAACCATAAAATTGTCCTATGTTTTTTTATCTGGTGATGCCATTTTAAATGTTGCCCTTTACCAAAAAATCTAGAGTTTTTTTTAATGGATCCTATAAACATATGAAACACAATAGCTTACAGGACTCTAGAAATAATTACAATTGTTGCAAATTTCAAATTGCGATTCGATCAGTTGAAAATTTGGATTAAAGTAAGAAGACATGTTTAGTTTTGAAATTGTTGCCTTTTGCCGAATTTTTAAACCAATAAGGCCGATGCCATTTTTGATTGTGTTTTTATAGAAAAAAAAACTAAAGGTTTTGGAGACAAAACTTGAAAAAATATGTAATTTTGTAGAACCTTAAGAAAGATTAAAACAAAACTGAAAAACTATGAAAAATATACAATGAAATGTGAATTTTTCAAGTACATGTTTACGATTTTAAAAATAGATCTAGGTCTTTTTCAACAATGATTGTATTTAAAGTAAACGGTTTTCTGGATATTTGAAGAAAACATCTTTTTAAATAATTTTACAAAAAAAACATGTCTGCTATAAAATTTAAAAAAATGGTTTCTACTTTGATCAGAGCCTACAGACGATCATTCACACGATCAATACATTTTATAAAAAATAAAAACAAAATACAACCTGCTGGAGTTTTTCAAAAAGTCATTACTTATCAAACTTAGATATTTGGGTGTTTAGGAATAGATTACAAATTTAAGCTCGATCTGACCACGGGAACTCCTCCTTGTAACCCCTTGAATATTTTTTTGGGAAAAATATGTAAAATGTAGTTGTGGTTGTAGTTAAAAATGTATTTTTGCTATGATTAGGTAAACTAAAGGGAAAAGCCAAAACATGTTGACAAAAAAAAAAATCAAAAATTTCAACATATAGAAATTTGGATCTAAAAACTGAAAGAAATCTGAATAACAAAATAATAAAATTTCAAAATTGTAATAAATTCTCGATCTTGAGATTTTAAATTAAAGATACAGTTCATGCTCGATGATCTTACCAAAGCGTCACTTAGAAAAATCGAAGCAAATTTTCCCACATCTTCTTCTCAAAATTTCTCTAACCGAAATAAAAACTCCAAAAATACTTCAAATTTTATCAGGTTTTCTGTAATCTAAGATGGTAACAAAAATGGCTGCATGCAAGAACCTAGGAATTTGAGAATTTAAAATTTTAAGAATTTAAGAATTTAAGAATTTAAGAATTCAAGAATTTAAGAATTTAAGAATTTAAAAAAAAAATTGTTCTCTTCATTGTTTTATTTTAATTTTTATTTTTAAATATTGATATCTTTGATTTTTTTCAGATTTTTTAAATTTAAAAATCGGATCTGTAATTTTTTTTTAGTATGAATCTTTTTGGGTTTAAATACTATTTTTCATAATATTATTTCCTAATTTCAGAATAATCCAATTTTAAATGTTGGAGCTGTAAATTTTCAATGTTTTGATTTTTTTATCTTTGTTCAAGAATGTTCAAATTAAAAAAAATATTTCTGCTGGTTGAATCCCATCTAAAATTGAATGTATCCAGTATAAAAGAACACTAAATAAGGATAAAAAACATTACTCACAAATTTAAAGAAATTCAATATTCAGAGTCCGTATGTTTAAAAATGAGTTGAGTGTAGAAATACATAATCTTCATCTTTCGACGTTTCTTATTGAGAAAAAAAAAACAAAAATTTTCGGATTCAATTAATAAGAAATCGATGTTTTTGCACTCAACGAAAAAAAAATTATCCTGATTCTTGATAATATTTTTCTTTATAAGTTGAAAATAATTTTATCTCTCTCAATATTTTTTTTTAATTAAAATTGCTACCGCTCGAAATCCGCGCCGTCCGTAACAACCCTGTTTATTCCATAAATGTTTGTTTTATTTCTTTGATTCTTGAATTTAATTCTTAAATTCTTTAATTTCATTTTACCATCACTATTTTGCTTACATTTTAGATTACACAAAATTAGATAACTTTGGATCATTTTTAAATCATAGTTCAGTTTAATTTCGAGATAAATAAAAATTTAAGTAACGAATACTTAAGTGAAATTTTGGAAAAATTTCTAACCTTACAGTTTTTTAGAATAAGAATTTAAAAAATTAAGAAATCAACAATACCAAAATATCAGAATTCCTGAATTTTCAAAATTTATAATCTTCATGCTTTAGAATTTTAGATTTTTTTTTTAAATTTTCAAATGTTCGATTTTTTTAACTTTTGATTTTTTTAACCCGGGCATGGTCTTCGGGTCTATAGGACCCAGTAGCACTATAAAAGTGATTGTAACTTTTGACCAAAAACACCTAGAGATCTAAAATTTTGTGACTTTGTGTAACTTATTAAGACACACATTCTGGCCAAAAATGAACTTCCGGTGGCCACCGGAAGTGCCCGCCAAAAAAAAACTGACACCAATGGTATTCCGGGTCTATAGGACCCAGAAATGTTTTCGGCTGCCAAAATTCGAGATTGTAACCGATTTTGGATGTCTTGACCTCGAATGAAAGGCTAGGATGTCTACTTTTTGAATCCGACCGGCAGAACCGGTTTTGGACACCGTGGCCACCGGGAACCTGCTATAACCGAAAAAAGTCCTTTTTGAGGCCCCTACTTTGAGGAACTGTATCTCTGAAACGATTGCACATAGCAGGTTGCTTCCGGTTGCATTCGACAGATAATAACCTGAATTTTAAGCCCCAGAAAAAATAATTGGTCCATAGTGGCCACCGGTTCCGGTAACCCGGAACTTCCGGAAAACTTGATTTTTGCAGTTTTTGACATAAAACCGTCACACGGACCAGTCTTTTGAAACGGATTATTTTGCAAATCATTGCAGAAGGATACTACATACTACCCCTGATTGTTTGGTATCGGTTCTGGCCAACTGTGGCCAATCCGGAACCGGTTCCAAGGGTACCGTAAACGGTTCCAATAATTGTCACGCTAGAAATCCGTCATGTTGCATATCAAACTTCATGAAATTGAAAGTTATGACCATCTGAGGTCATTATTATTATTATCTGTCGAATGCAACCGGAAGCAACCTGCTATGTGCAATCGTTTCGGAGATACAGTTCCTCAAAGTAGGGGCCTCAAAAAGGACTTTTTTCGGTTATAGCAGGTTCCCGGTGGCCACGGTGTCCAAAACCGGTTCTGCCGGTCAGATTCAGAAAGTAAACATTAGGGTGGGTACGTTTTTCAAAAAGTTCTCGGATCAAGTTTTAGTATGGTTCCCCTTGTAGGGCATGCCCATAGGGACTTTCATGCCAAATATCAGCTCATTTGGTTGTAAACTAGCTGCGCGCATCAGAGTTAAAGTTTACATGGGAATTACTATGGGAAATTGGAACTTTTTGTTCAAACGCTCCTACAGGTCTGGGAAAATCACGCGCCAACTTCTGGTATGGTCAGGCTTATGGGAAATGGTCTGGAGAACACTTTTCCCGAAGAGAGCATATGGATTCGTTGTCCCTAGACCTGGCGCATCGGCAAACAATCCGATGTCTCCGGAATCAACGGTTTTCCATCAAAAAGCTTCCAATTTTCCTTAGCATGCTATGAAAGCTCGATGAACACCGCGACGCCATACGTCAGGCAGCTACCACGTGATTGAAATATTTGCAAAAAAATACAAATTTGCTATGCAAAGATTCTGAATTCGACTAAATACTATCAGGATTACTCGAAATGATCATTTTCTAGTTAAAAGAAGGTTTGCAATTGAATATTCCAGCCGTTTCTCACCCACGTGGTAGCTACCTGACGTATGGCGTCGCGGTGTTCATCAAACTTTCATAGCATGCTAAGGAAAATTTTATGCCTTTTGAGGGAAAACCGTTGATTCCGTAGACATCGGATTGTTTGCCGATGCGCCAGGTCTAGAGACAACGAATCCATATGCTCTCTTCGGGAAAAGTGTTCTCCAGACCATTTCCCATAGGCCTGACCATACCAGAAGTTGGCGCGTGATTTTCCCAGACCTGTAGGAGCGTTTGAACAAAAAGTTCCAATTTCCCATAGTAATTCCCATGTAAACTTTAACTCTGATGCGCGCAGCCAGTTTACAACCAAATGAGCTGATATTTGGCATGAAAGTCCCTATGGGCATGCCCTACAAGGGGAACCATACTAAAACTTGATCCGAGAACTTTTTGAAAAACGTACCCACCCTAGTAAACATCCTAGCCTTTCATTTGCGGCCAAGACATCCAAAATCGGTTACAATTTCGAATTTTGGCAGCCGAAAACATTTCTGGGTCCTATAGACCCGGAATACCATTCGTGTATGTAGAAAACGAAGACCATGGCCAGGTTAATCATTCAATTTTTGTATGATATAATATGATATATATGATATGCTGAGCAAACGACCAACTTTAGAACAAATCTCTGAGGATGGTGTGGCAACTGCCTCATATTGTCCCACCTTGTGAGCGCTAGTAATTCGTAATTTTCAGTTGAACTCAAATCCAAAGCAAATCCTCATTATTTGATTATTAAACCTAAACATATTGCAAACAAGCTACGCGCTTTTCATCGTGACCCTTTTCTTAAGCATTTTTTATATCGAGTTTTGCGTTCCTTCCGGACTGACCAATATAAAAAATTAAATATTATCAATGTTGCAAAGTTTGGACAGGAAGACATTTAAATACATCATCAAGGGTGAATTTTCAAAAAGAAATGAAATTTTGTAGTAATATTTTAAGATCATCGAAATTCCCTGACCCAGCATAAAATTCCCTGACTTTCCCTGACTTTTCCAGGTCAAATAAAATTCCCTGACAATTCCAGGTTTTCCCTGACTTTTCCAGAAATCGACACCATGTCAAAGTGATTTGTTTGGGGTAGACGATTGACTAGAGTGAAACACAAAATCTGATTGGAATTTGAGAAAGTTTTGGTGGGGGATGAGAAATGAGACGTGAGCCAAGTTTTGTTGGAGATCACTGGTAAAAACAGTATTCAAATGGTTGTTGTCTACATGGGTTGTTTTACCACCCCGAACCATGCATTGAAAATGCGCAAAACAAACCGTTGGTCGGTGTTATTGTTTTATGATTACAACTACATCAGAAATACATATCAGACAAAGCTCCAAAGCAAGCAGGGAATGACCGCGTTAAACAACAAAACTCGCTGGCATGATTTTGTGTGTTTGTTAATATGAGGATGAAATATATTTCTAATGCGATACAACGATTACATTGCGTTATTTGCCTTCGCATAGTTGTCAAACAAAACTCAACCACAAAACAACCAAACTCAATCCAACAAAATAACTAATAACTACATTCTACCCTACACCGCAAACTTAGTCAACAATTCTCCTCTTCGGAACTACTTACATCCAAACAGATAACTTCCGGTTCTTCTGGTTCCACCAGAATTAGGCTGTCATCCTTCGAGGTGTCATTCTTGTCCGCGCCACCGTCCTCCTCTTTACCGTTGAGTTGCACCTCCTCGCCCTGCACCGCCTCTTCCGGCCGCTTCAACTCGTCCCCGTCCTCATCCACCTCACCATCCTCGGGTTCCTCGTCCGCGGGCCGATTCTCCGCCGTGGCCACCACTGCAGCTCCGTTCACGCCTCCCGCCTTCAACGAGTCACACTCCCCAACGGAATCAACCGTCGTAAAGCTACCCTCGTCCGGCGCATCCAACTCCATATCGGCAGCCGCTTGCGGACCTTCCGACACGCCCACCCCACTCAACCGGAGCTTCTTCCGCCGGTAGCCCTGCACGAGCGATCCCTCCAGACTCTGGATCATCCGCTCGCGACTCTGGTGCTCCTGCAGCGGTGGCACGCCGAAGAACTTGGAATCGTCGTAGTACTCCGTCCCCGCCGGCACGTTAAAGCCCGGATAGCTGATGATCTTGCGCACGTCAAACTTGTGCTTGACGTTGTCCACCTCGCCGTCGCTTTCGTCCGAGTCCTGAACGGGCGCGCCGCGCGAATCAAACAGCTGCAGTCCCGAATGGGTGACCTTGGCCTCCTCGAGCCAGCCGGGCGGGTAGCCGTACAGCCGCATCCGGTAGATGTGGACGGGGAGGTCGCGCTTTTCTGAAAGGGTAACAAGTTGTTAAAATAATAGTTAGTAACGGCTTTCAAATCCAAACTCACTCAATCCCAGCGCCTGCCGCAGCTCATCGGACAGCCTTCCCGGCACAATGTGGCCGTACTTTTGCTCCAGATCCACGTGATACCGGTCCATCTTCTTCATGTGCTCCTGCTTCATCTTGCAGATCTTGGCAAAGTTGCGCGGCTCCTTGCAGTCCCGCAGCCCATGATCGCCGTCGCAGTTCCAGCACAGCTGCCGCGGCTTGGGCCGCTTCGTGGCGCTGTCGCTAACCGCCGACGGCGAATTGTCCAACACCTTCTGGAGCGCCTTCTTGTAGCTCGGCACGATGGGACCTCCCTTGGCCGTTTTGGCGGGGGTCGAATCAATCACAAACATCCCGTCGTCTTCGACGACCTTGGCCGGAGGATCGTCCTTCGGAGTGGGAGTGGCGGGAGGACAAACGGTGGGACCAGACTCCGGCTCCTTCGCCGGAAGTGGTTGCTTGCTGAGTATCTGAATGGAGCAGCTCTCCACTTGGTGGAGAACGTCCACTTCCTGGCCGGCCAACTTCAGCTGGAACGTTGTCTTCAGGTATTCCGTGAGAGAACCTTTGAACAGCTGAAACAGTTCCGCGTCCCTAAACGTCATGCTCAGAAGCAACTTGTCAGAACACCCCTCCAGCGTCACAGCTTGCTTCAATTCCTCACTCAAACCTTCCCCCCTAGGAGCAGGACCTATAAAACCCTCAGGAGAATCCGGTTCATCCGGTGGTTCCTTCGCCGCCGTGTCCATCTCCTCATCGTCGTCCACATTCACCACCGGAATCGACTTTTCCTGAATTTCGACGTCGCTATCGCTGCCGCCATCGTTCCGAGGCACCCCCTCGCGCACCTCCCCCTCCTCGTCACTCTCGACTTCAAACACTTCCTGGTCCTCCGCCTTCCGCTTGGTGCCCATCGTTTCTGTGGTGGAAGCTGCGCGGCGCTCTAATCTAGCTGAAAACGGTTAAATTACGCGAATTTTAAAACACGATTTGCAGGGAAATGTTATCACACGATTCGCGCACGATCGACGAATAATGCGCGCTTGTCAAAATTTCACTTTCTTTTGTTTTGACATCTCAACTGCTGGGGACAGGGATGGATTCAGGAAGGGGAAGGAGAAAATGGGTTTCGCTTCTTGGTGATGGTGCTGCCGCCCTGGTGGAGAGCACCCGAAACGCAAGCACACTGGTGAAGATGGTTAATTTAGGTAAAAATGTGATTTTCTGAAAAATGCTGCTTTTTTAAATTATTACAAAAGGAAAGGGACAAATAATGGACTGTTTAAATGTGAGGGGTTAACGCTTTGGGGTGCTTCAAAATATCTAATATTACAGGAATATTCTTTTAAATACGTAGATTACACCGACCAACAAAATTCATGCGCATTTCCAATTTTGTCCTAAAATTAAGCCTGTTCACAACAATGAAGCATTTTTTTGAGTATAATGACCTTTTTTACGACCACGTAGTGTTTAAAATTGATTTTCAATCCATTTTTTTAAAATATTTAACTTTGCGGCCCTTCATCCTACTAGACAGTTCACTCCAAGGGGACCATTGTTGATCCAGAGTCACATTTTGTCTTGTAAATCTGTTCATTTTTTGCTTTAAAATGCATAAAAAGTGATCACAAATGTTTTTGAAATCGGGATAATTTTCTATTCTTGATAGATCTCATCTGAATCAGGCTTCAATAGTGTACGGAATTTAATGATATTTATAAAATTCAGTTTCGTATTGCTAAGGCCGTTGCTAATATTTTTCAAAGTCTATGTCGCCAAATCGACATTAGAAAATGGTGAGTTGTTTGGGTTAGGCTTAGAAAACTTCAATTTTCATGTTTTTTTTTTCTTAAAGCAGCTGTATCTCAGCAACCTGAAGTCTAATCTTCAATGTCTCTTGACAATTTTATAGCAAATTTCTGAACCTTTCAAATATTTTTAGAAATCGTCACTATTTTTAAAAATCGAAAAAGTGCAAATATTTCGCTAAAATCAAACTTCCGGTGAATATATCTTGAAAACAGAGCTCTTTATCAAAAAATCTGTAAAGTACTTCTCGATTGCAAATTTAATTTTACATTAAAAAATTACGTCTAATTAGTTTTTGCATGAAATAATTTTTTTCCCAAAAATCACATTTTTTTCAAAAAATCATAACACGGTGGCGGGATTTTTTGACTATGTTTCTCTATGGCTCAAAAGTTGCGGGTTTTTGTCCCCTAAAACATATCAAAAAATCTCGAAAATCAAAAAATACGTATTTTGGGAAATTGAGTTTTTGTGAAAAAAAATGTTGATTAAAAAATCTACTTTTTTTAGTGAATCTATTTTTTCTCTATAGTCCTCACCAATACCTACAACTTTGCCCAAGACACCAAATTGATCAGAAAATTTACTCAAAAGTTACAGCTATTTGAAAATTTACGTACAATTTTTATATTGACAACAGCCAAATTGTATGGTGAATTGTATGGGTGAACCAATGACACAAAATAGCTTTTTTGGTCATAGGGAAGGTCCACACAAAGTTTGAGCCAAATAAAAAAAATACAAATAAAATCCATTTCCGGTTTTGGTAGAGAATTGCTCAACAATCAACATTTTACTTTCTGACAAAAAAAAAAATGCACAATTGAGACTTTGAAATAAATCTGTAGAAATGTCAATTTAAAATTACAATACTAAGTAAATTTTATTCAAAAATTATATTTAAAAAATATATTTTTCTTGATCTGAAAAAAATAAAAAATTCACCGATTTACAAATTTGTTAATATTTAAAACTGTAATAATTCAAGCATAAAACAATTTCAAAATTTAAAAACAAAAAAATCCACAATTTAAACTTGAGCAAAAAAAAAATATTATTAAAAAATACAACTATTCAAAAATAAAAAAAAAAGATAATCAAATTTTAATTTTCGATAATCATTGCTTCAAAACCTCAAAAATTATTTTAAAAAAAATGCAAAATTGATTCCAAGATTCTACAATTCAAAAAAATATATGATTATATATGTCCAAAAAATCCTTTAAAATTTCGGACAAATTGGTGAAGTTGATGAGAGATGAGTATGCTCTGCTCGTGGACTCGCTCTAAAGTATTGCAAAAGTACAAATGTTATAAATTAAGCAAGGTAAAATTAAGAAAACATTAGGAATAAAGGAGATATTAGACTACGACAAACAAACCCGCACATTTTGACAGTTTGCCAGTTTTTCTGCGTTGTTTGTTCGCGTTTGCAAAAACATCAGCTTGCATACATTTTGTCTTGATGGAGCGTTTACCGCAAACAAGTCAAACGCGAAAAAGTGCGAGTTTGTTTGTTTGTTAGCCATAGTCTAATAGCTCCTAAAATCGAAAAATTCAAAAGAATAAAAATTAAAAAAAGCAGGAAATTTTAAAGTTTAGACAAGTATTCAAAAATATAAAAAAAAACTTTTGAACTTTAAAAATTAAAACACGGTTCGTACTCAATTAATCGAAAATAATTACAAAAAATTAAAACCAAAAAAATCAAAATACGAAGTTTAAAATTGTAATGAATTTTTTAAGTACAATTTTTTATAAATTCAAAACTTATCAAGAATTTAAATTTTTGAATACAGTTCGTACTCGATTATCTAAAGTCCTTCCAAAATTTAACCGCATGCGGATAATCGAATCACGAAATTTTAATTTTTCTCAAAATTTGGTTCTTTAACCTAAAATATGACTCAGAAAATCTGATTTTCTGGAATTCAAGATCGTGGCAAAAAAGTTCTTACATAAGAAATGAATGCATTAAGAAAAGAAGAATTTGAGAATTTAATTTTAGTTTTGCAGTCAAAAAATTAGAAAATTTTAGAATTTCAAAGTTTTCAAAGCAAACAAAATATAATTTAATAATCCTAAAATGAAAAATAGCATCTTAATATTTTAGAATATTTTTACAATCATACAACTCGCATTTGAGAATTTTTTAATTGGTCGCGGCCAAAGTCAAGAAAAGAATGCGCCTTGGCCGCGTTCCTTCCGAGCTCCGTACTTACCTTTTATACGCAACAATATGTATTGTGACCAGGACTGAGCTGAAGGATAGTCGTCGACTAACAAGTTCTTTGACAAAAATGTCACCCTCCTCAAACAGTTTGGCGCCCTCAGCAGGGCCCACGAGAAACTTTTCATTTTGCAAATTTGCCAAAATGCCATTTTTTGCAAATTAAAAAAAAAGAGCCTAAGGGAGTGACTAATTTTGCAACAAAACAAAACAGAGAAACACAGATTTCTTATAAAAAAGGTAGTTTTTATTATCGTTTATTTTACACAATTAGTGAATTCATGCGATGTAGGAGAACTTTTATACAGAATATACAATCGCAGGTCACAGTCTCCTCCTAGCAAAAAGTTCAAAATTATACAAAACAAAAGTTCGTCAACTGTTAAGATAACCTGCGCTCGTTTTTACATTAGGTTGGTGTGTTTGTGTTCGTTTAACAAAAATTTCACGCCTCATTCGTCTCATGCTGATTCCCTAAATTATTGTTTATTTAATAACACTAGCTAGTATATTTAGTTTACTTGTAATGTAGGTATGTCTTTCGTTCACTTTTTTTTATTACGATTTTAAGCGCTTAATTACATTGTTAGTGTTGGGTGTTTGATTTGTGGTCAAGGTGAGTAGTTGGGGATACTTTAGTTTTACTTAAGAATAAGTTTGTTTAGAGAACTAGTGGAGAAATAGTGGTTGGTTTGGGTGGGAAGGTTGCGCGATACTGAGATAAACTTAAGGGGAAAACAAGACTTTCTAAATGTCTACGTCAAGTGAGCTATAACAGCAAAAAAAAGAAGATAACAGAAGATTTTGGAAATCACAATCACAGTGTCGCCCTCCGGGCGGTCCTCAAACGATCTGCACCGACTGGTACGGTGGCCCGTGGTGATGCTGATGGTCCAGATTGTCCTTGAGCATCTCCAGCTCTTGGATCCCGGACACGGTCACCTCGTACTTGTGCGTCATGAGCGAGCGGTAAAAGTGGAACGCAAACGCGACAAACACGACCAGCACGGGGATGAGGACGATGCAGGCGGACCAGGCGGCGGTCGTGTTGAGGTCGTAAAACTTGACCCAGCACAGGATGGCAATCTCCAGCAGGAACAGAATCAACCCGAGCAGCGTCGAGAAGGCCCACGCCGTCTCGATGTACCAGTGGAGGCGCTCGTGCGGGGACTCGTTGACGAGGGAGATGCTGTGCAGATTGCACACGGTTTCGATGTTCGGCAGGATGCACGTGCTGATCATGAGGGCGAGCATGTGGACGGCGACGAGGAGCGTCGTGCAGATGGCGAACGCAATCAACATGGCCGGTGGGACGTTCGTCTTTTCGTCCAGCTGGACCTCCACCATGGCGACCTGGAAAGAGAGAGAGAGAGGAATATTTTGAAAAATCAACTCATTTTTAATAATTAGAAATTAAATGAATTCAATTGATTTAGAACTCCTTTCAAGTGTAGTTTCAAGTTTTCAAGAATTGAAGAAATTAAAGAAACTAAAGAAACATTTTGTCCCTCAACAGATTTTTATTCTTTACGTTTTTCTTTAAACGGAAAAAGTGATATGTTCTAAGCTATCATCAAGATACATTTAACATAGACCAAATCGTTAAAAAAGCATCAATACATTTTCGAAAAATTAACAACATTATATTTTCACCTGAAACCACCCCGATCATCAATCAAACTTAAGGTGCAAGGTGAAGCAAAAAAAAAACTTCACAGTTCACGTTCAAGGTGGTGCTGCTGTTGGTGGTGATTTCGTTCAAAAACAAGCATGTGAAAAAGGTTCTCCCAGCTGTGTAGCATTCCTGCCGCCGTCTACAAATTTCGTTTGTGGGTGACAAAAATCACCGCAAAGAGCGACGACCGGCGTTGGCAGTTTCCACGACAAGTGCACTTAATTTTTAAGTAGGGTCGATTGACCTAAAATTGTGCTGAACATGTTGAACTTTTTATTTTCAAATACTTTGAAATATGCGGAATGTGAAATTACAAGTTAAGCCAACAATTGGTACCATTACCCTATAAGCTATGCTTTACATTTTTACGACCTCGGATGTAGAGCTAGCTATAGGTAAGGTAAAGTGTGAAACAAAATATGTCGTGTTTCGTTAATTTTATAGACGGTATTTTTCAAGACCACATAGTAGGCCACATTCAGACAGCCATGATGCGACGTCATGACCTTAGCCATGAATCAGAGTTTGCGCACTGATCCAGAAAAAAAAATATTCAAAAAAATATGATTATTTCCAACGCATCCTAAACCCATTCAAAGCGTACCAAGTTTAGTGTAAAGAGGAAGAATGCGCGAGCGACAAATTTCGGTAAATGTTTACACTTTCTGGCTTGTTGTTTGCCGAGTGACATGCCAACAACGATGCCGTGCCGGCGCGCTGATGATGATGCTCTTGGCGGTGTGTGCGAGATAAACCAACAAAAACAGTGTTGAGAATTACGTTTTTGTTTTATACTGTTGGATTTTTCGGCGTGAAAACATATCTGGAGTTTTTTTTTTGAAAAGGTCCTATAAACCAAATTTACAGTTTTTGCTTTTTGGGTGTTTTTGGAACCGCCTTGAGTCAGGGATATTAAAAAACACCCAAAAAGCAAAAACTAAAAAATTGGTTTATTAGACCTTTTTAAAAAAAAAAAAAAAAAAACTCCAGATATTTTTTTAGCAGCAAAATAATTGAAAGAACAAAATATCTGATATAAGTTCATTTTGCATCCCAAAGTGCCTCTAATTATTGAAATCAATCTATTTTTATCAAAATTTTTGTAAATTACTTTTCGTTTGCTTATAGAATTTAACATAAAAAACTGTTGGCAACAAAAATCTCATTTTCGAATTCTGACTTTTCCAGGACCTCAAATAATAGGCATTTCTTTATCAAAAAATGCCCTTAAAAAACTATTTATTTTATCCATCAATCAAAATTTCTCAATTAAACAAAATCAACACATCCAATCAAATTGACAGTTTTATTAAAAATAAACATGAACACAACAAAAAAAACTCCAAAAATTTAAGCACTCATAATCTTGATTAACCCTCTACAACCTAACCCCGCCTCTGGACGGGCTTCGATCTAAAATTCGCCAAAAATTAATTTTTCAACCAATTTTTGATCTTGCTTTTTGAAAGAGGAACTCTCAAAATTTTAGAAAATTTAAGGGTTGGAAATTTAACTTGTTTTATGTGACTTTGCCAATGTTTTTGAAAAAGTCATTTTTTTAGGGGTCAGCTTTGGCTGTGTTTTGCCTTCCTCACCTCAATGAGGAAAGGCTATAAAATCACTCGAAAAATGAACTTCTTTATTCGACCTCGTAGACCCACCTTCACGTATACCTATCGACTCAGAATCAAATTCTGAACAAATGTCTGTGCGTGTGTATGTCTGTAAGTCCGTGCACCGAAAAATATGCACACGATTATCTCCGAACTGGCTGAACCGATTTGGACCGTTTTTGTCTCATTCGATCCGTCTTGAGGTCCCACAAGACCCTAGTTAATATCATGAAGTTTAGAAAAGTACTTCAAAAGTTATGCTAAAAAAACAATTTTAACAAAAGTCCGGAAGATTGTAAAAAGGGTGGTTTTTGTAAGAAAACCCATCATGCTATATATTGTTATAAAGGTATTTGAAAGACCTTTCCAACGCGTTCAAAAAATTGAAGATCTGACAACCCCATCAAAAGTAATGAGCACTTAAGTGTTATTTATACATTTTTTTGAGGCCGGATCTCAAATATTTTGAAGAAAAAATTGTCCGGATCTATCATGCGACCCATCATTGGATAGGTAATCAAAAACCTTCCCAAAAGATTGAAGATTTCACAATCTTATCAAAAGTTATAAGTACTTTAGTGTTTTTAATACACTTTTCTAAAGGCCGGATCTCAGATGTCATTCTGTAGCAGAAAATGTGAAAACAAGCAAAAAATGGAAAAAGTAACCTCCTGAACACGGGAAAAATAAAAATAATCGAAAAAAAAATTTGGGCAGTACAGGGTTAAGTTTGTATTAATCGGTTTGAACTGGAAAAAAAGCGAATAAATTATTCCATTCTTTTATTTTGGTGGAAAAATCAATGTTGATTTATCAAGATTTAATTCATTTTAATGAAAACTTTATGACTTTATCACTGATATTATTTTGCGAAAATTTTAAACAGACAAATTGTTTAAACATATTATTTTTATTTCAAAAAGCATAAAAAATTCCAATTTTAGTCCATCTACTATTTTTTTAAATATTTATGATCCAAAAAATATCGATCACATAGAAAAAATATTTGAAATGGCTTAATGAATTTGGTTGTTTAGTTTAGTTTAGTTTTTTTTTAATATTTCCTACAAAAAACTTCTGCCAAACTCAAGTTAGAATCTTTTTTTTAATTTTAAATCAAAACGAATTTCGATCGATGTGTTCAATTTTTGCAATGAAATTTGAACACTTTGTTCGTGATTCTTAATTTCATTAACGCTTGTTCAGCATTTTTGGAACTATTTTTTCTCCGTGCAATTTTTGAAAAAATAATAACCAGGCGGCAACATTTTTGTCCGTGCTTCTATATGGCTTTGAAAATGCCATGTTTCTCGAAAAAATACTCAAAATTATTGTTTTTCCAATATGGGTATCAAATGATTGGATTTTTTCATACATTCATTCATTTTGCAATGTGGGTATCAAACGATCAGGTTCTTATCATACATTTCGAATATAATAACAACATTTTTTGAAAATACTCAAAATTTTCTCAAAACTACGTATTTTCGAAAAAATACTCAAAATTTCCGTTTTTAAAATGTGGGTGTCAAACGATCGGGATTTTTCATATATTTCGAATGTAATAACAATATTTTTTGGAAAATACTCAAATTTTCACAAAACTACGTATTTTCGAAAAAATACTCAAAATTTCAGCTGTTACAATATGGGTATCAAACGATCAGGATTTTATCATTCATTTTTTTTGTAAGAACAACATTTTTTGAAAATACTCAAAATTTTCTCAAAACTACGTATTTTCGAAAAAAAATCAAAATTTCCGTTTTTAAAATGTGGATGTCAAACGATCGGGATTTTTCATACATTTCGAATGTAATAACAATATTGTTTGGAAAATACTCAAATTTTCACAAAACTACGTATTTTCGAAAAAAAAAAATACTAAAAATATCAGCTGTTACAGTATGGGTATCAAATCGCGATTTTTTCATACATTTCGAATGTAAAAACACTTTTTTTTTTGAAAATACTCAAAATTTTCACAAAACTACTCATTTTTGAAAAAATCTCAGAATTCGAGTATTTACAATATGGTTATCAAACGATCGGGATTTATTCATACATTTCGTATGCAATAACATTTTTTTTTTTGGAAATACTTAAAATTTTTAAAAAGCTACGTATTTTCGAAAAAATACTCAACATTTCAGTTTTTACAAAATGGGTATAAAACGATCGGGATTTTTTCATACCTTTCAAATGTTACAACATTTTTTTTAAATACTCAATTTTCACTAAACTACTTAAAATGTATGAAAAAATCCCGATCGTTTGATACCCATAATTTAAAAACTGAAATTTTGAGTATTTTTTTCAAAAATACGTAGTTTTGTGAAAATTTTGAGTATTTTCATTTTTTTTAATAACTTTCGAAATGTATGAACAAATCCAGATCGTACAAATAAGCATCAAAACAAATAAAAAATCAACTAATGTTGCATTAAACCTGATTTGTTAAGCTTTCAATAGTGAAATAATCCATTTAGCTCAAATTTCGTAATTTTTGATTTTTTTTATAAGGCATGAAAAATGTAGTCCGTTCTGCCTCCAAGTGGATTTTAATTTAACACTTCCACCACCAAGCCTCTAAATGATTTAAAGGTTCCGTTGTTATTTGTTTACCTTGGTAGTACCATCTAGTAACATTATAAGCATTGAACAAACTTTTTCAAACAATCTAACTTTTCAGAAAGCTTATTCAAATAAACTCGAAATAAACAACTTTTGCGTGGTTTTGTCAGTAAATTTAAATTTTTGCTCATAATTCGAAAAATACAATAAATTCAAATGTCGTTTTCGGTGTGGTGATGTTATTTGACGCCTTTTGTAAGACGCTTACCTTACAGTTGGTCTAAATCCATTCTAAAGACCAAAAACAGAGTGGCCCATGCAGGCATGCCAGATTTTGAAGATTTTCGGGCACATCACAAAAACGCAAATGAGTTTAACTTGATGGCAAAATTATATTTTACAAATCTGTTTTTGACAAAAGAAGCAAAACATTGTTATCTTTTTCGTGAGTAATTCATTTAATTAAAAATCATCGAATAACATGGCAAAACAATACGTTTGAGCATTGAGCCTCGAAAATCTTCAAATGTGGCATCCCTGGGCCCATTCTGCACCCTGGTCCATTCCCCTGCCCCTATACATGTCATCCTAGGCTTAGATAAGCCATTTTTTAGAAGGGTGTAGACTTGATTTATTATGTCCACTAAAAATTTAGGTAATTCTTTATTTAGAAAAATAATAATCAATGTTTTATTGAATGAATCGCAAGACTGCATGGCATTTGTCATTGTTTAGTTGAGACTGAAGAACTTAAGAATTGTTCTTAAAATGATTTTAAAGCAAACCACCGCAAATAACAAAATACATTCCGTATCCACAGTGAATGTTTCCACCCCGTCTGATTGCAACTTATTCCAATCTGAACGTCGTCCAATCAATCGCAAATTAAATCATCTTCTAAGTGTTTCATCGATCACGAGGGGGGCTGTCAATCCAACCCTCCTCGTCCGGTCCCCCCTCATCAACCAATCATACTTCTCGGCTCCGCGAGGATGAAGGAAGCGCAGAGCATGTCACAAACGAAAAATTTTAATTCTGCGATTTAATTATTTATAAACCACCACATCACAAACACAAGACGATCGCGATGTCGCGCCAAGTTGAATAAGCGCGCGCACTGATGGGTGACACAATCCGGATGACGCCGCCGGTGGGTCGGTGGCCACCCTCTGGCAGACCCTGACCGTGACACCTGCTCTTTTAGACTGTCGCGTCGTGCAACTACAGCAAGTTTAAGGGCGGGCACTCACCATGGCAAATCCGGACAGCAGCGCCGACGTCTTGCTGGACGCCTTCAGCTTGGCCCGGCTCAGCTGCAGCTTCCGCCAGGACAGGTAGTTGGGCGAGTTGTACTCATCGCCCTGCTGGGACATTGTGCTGAGCGCGGAACGTCGCTGGAATAAGAGAACGAAAGTTAGTCAATTTTCTAATAATTTAGAAAAAAAAATCTTAGCTTCTAGTAAAGGTCAACCGGAATCGCTTACAATGGCGGCACCCTCGTCGGCCAGGTAGGCACTGGTTCGATTCGCGGCCCCGAATCCGCCTCCTCCACCACCACCGGTGGCCGCAAACGCCGAAAGACCGTTGAAAATGTTCGCACCAGTGTTGCCAGCACCACCAATTAGCGGCGAATGTTTGTGCTGCTGGACGGAACCACCGCTCGGAACGATGGTGCCACCGGAAGCAGGAGCAGCAGTTATTCCGGAAGACGCCGACTTACTCAAAGGTTTGTAGTACGGCGAGTTCGGGCAGAGATTCGTTTCTGAGCAGCTCGGGTGTAAATGCATTGTCTCATGTCTTGCCGGGTCGACTCGTGTGGGGAAATTCAGTGAGAAGGTGGGACGGGTTATGCGCCGGCGCGGAACACTCTCTCTCTCACTCTCTCGCGTTTGTTCGCTCTCTCTCTTGCTCAATGTTTGTGCCGTGATTCGATAAGTACACTATACAGGTAATGCTGGGAGTATGCGGCTTTCGGTGCTGTGGGATTTACTCGATTAATCTACTAAGCGCGAGCGGATTGTTGTTTGAGCAAAAGATAAACTTGATTTTTGTTTTATTATCTCTTGAGACGACGGGGCCAAACTAAGAATATTTTGTAAAAAAAAGTTGAGCAATTCTCTACGAAATCGGCCGATTTCAATTTTTGTGTTTTTTTTTTTTGTGGTGGGCTTCCCTATGGCCAACAAAGTACACTCAAACCCCGATGGTTTGACACCAACTGTTGTCAAACGAACGGGGGTGACTTTTTAGTTTGACACCCCTTTTACACGGAGTTCACACACACTATCAAACGTTTGTTTTTATAGTGTGCGTAAGCGCCGTGTAAAAAGTGACAGTTCGTCACTTTTTAGTTTGACTTTGACCAACCACCGGGTGACCAAACCAAACTAAAAAAGTGTCAAACGAAAAAGTGACCAACCATCGGGGGTTGAGTGTAATTTAGCATCAGCTTTCCAGATAAAAATGGTATCAAGGTAGTTAACGATGAAATTATCGATGTTAGATAAAGATAACTTTATTCATTATCGTTATCGTTATTTCGACAATCGGCAATAATCCTTTCGACGAAAACGGACGAGAACTCATTTTCAATATATTTCAAAAAATTGGCTCAATCCAAAAAAATCATGTTGAATTTTCAAAGCTAAGATTAGCAAAATTAACAAAATACCGTATTTTGCTCGAAAATACTCAAATTTCCATAATTTGCAATATGTAGGTATCAAACGAAGCAAAATTTTATACGCATTTTCACTTTATTGGAGATTTTTTTGTTATATAACCAAAATTTTCGCAAAGTACCGTATTTTTTTTTGAAAATACTCTAATTTTTATAATTTGCAATATGGGTATCAAACAATTTTAAATTTAGTATGCATTTTCACTGTTTTAAAGTTTTTGGAATGGAATACTATTTTTTATTTAAAAAACGTATTTTTTAAAGTTCGCAATATGAGTTTTAAAAACTCTAATAAAAGTAAAAAAGAATACCAAATTTCGTTTCGTTTGATACCCATATCGCAAATTATGAAAATTTTAGTATTTAAAAAATATATATATATAGATATTTGAGAAAAAAACGAATGAAAGTAAAAAAGCAAACAAAATTTCGCTCCGTATTGAAAATTATGAAAATTAGATGATTTTCATAAAATGAAGTATTTTGGGGAAATTTGAGCATTTTGCAAAAAAAAACGTTACTTAATCCACCCTTAGGTGGTTGGTGCCTTCCTCACATTCGATAGAAAGGTCATTTAGTTACCTATGCAAAGATAGGTCGCATGATATATTTGGACATCGTTTTCATCAAAATATCTGCGATCTGGCCTCCAAAAAGTGCATAAATAACACTTAAGTGCTTATAACTTTCGATAGGGTTGTCAGATTTTCAATGTTTTGGACGCGTTGGAAAGGTCTTTTAAATACCTTTCTAAAAATGTATAACATGCCAGGTTTTCTTACAAAAACCACCCTTTTTACAATCAATCCTTGTTAAAATCATTTTTTTAGCATAACTTTTGAAGTACTAAACTAAATTGCATAATTTTTAAAAGCGACTTATGGGACCCCAAAATGGATCGAATGACGCCAAAACGGACAAAATCGGTTCACCCAATGTCGAGATAATCGAGTGACAATTTTTTGATCAACATCCCACACACACACAGACATTTGCTCAGAATTCGATTCTGAGTCGATAGGTATACATGAAGGTGGGTCTAGGAGGTCTAATTGAGAAGTTCAGTTTTCGAGTGATTTTATAGCCTTTCCTCAGTAAGGTGAGGAAGGCAAAAACTTTGGTATGGTGAAAATTTCGCATCTTTTGATACCAGTATTGAAAAAAATGGAAAAATACGTCATTTTGTAAAAAAATTGTATTTAACAAAAAAAAAAACTCTAAACAAAGTGAAAAAAGCAAACCAAATTTTGCTTGTTCGAAACTCATATCGTAAATTGAGTATTTTTTTTTTTCAATTTCAATTCGGTTTTATTGGTGAATAATCAAGAACAATGAGTTATTTTGAAGTTCATAACAAGGTTTTGGAGTTCCTTTCAGCTGTGTGTTGCATCATAATCCATTTTGGAAAAAATATTTCTTTGACTAAGGCACTAACAGGAGTAAGAAAAATAAAAAATAAAAAATTACGAAAAATTTAGTATTTTACGAAAAAAAAACGTAGTTTGTGAAAAATTTGAGTATTTTACAAAAAACTAACTCTGATAAAAGTGATAAAGCATACAAAATTTCGCTTGTTTGATATCCATATTTCAATTTATGAAAATTTGAGCATTTTAGAAAAATAAGGTATTTTGGGAAAATTTCAAAATTTTACAAAAAACACAGATAAATGTGAATAATTGTGTAGTTCGGTAATTTCGGACACTTATAAAGGTGAATAAGAAATAAAATTTTGCATCGTTTATATCCATATTGAATGTTATCAAAATTTGTTTTTTTAATGAAATAAAGTATTTTGAGAAAATTTTAGTATTTTATAGAAAAAAAAACTTTTATAAAGGGACCATCCACAAACCACGTGGACATTTTTTTTTGGAATTCCATACACCCCCCCCTTCGTGGACAATTGACCATACAAAAAAAAAAACCTTTTTTGTATGAAGCGTGGACAATCGCCATATCCCCCCCCCCCTAAAATAAAAACGTCGAAAGAATTATGAAAAAAAAAAATAGTATTTGCATGCAATTCAGTATTTTGTGACAATTTTAGTATTAAAAAACTGTAGTAAGGCCGGTGCAAATATTTTCCAAAGTTTAAGGCCCACAAAGCAGAAATTTAAAATTTTGTTTGTTGGACTTTTTAGAAAAAAAACCTGTAGAAATACCGGTTTCGGTATCTATGCCTACAATATATTGATAAAGTCTTTTAAGAATTTTAAAAATGACAATTTGACTGAAAAACACTCTAAAAGAGAGATTAATATTTCATAACCAATAAATTTCACACGTGATTTTGAAAGTATTTCGGAGATCGGTTAAAATAAAGCCTAGATTTTTATTAAATCCTCAATATTTAAAATGTTCACTCTGGTGGTGTTAAAATATCTGTTATTTAATTTTATGTAAGTAAAAGTAATAACAGAACTTTTTACTTGTATTTGGAATTTTTGAGTTGGTTTACTGTAAAGGTTATTTGAATTTGTTTTAACAAACGCGAACATTGATTTTAACAAAAAAAAAATGGTTTGCATTGAAACATTTTTTTTCCTAAAAAACATATTTAAAAAAAAATGCCTGCACTTAATAATTAATTTGAATGAAAAAGATGGCAGCCAAAATATTGAAAAAATGCATTTAGTAATTTTTAAGGCAACCAACCATTCAAATTAGTCTAAAATGGGGTCGCAGAATTCGAATTTGTTGTTAAAAGTTAGAAAATGAAAATACATGATTTTTTTGTTCATGACTCGATTATCCGAAGATCAATAATCGTATAATCCAGTCTGGACTTTATTACAAATTTGATCTTTTAGTTGTAAGGTCAGCTAGTTCTTGATTGATGCTGATTTATTTCAATTGAATCACAACAGTTTTTTTTCTATACTTAACGATGCAACAGTTAAACCAAATCTCTTTTCTCAAGAAGCTGCTAATCTATCTCTCGAAAGTAACTCTCCCTGCTCTGAGTATAGCATTTCTCTCAAAGTCACAAGATCAACTCATTAGCAAGAGTACGCAAAAGTACGAGAGAATCAACGAAATTTATTCGCTATTTGTATTGACAAGCCACACAGGCCGCAATTAAACAAACACGAACGACTGAGTGCAAATTGCTTCCAATTGCCAAAATAATTTGAAATCTTGAAAACTACCTACTACGAGATTGATATGAATATTACAGTATTACATCAATACAAGGTGACAACCATTATCGCGTTGAATTTATCGCAACACAGAAAAAAACAGAACAATTCTGAATTAATTTGGCTACAAGGTTTACAGCAAAATACATGACTAACTGTGAATGGGCGACGTGGAGCACGCACACGCTTCACTTCCAACGATTACAAGGAGTGTTGGACAAACATACGAACCAACTAACAAGCAAAAAAAAAATCAAACAGCAAGAAATGCTTGCAAGAAGAAGAAACGATCGACTGAACATAAATGGTGCTGGGTAGACTGGTTCAAATTGTTTTAGTTTCGATAGAAAATTTAAAGTTTCTAAGATAAAAGATTGTTTCATTACACGGTCAATTTTTTAAATTTTTTTTGTGGTTTATTTCACTAAAATTGCGAATGTAAAGCCAATTTTGCTAATAATGTTCGTCATTTTAACAGTCATTTTGTCAGAAATACGTAAATTACAATGAATTCTGTAGTAAATTTCCAATAGGGCGAAACCTTGGATATAAACAAGCAGTATAACGTGAGCTATCACTAGAGCAAAAGGGATAGACTGTTTGTTTACACCCAAGGTTACGCCCTTTTGAAATGTTACTACGAAATTTATTGATTTTAAAAATAATCTTTTGGAATGGAAATAAGCTTGAATCATGGATCGCAAAACTATTTAAATTTTGAGAAATTTTTTGTCCGCTGCAGGGTTGTTAAAATATCAAAATATCAGCTCTCAGCAACTACAATTATCCCGCCTGAATAATCATGCCTCAAAAACAACTGCTCTTTTCTCCTCATTGAAACTCTCTGCGCCGAACATAGCCGAACACGTTTTCGTGTTTACCCACTCGCGATTGACATTTTCCTTTTCTCTCTCATTCCCGCTTCCACGATCATCCTACCGCAACAGCGTTTAACCACAAAAGCCACCACAAAACCAATTTCGCAAACGCAGTTTAACGGGACGTCATGCGTGGTCGGTTCCATTACCATCTCGCGTTCTCTCATTGCAGTTTTCGGAGAGATTGAGAGACTCAGCGGTGAGAGCGCATAGTCGAGGAAAAGGGGAGGAGTGATAGAGGGAGAATGACATCGCTGGGAATCACGAGACACAAGAAGAGATCTCACAAGCTATAGTGACGGCCGCTATACTCTCGGATGTTTTTGGTGCAGAGATAATCAATTGATAGCTTTTCTATCACTCATTTGCAACACTGGTCCGCTGATTATTTAAAAAAATGTTGATAGCCCAAAATTACAGAAACAGTTTTTTTTTTAATTCAAAACAACATTGAGATGAAGAGTAATAAATTAAGCTAGTTTTAATAATTGTAGTTCTTTTTATGGTTAAATTGTTTCTTTGACATCTAATTTAACTTAAAAAAATATTAAAGCAAATGTCCCTGTATTGAACCAAGTTCACTAATTAGACCCAAGCAGCAGAATTACATTTTTATCTAAGTCAACAAGAAATATTGCGAAAATTTTTAAGAATAGAAATTATTGCATTGCATTTTTATTTTATATTTTTTTATATGCATAATGAAATTTCAAAAAAAAGTGTTCACGTGGTATATGGATGGTCCCAGCGCATTTTCGTCTGACTAGAATAGACACATGAGATATTTGTGTAAAATGCTTATAGAATAAATATAAACAACTTTTAGTGAAAGTCAAATTCAACAACAATTTTCACAAAAAGCTGCTCTAATGATTGGTGTACTTGGTTTTAGTTAATTTCAAGGAACACTCCGGATTATCGAGCATCATTCAGGCACCACCGCTTAGAGTGATGGGAACGGGTATATATCCCCGATTGGAAAGAAATACTTGATAAGTATTATTAAAAATATTTACAATTGTAAAACTTTATTTTGAACCAGCCTAACGTCGCAGTTTTGTGTGTCACCGCCGATAATGTGAATCGAGTCACTCATATTAATCAAATGTTCGCAGCAAGCCATGAGTCGTTGCCTTCCATAGAATCGGCCGATTAGCGGCCTGCTTGGTTTTCATTTAGACAAACGCGATTGCAGCAACATAATTTACACACACACATTAATGACAAGGTTCTGGAGAAGCCCCACTTGGTTACACAAACAATTTAATCAGTCACTTTTGCAAGTGCAATTTATTTAACAACTCTCACTAATTCGGCGCGGAAACCCGACACAAATCAGTCCGCGATCGCGCTGAAAAACAAACTAAACCCACCGAATTGGTTATTGGTCCAAGAAATTTTTCGAATTTTCAGCACAACGATCTTGGCGAAAAGGAAAAAAAAATGTCACATTTAGTTTGAGAAAAATAAACTTGGCTCGAGAGTAGCATGCAGGGTTGGGGTTCACTAATGCAGGTTATTTTTCATCGTCGTCATTTTTCACGTTGTTTTTTTTTCTCTCATTTCGATGTCAGCGTGCGAGGAATTTGACACAAAATGAGATTTTTTTAAATAATCTTACACTAAAGTCATCAAAAATCGCGCAAAAAATAAGTTTTGCGTGAAAAACTGACAAACTCGCGTGATCTTCGAAAGTCGTACTGAGAAAAGCCGTCGGTCGCGATCGCGCAGAAAACTCAACTGAGCCGAAAAGGTTGAGGCGTGTGAGGTTTGGAAGAAAAGAGAGAGCAACGTTGGGTGAATGGAAAAATAGCAAACAAAAAACAGAGCCGAGAGGCGATCGACGAAGACACGGAGACCGGTTTTCTGTGTACCGCGCCAGTTCAGTTGATTTTGTTGTTTGTTGTTGTTTTTTTTTTAAGTTGGCCCTTTTGGTGAGTGTGAAGCCAAGTGGGAAGTTAAAATCATCTGGATATGCTCTAAAAGAAATTGAAAAATAACTGCAAAAGTGTTTTTTAATTTCAATAAAAAATATATATTTTGAATTTTAAATAAAATTGCATTGGGTTGTTGCTCATCACTTTTTTTAAAGAAACTTCAAATTTTTTTAATGAAAATTTTAGTGCAATCAGCTAAAATGCATACCCCTGCGTTTAGAATTGTATCACTATGTTTATAAAAAAAAACTTTTTTTGTGATTTTTCGATGTACCCTACCGCAAAAAGTTTTTTTTTTTTTTGAAAACTTTTGATTGATTGATGATATTTTTATTACAAATGTATTATATTCCCTAATAATTTTAAGAATAACCAGAGCTTGACTTGTCGATATTCTCAATGTTTTATTTTTTAAATATGGAACAAAAGTTCCATAAGTTTTAAAATTTGATCGTAATATGTTGTTTTACTACTACAAAAAAAAAAAAGATAAAAATACATAATAAAATTAATTTCAATAAGAAAGCGAAGTACCTACCTAAACAAAAGATTGAATTTTATAGTTTACAGTGTAGTGAAATCGAAACATCATAAACATTTTTCTATTTAAAATTACCCTTTAAAATTAGTTCTCCCGCTGTGCTCTTGTGTGACAGACGTGTGGCAGCCGCGCGCTCGCGGCTTTGTTTACGTTTGGAGGTGTCGGTTTTTTGCGGGTCAAAAGTGCCGATAGTGGCCGTCGTGGTTCTTTCGGTGGACTTTCCGCCCCAACATTCCGAGGAATGGAGGCGAACGAGCGCAAAAGGAAGAAAGAGGACGATAGCAAAGTGGAGCAGAATCTGCTCAACAACAACAAGTTCAGCCCGCTAGCGGAAAACAACAACAATGCCAGCCCAGCAGGAGGAGGGGACGCCCCGGCGGTTCCAGCACCCGGCCAGTCGGCAAGTAAACAAAAGCAACCACCTCTGGTGGTGAAACCACGGATTTTTACAAGCTCGTGGCGATAGTAAATTTGGTTTCGACCCGATTTACAAACTAACCCGATTTGGAACCAAAGTGACCTGCTTCTCTGTCAATGATTTTGACAAGTTGCAAGAGCTCCTCAAGAAGAAGAAAGTGGAATTCTACACCCACGGCCGAAGAAGCGAACGATTTCACCGGGTCGTTCTTCGTGGTTTACCTGATGAACTGAAACCGGATGAGGTCAAGTACCTGCTGAAGAGGGATCTAAAGCTGGACGCGCTGGAGGTGCATGTCATCAAGCGGAAGGAAAAGTCCACCGTGGACGAAACTCCGTACATTGTGGTCTTCCCCAAGGGATACACCAATCTGAAGAAGCTCTCTGCAATGAAAGTTGTGGCAAGCACTATCATCCGGTGGGAGGCCTTCCGGGACAAGCAGCCGAACTTGACCCAGTGCAGGAACTGCTTGCAGCTGGGTCATGACGAGTGCAAAGTCCAAGATGCTGAGCCGAAGCGGTGTGCCAACTGCTCTGGAGCCCACGAAGCCACGGACCGCAGCTGCCCCAAGCGTGCGGATTTCATCCGGAGGCGCCAACAGGCGTCGAAACCGAAACCGCCGGCAAAGAAGGCGGAGAAGCAGAGTCCAGCAGTTCCGGCGTTCGCGCCGGCGGAGTTCCCTCCGCTGCCGGGCGCAGTTCCGGACGGAAAATCGAAGGATCGCCCTCGCCCCTCAGGAAGCAGCCAAGGAAGCAGTGGCTCCCGAGACGGTGGAGCCACGAAGGAGGAAGCCAGGGAGGTGCTCTACAGTTCGGCTGAGCTGTGGGCCATTTTCTCCGAGTACATCGCCAGGTTCAAGACCTGCAAGACCCGCTTGCACCAAGTAACCCTCGTCTGTTACATGATCTCGAAGTACGGAGTATAAAGAGTTATTTTTGTTGTTATTAGGGGCAGGGGGGGCAGAATGGACCAGGGGGGCAGAATGGGCCACCCTTGGTTTTGGGCTTTAGAATGGATTTAGACCAACTGTAAGGCAAGGGTCTTATAAAGGACGTCAAATAACTTCACCATACCGAAAACAACGTTTGAATTCATTGTATTTTTCGAATTATGAGCAAAAATTTAAAATTATTGACAAAACTACGCAAATGTTGTTTTTTTCGAGGTTTCCAAATAAGCTTTCTGAAAAGTATGATTGTTTGAAAAAGTTTGCTCAATGCTTATAACATTACTAGAGGTTACTACCAAGGTAAACAAACAACAACGGAACCTTCAAATCATTTAGAGGCTTGGTGGTGGAAGTGTTAAATTAAATTCCACTTGGGGGCAGAATGGACCACCCTTTTCCTGCCTTATAAAAACAATCAAAAGTCACGAAATTTGAGCTAAATGGATTATTTCACTCCTTGTAGCTTCACAAATCACGTTTAATGCAACATTAGTTGATTTTTTACTTGTTTTGATGCTTATTTGTAAAAATAGTGTCTTATTTCAACATTTTAACACTATTTTCAAAAATGTTTGTTTTGGTAAGTGACTATTTTTATGAAAGTTGTCTAACTTCATGGAAACTATGTTATAAAGGTCCCTTAAGTCATTTCTTATTTCCCTTCAATGTTGTATTAGATGGAATGGCTTGTTTTCTAAGGTGGCCCATTCTGCCCCACAGGGTGGTCCATTCTGCCCCACAGGGTGGTCCATTCTGCCCCGCACCCTGGAAAATTAGTCGAAAAAACATTTTTTTAAAGTGGTTCAAAAATAGTTCTAAGCTCAAAATTTCATCAACCAAGTATAGAACATTGAAGGGAACATCCCAAAGCATAAGCCTATTACACTGAATTCATATTTTTTTATGTTTTTCTATGGTTTTTGGCGCATTTTACTTAGGCGGACCATTGTGCCCCCCTGCCCCTATATATTACACTTTAATCTGATCCTCGGTTCCAACCTGGTCGAAGCACCTAATAGGACCTAATAAAAATAAGTTATGAATAAAAAAATACCCTTTAAAATTTTGACAATTTTTTTTTTTCAAAAATGCATTCTGGCAAAAAAAATTCTTTGTCTTTTTGTCTTTTATATGGTGTATTGAGTATTTTTTTCATGCACAGAGTGACCCCTCGAATCCTATTTTCAAATTCCTGACTTTTCCCGACTTTTATAGAAACTCAAATAGTAGGCATTTCTTATCTAAAAAATAATTTCAAACAAAACACTTTTATAAAAAGTTAATATCAACTTTAATTTTTTTAATGAATTTAAAAAAAATTAAACTATTGACAAATTTTGTTTAAAACAGGAACTTAACAATAAATTCCTAAAATGAAATACTTCAAAATGGAAGCACTTATTATTTTGATTCCGAGTAGAAACACAAACAATTAGTCTTTGAAAAATAAAGCTTTATGACGTTTCGCGTACACACACTAGCGCACCATTTGATTTTGCTGGTCGGACAAAATTTAACCTCAATCTTTTTCGTGTACGTACACGCAATACATGCGCACGTAGAAACCTCTATAACGGAAAGCTCAACAGTATTTATAATTTTAATGTTTATTTTGAAAATTGGCAAAAGTATATTTTTTGATACTTCTTTCAATTTAAAATTGCAAAAAGGTAAAGATATTTAAAATTAATTTTAAATTTATTCTTTCAGAGAATTTAGAAAAATATCTAGCAGTTCGCTTAAAACAAGTTTTTAGTAAATTTTTATTTACAGTGATGCAAATATTAATATTGAATTTTTGAATCAATGTGGACTTATCTAGTTGTCAGTATTTAACTGCTTTAATTTTTGTTCAATGAAATAATCAGTTTGATAAGATTCTATGTTTGATCGGCATTAAGAAAACTGTGATTACAAAAGCCGACTCGGTCCTAAACAGGTTCAAGTACCATTAAGGACATAATAAAAATAATTTTATGAAAAAAGATTCTATGTTTTACCACATATTTTATATGAAATATTTGTAGCGAAAAAATCTTTAAATATATTTATAATTACTTAAGAGGCAGTATTTGTAAATATTGCTCGGTTTGTTCTAGAGGTCGTATCGAGGTGCTCCGATTTGGATGAAACTTTCAGCGTTTGTTTGTCTATACATGAGATGAACTCATGCCAAATATGAGCCCTCTACGACAAAGGGAAGTGGGGTAAAACGGGCTTTGAAATTTGAGGTCGAAAAAACATAAAAAATCTTAAATTTGCTCGCATTTCCGTAAAACTTCATCAATTCCAACTCTCTTAAATGCATTCGAAAGGTCTTTTGAAGCACTTCAAAATGTGCCATAGACATCCAGGATTGGTTCGACTTTTTCTCTTAGCTTTTGCAAATTACTGTCAAAAATGGATTTTTTTAAAACGTTAATATCCTTTTGCAACAGCCTCCAACACCCATACTCCCATAGGTCAAAAGATAGGTAATTACATGGCCTATAACCCTACGGTACTAGCTTTTTGGCCAATCGCAGTTTTTCTCATAGTTTTTCGATTTTTCTAGAACAAACATTTCACAACGTTAGTTTTTGCCCTGTAGGCCGCCATAGCGGCACTTTTTGGTCTCAATTTTGTCATATTCGGAATCCGCCAACAATTTCACGTAAGTTATTAGAATTGGAGTTGTAAATTTGATTTAAAAAATAATGAAATAAAACATTTTTGAAAAAAGAAATAAGATCTTATTTACCCTGTGATCAATACGTCAAATGCTGTATCAAGTAGGCGAAAACCTGTTTTACCCCTAATCCAAAAAATTGTTAAAAAATATTTTAATACATTCTAAATGGCCATTCTTCCAATAAAATTTACAACTCCAATTCAACTAACTTACGTAAAATTGTCCGAGGTTTCCGAATATGACAAAATTGAGACCAAAAAGTGCCGCTATGGCGGCTTGCAGGAGAAAAACTAACGTTGTAAAATATTTGTTATAGAAAAATTGAAAAACTATGAGAAAAACTGCGATTGGCCAAAAAGTTATTTCCGTAGGCTTATAGTCCATGTAATTACCTATCTTTTGACCTATGGGAGTATGGGTGTTGGAGGCTGTTGCAAAAAGATATTAAGGTTTTAAAAAAATCCATTTTTGACAGTAATTTGCAAAAGCTAAGAGAAAAAGTCGAACCAATCCTGGATGTCTATGGCACATTTTGAAGTGCTTCAAAAGACCTTTCGAATGCATCTAAGAGAGTTGGAATTGATGCAGTTTTACGGAAATGCGAGCAATTTTAAGATTTTTTAGGTTTTTTGGACCTCAAACTTCAAAACTTCAAAGCCCGATTACGCCACTTCCCTTTGTCGTAGAGGGCTCATATTTGGCATGAGTTCATCTCATGTATAGACAAACAAACGCTGAAAATTTCATCCAAATCGGAGCACCCCGATACGACCTGTTACACATTGGTGAAAAACTCGCTCTTAAATCAGAATTTGTTGCATATATTTTTATGCAAAATCAATATTTTTTCATGTTTTCAAAACATAAAAAAAGTGTTTCCATTTTTTATCCAGAACGAACAACGATTGGATTTTATTTGATATTTATGTTTTCCGATAACTGAAATTCAAGCTTCATCTATAGTATTTTACTCATACTGATAAGAAAGTGCAAGGGAAAAATCTCGAAAAAATATTTGAAATGACTGATTGAATTTAGTTAATTTGAAATAATTATTTTATTTTATATATCACGAAAAACTCAAGTTGGATTCATTTTTCGAATATTCAATCAAAGTGACAAAATTAATCAGAATCATAACTTTAATCAGGCTCAATTTTTATATTAGTTTTTGATTAATTTTGTTGTTGTTTCAAGTTAGATGCTACCTCAAAAATTAAAAAATGATTTATACAAAAATATAAAAATATGTGTTTAAGGCATCCAATATTTATTAGAATTTTAATGTCTTAAATAGCTTTTTCATTCTCAAAAAGATTGAAATTGTGAAAGTAACATTAAATTTAAAGTCAGTTATTAAAGAAGAATTGAGTGAATTTAGTTTGAAATTTGTATAAAATATTACAAAATTATTCAAGAGATCGAAAATAATTTTTAAGAAATATGCTTGGGATTTCCGACTTTTTGACAAAAAATCACAAATTCCCGAATTTTTCTAGATTTTTGGCAGATTTTGTAGAATTTCCGAGTTTTTTCCGACTTTCGTGGCCACCCTGTAATTTATCTTTGGATACTACCCCTTTAAGTTTGTTACAAAAGTCGTAGTCGAAATTTCGAAATTTTTAACATTTTCATTAAATGAATATTAATCATAAGCGTCAGTTAACTGTTATACTTAAAACCTCTACTGCCCAATTTTTTGTTTTTTTTTTATTTTTTCCGTGTTTAGTAGGTTATTTTGAGCTACTTTTGTTTTATGAAAAACTTTACTTCCCTTGTTTTTTTTTGTATTTAAATTTGCATTTATCTTGATTAGTTTATGTTTGTTTTTGATAGTATTTGTATTTATGTTTATTTATATGAAAGTTTAGATCAAAAATGTTTTCAAAAAATCGTTAATATTTTGCATTTTTTTTAAAGTTGCATAACTGTAATAATGTGTTTAACAATTTGTGATACTGTTAAACCTGGCATAGTGCGCAGGCGTTACGCTTTGTATTTCTTCGATTACTCAAAAATGATGTAATATTTTTGCAATGTTTCTTAAGCTAATTGTAGATTGGAACAAGATGAACAAATTGCTTGAAAAAGACGGCAAAAATATTGTTTCGTGTTTGAGAAATCGACGAAATACAAAGCGTAACGCCTGCGCACTATGCGAGGTTTAACTGTACCTTCTATTTCAAAATTTCGAAAATCAGTCTTGCAATTTAGTTTTTTTTCTATATTTTAGTGTGGAAATATAAACCCAACCAATTCAGCGCCAATACAGCCATCCTCCGCTTTTGGCACAGCTCCAGATGTCGACGGAACACTTTCACCCAAGTAACGATGTGCTGAAAATGTGGTGTCCCGCGGGGGGCGCGCAAATCGCTTCTTCAAGCGAGGGTAAATGGTGCCACTGCTGATCTTTCCACTTCTGAAAATCAAGTAGTTAGACAAGGCGATGCTTTGCCCACCTACCCTTGGTTGGTGAGAAGAAATTGAAGAAAAAGTCCATTGCACTGACTAATTATACAAGCAATTGTTTTTATTCATTGCCTTTTTGCAATTTTCGTTTGTGGGCGAAACAGAAAAATCACACCCACAACTTGTCCGAGTGCAATATATTTTTAATTTTATTTCATTCATTCATTTCGTCTGCAGTATCATCTGGTTGAGGGTGTGCAAATTTTGTGAAAGAAACAGACAAAAAAAAAAAAGATTTGCGCCAATCACGCCGAGGAAATGTTTGTTTTCAGCTGAAGCACTCTGTTCCAACTACCGGCATAACGAAAATAAACAAATCTCAGTTTGAGTCAGTGTTTGTATTTTTTTGCTTGCACTCGAGTTATTTTTGATTTTTTAATTGAGATTAGCGTGTTGTTAACATACTTGTTTAATACTCAGGGATTTGAAGTTCTGGATATTTTAGAATATTAACAATTTACTATAAATTTCAAGAAAAATTGTCTCGACGTTTTTAGCATTCCAAAGAAATCCATTAATCTTGCACAAGTAGTGTGAATTAATCCTCCACAATACTTATCGTCGAAATGCCACAAACTCTTCCTAAGCCCAAGCCCTCATTGTAAGCGATTGGTGTCGATTCTTATCAGTAAAAAGCAAACTACTCCCCTTCCTACCTTATTGTGCGTGCTGCAAATACTGGTCCGGTTCCAGGCCACCGACGACTGCTGCAGGCCGGCTCCGACGGCGTTGTGCAGCGAACCGTGGCTCGGCGGGGAATGACTGTGACTGTTGTTGCTGCTGGTGCTGTGACTGCTCCCGGGGACTCCTCCGCCGGAACTCGTCGTCACCGTGGCCAGGTGGTTCCCACTGCCGAGCAGGTGCTGATGGCTGTGGTTCAGGGACGCGGCTCCGTTGAGATTGTTGTTGCTGGTGATGAAGTGGTGATGGTGCAGGTGCTGGGGCTGAAGTTGATGGCCGTGGTTGGTGGTTCCGTTGGGAATCTGCGTCACGACCAGCGCGCCTCCGCTGCTCGGCAGGTGGGTTGTGCTGAAGGTTTTCGCGTTACTGAGGGCTGCCGCGCCCAATGTTGTCGCAAGTACGGTGTCGATTCCGGCCGTGCTAGTGCTCCACACGGACATGGAACCATTTCTGGAAGCGGAAGGTGGACATTGTGTGCGTGGTTAGTAAAACGCGACGGAACTTTAAACTTTTTAAAACAACTAAATTAAGTATCTCTAATGAAATCGATAGTTCACGAACGAAATCAAGCACTACGAAAAGACGGAGCGATTTTTTAAGTAGGAATAAATTGCGAGGTGGCGAAAGTTGGTGCGCAAACTGGAATGTTTTGGATTTTTTACGATTGCGAAACTGACAGTTCCCGGCCGCTGTGAGATCATCAACAAACAGTGACCGAGGGAGTGGGCGCTGGAGAGAAAATGAGTGAGAGTGAGAGAGCGAGTTCACGTGCTGGAGTGCAGAATGCGCTGCGGTCGCGGAGAGGAAATATTGAGATAAATGAAAACACGGAGAAATACTTTATAAGTTTTTTGTTATTTGTTTTCGCTACTCCTTCCTCACTAGCTTCCTCACCTCAATGAGGAAAGGCTATAAAATCACTCGAAAAATGAACTTCTTTATTCGACCTCCTAGACCCACCTTCACGTATACCTATCGACTCAGAATCAAATTCTGAACAAATGTCTGTGCGTGTGTCTGGATGTGAGTCCGTGCACCGAAAACTATGCACACGATTATCTCGGGACTGGCTGAACCGATTTGGACGGTTTTGGTCTCATTCGATCCGTCTTGGGGTCCCACAAGACCCTAGTTAATTTTATGAAGTTTAGAAAAGTACTTCAAAAGTTATTGAAGATCTGACAACCCCATCAAAAGTTATAAGTACATTAGTTTTTTTAATACACTTTTATGAGGCCGGATCTCAAATATTTTGATAAAAAAACAAGTGTTATTTATACACTTTTTTAGGCTGTGTAGTGTATTCACTTTATGAATGCGAGGAAGGCACCAACCACCTAAAGGTGGATTACGTAACGTTTTTATTTAAATTTTTGATTTATTTGTTCCATTGCCAAACGAAATATGATTGCGGTTACATTAAATACAACATCTAAAATTCTACTCAAAAAGTGACCAGCAATATTTTTTGAATCGTGTTTTTAACCAATTTTTAACAATACATCTGAAAAAATTACAAAGGGCTTTAATGGGCGATCCATAAACCATGTGGACACTAATAAGCAATAAGCATGATATCGCAATTTCACATTAAATATTTAATTGTTTCATTATGCTTTATTAATAAATTCTTGCAAATTCATCGTATAATTGCTTCAAATTCACTTTAAAATTATTTTTTGTCTGTTTTAATTTCATTCTTTTCTACTTAAATTTAAATTTTACAGTATCAATTTTGGGTTGAAAAAAATACAGCACAAACAATGTTTTTCCTATTTTAGAAATCTAAAATCTGAAACGTTGGCTACAAGTCTGGAGATTTTTTTTTTTTAAAGGGTCCAATAAACCATATTTTCAGTTTTTGCTTTTTGGGTGTTTTTTAATACCCCTGACTCAAGGCGGTTTCAAAAACACCCAAAAAGCAAAAACTGGAAATTTGGTTTATTGTACATTCATTAAAAAAAAACTCCAGAAATGTACAAAAGAAAACTTAATTGAAATTTATTAACGCTTTAAAATGTAAAGTGTATCTGTATTAAGAAAAGTTTTTTTAACTGAGACTGCCAAAAATAAATGTAGGGTATTTTTATCATAAAATCTATTTTAAATTTAGGGATTAAATTTTTGTCAGAATAAAAGTATTTTATATCATAAGAAAATTTGTCAGATAAAAATTTAAACACTTGCAAATATATTCCAAACATAACAAATTTCCATAAATTAGGAAATAAAAAAAGTTATGTTTACAACTAACACATTTTTGTAATCAAACAGCAGTGTAATAAAAACTATTCAAAATGTTTTTTTCTACATTGTAAAAATTTTCAACCATTTTTAAAATATGTTGAAAAATAGTTAAATCAAATACACAGCATCGCAAAAAGTGTTTTTTTCGTTAAAAAATAAATTTAAACCAATTTTTAAACTAGGAATCGCAAAACAACTGCATTCATGCATATTCAAACTTGATTTTTTCTCTATTTTTGTACACCCTGGGCTTTAATTTTAAAAATATTTGCAGCGACCTTTGAATATTTTTTTAGGTTATTTATTTTAAAACAATTACAATAAAATTTTAAACAATCAAAAATAAAAATTTATATTTTTGTGTTGAGATTTTTTTATTGATTTGAAAATTTGCTTCTTTGGATTTGTTTCAATCCATTCTGGTGCTAAAATAAATCAAAGCAAAGTGTTAAATTCACAATCAAAGGGCGCTGAAATATTAATTTTACAAAATTTCTACAGTGGACCCCCTCTTTGTCGATATTGAAGGGAAGGGACAACTGGAGCAATATTCATATCGAGAAGATCGACAGCCAAAGAGTTGTTTAATGGGAAACAACACTGCCTGCTGCCAAAATTTCATGCATTTTTTAAATATTTGAAGC
Organism: Culex pipiens pallens; assembly: GCF_016801865.2. NCBI lineage: Eukaryota > Metazoa > Arthropoda > Insecta > Diptera > Culicidae > Culex > Culex pipiens. The sequence continues at coordinate 26,369,379 of NC_068939.1, forward strand.
CACGCACAGAAAATCAACATTTTAAATGTTTTTTTTTGCCATTTCAATGCCTCTGTGCTCTCTTATGCAAACTAGATAGGAAAACCAGCAAGCTTAGTACAAGAAAGCACAAAGCAAGGTTTCAATCCAAAAATTCGTTTGAAAATCATTATTCCAACCAATATATAGATTTTCAAGAAGCATTGTCACGAAATATGGCTCGTGTGATATCAAAACCTGTCCCAAACTTAAATATAATTACAGATTCGGATTGGAAACTCGAATTTCTACAAGTAGTGACAATGGAAAACGACAATGGAAATGTGACGTTGCAACGGAGTGAGAAATAGCGAAATTTCGACCCTTTTTGGTTTCATACAAATTAATAAGTCATGTTTTAGTTATTATAAACATTTCTAATTGTTAATCCAGCTGCGATTGATGATTGGACCAATAAAACAACGAATAAATAATTAAAATGTTCAACCTATCAGCCAACACGTGTCGATTTTGTCACTGGAGAATGTGTATAATATTTTTTTGGTGATCCCCAATGTATTATTCTATCAAAAATTTCAAATAGACTGAACAAATTAAGTGCTCTAAAATGTTCAAAATAAAAGACGAGAAAAAAAATGAAGGCATTTTTTGTAGTTGCTAAAAACAGAATTTATTTTTTTTGAAAGTTGTTGGACAGCAAGTCAAAATATTTGTTTCATTTTTTTTTAATCTCGTGAGTGGTAAAACAAAACAAAAAACACAACAAACTTTGATTGAAACGCAGCGAAGTTGACTTACAATTATTTCCTTTTGAAGATTAAAAATCCTAGTTTTCAGGAAACATTATAATTCTTGTACAAATTTTATCTAAAAAAAAACAAATTCAAGCAAACTTACTTTTTCTGTCATTTTTTACTGACGAAATAGCCGTCTTTTTGTCACCAAAAATAACAGTGCTGAAAATTTTTAACAACTTTCACGAATCGCTGAAAATCCTATTCAAAAGAGTTTTTCGGAATTGCAAAAAAATAATATTAGAAGCAGCATATTTATCCAACTTGGAAAAGTCTCAATGGATAAAGATACGACTCGTGCTGAAAAATCCTCATTTTGCAACTTGTATCATAAACTACAATTATAATATGTAGTTTAAGAAGTTTTAAATTTATTCATAAGTTTTCTAATACAAAATAAAATGTTGTGCAATATTTTTTGACCCCTGATTTATTGAGAAAAGTTTTAAAGGGGGAGATTGCGGGGATACAAAAACAAAAACAAAATGCATTCGCCATCAATCAGTTAAAAACAAACATCGGTCAACCATTTTAGGAAACGAACATAACATATCTTCATTTGTTTTATGTTTATGTTCATTGATTTTTTAATAGTTTTATTTATAATAGTAATATTAGACTTTTTCTACAACCTCGCAAAAAAATCAAAGAATAATAAAAAAAATCAAAGAATGTACCAATCGATACATGTCTAAAGTTAATAACAAGTTAAAGCTTAAGTCTCTCTCACCTGCAAACTTGTTTTCGATGGAAAATATAAAACAAGGTAAGGAAAAAAGGATTCCCCTTTAACGTACAGGCAGCGTAACTAAAAATAGTATTCCCCGTTAGAAAAAACTCTCGTCCAAGCACAAATTACTTCCATAAAACACCGCTCTCTCGCAGCAAATAAATATTTATCATTTTCCAACTCATTAAACCTACTATAGGAGCCAAGCCGGCTCTTCCCGAAAGGCACGCCTCACAGTTACTCATCGGAAATCGTGAGCGATTCCTCAAAATCCGTCCAGCTGATCAGCTCGGGTGAAGTTATCTCACGACGACTCGTGACTTTGATCACACTTGATGAACATCTGGAATGGCCCATTCAGAACGCAGCAAACCGGTTCGAGCGCCGGTAACTGACCAATAAATAGTCGTTACACTATCGTAAAACCAATTAACTAGCGTACTCGGTGTGTGTTGTGCTAATTATAGCGCTAGGAAATTAGAGATTGACAGTTTGTAGGTTTGAGTGATGGTTTTGCGGTGGAGTTTTTAGTTGTAACGAGAACGATAATTGTTTCTTTGTAATTGTTTAGAAAGTATGGTAATTATTATGCAAATTGTTGAAATTTTGACAGTTCAGGTTTCAAAATCAGCCACTCGAAGCGCTGCAATCGTTTAATAGAATATGTGATGCATATCAATGCAACTTTTGTTATTCTATGATCTTCAAACGGTCATTTGCCACGTGACCACGTGGTTATCAGCCAATCAACCGGATGGCTCGTGTCAAGACGCGATTATTGTCACCCCCCCCCGTAGTTCTTACTTACTCATTAGTATTCTTCGCGGTTCAACAAAGTATGGAGAATTCTTTCTCCCTTTTGAGGTTGTGTTCGAAAAACGCGTGTGAGCTTCTTTTGTACTCAGTCAAAACATTTCATTACAGTTTGTAATTTTATACTTTTACTTAATGACCATATGTCTGGGCGGCGCGTTTACCTAGGACTATCCAAACATCCAGAGAACCATGTGTTTACGTGTGTCTGACAACGGTTAATGACTTTTTCTCGCAGATTCCGTAAAACGTTCAGATTAGTCATAACAGAGATCAACAGACAAAGAAGTTTGTTTTGTAAATCATTCTAAAAGAATTCGAAAAAACTGACGTCTGATTGTCCTCAGCACAAATCGCTTCAGGCACAACTCTCTCACTGTGAACCCTTGACCTCAAACTGTACACGGATATTAAAGTTGGGGAATCCCCTTCTGGCAAGTTCCCCGCGATACTCGCTCCAAAAGAGGATTCGCAAATCAGTGACGGCATGACTTGCAAATCGTTACCTGGATTCACTTTCGCACGGCCGAGCAGATTCCAGAATGTAATTAATTTTCGGTTCCCGCCACTAATCTATGTGTCTCATCTAAACGAGGTCGGGATTGATTCCCGGCATTCCCAAGGGCGGTTACACCAGGTCCTAAGCTAATAAATTTCCATTGCCCGAAGGCACACGCAATCTGGGACAGCTACAGCTGGAAGGCAGGGATGGGGCGAAATTCGGAAGTTCAACCACATAATTTTATGACTAACCAATCAACAGGAGAATTCCTCAAAAATATCTGGTGGAGACGCGTGGTTCCCTTTTTTAATATTTCCTTGAATAATAACTACCAATTTACCCTAACATTTCCCAGAGGTTGTTTGTAGAGGCCTCTCAACCCTTGTCGAGTGAGAGTGAGAATTTGATGAATAAAACATTTTTGCGCCATCAACCGTTTGCCCGATGTTGTAACAGTTTAGTTACCCGAAAGCAACTGGGTAGTTCCGGGCACGGGATATCGGGGACTTTGTTGATTTTTTCAATTAAAATGTTACATAAGTTCAGAAGTAGATGGTACTATAATTGATATTAGTTTGTTAGTTTTTTTGAAGTTTATTTCCTTCGGGGGGGAAGGGGGGGGGGGGATTGGGCAAAAAAATAAAAAAATATAAAAATTAAAATAACAAACCATGGTCTCAACATTTGATTGAAAAAAGTGTTTTAAAGTGCATTTTACAAATGCCCAGTTGTTTTGCAATCATTAGTTTTCAAAATATCCAAGTATTGAAGAGTTTTTTTTTCGCCGATAAAAAAAAATTTGTGCGGTGCTGTACATTGGAATTCCACAAAAAATGAAAATATTTTGATCGATCCCAGACATGCTAAATATGATTTTAAACGCAGGAAAATGCATTTCTAATTGTATCAGTTGTTTAGACTTCTATTTCCTTTAAAATTTTGATGTTTTTTTGAAAAAAAAATTTTTTTGCCCCCTGATTTTTCGAACCGATTTTGAAGGAAGGGGGGGGGGGGCATAAACGTTGAACAATATTTGCAACGGCCTTAACATGAACAAAAAAAGTGATCAGAAATAGTTTTTAATCGTGTTTTTTACCGTTGTACATATAAATTGACATAGGGCTTTAGGACCCTATAGTCTAATGATATATATTTGCCGTGGTTATAGCGCCACAAATCGCTCTCTGTAACAGTATTCCTAATTCCAGACCAAGCTCACCAAGTCGTCATGGCCTAGTGGTTAGCACTTTTGCTTACCAATCCAAAGGACGGAGAATCGAACCCCGTCTCGAGCGACTTTGATTTTTCGTTCATATTCATCACTTCAAATTTATGTTTTCTTAACTTTCTCGTTGGGAGCAGATGGGAATCGAACCCAGAACCATTCGCTTACAAAGCGAACACCGTAACCAGTCAGCCACGGCCGCTCCCTTTATGAAAGTTACTAGCATTTTAGGGAAAAATAGCAAAATTTTCAAGCTCAAATAGGGTACGTTATCTATTAGTGGACCCCTTTCCTATAGTGGACCCTCTGAAGGGTTTTTAATGGAAAATTCAATAAAATCACAATTTCAAGCGTGTTGTTGTCTACAAATCTTTTATTTGGAATGTTCAGCATCATTTAGAACAATGATGACTGACATTGAATTGTCCTTTTCACCAAAATAAGTGTTTTGAGATCGACATCTGAAATCAGCCATGGCCACGAGCATTTTCACAACAAAACATTTGCATCAAGATTACTTTTTTTTAAATTATTTTTATGTTTACAGTGGTTTTTGAGACGTTTTCTCTGATCTTTTTCGGAAATAAATGTGTTTAAATGTCTGTTTGGTTTTTTGTTGTTTAAAGCCAAATTTGTTAACAAAAAATATTTGTTTATGATGAAAAGTGAGCAAAATCCATCTTTTATTCATTATATCTATCATTAGACCTACACCATGCATCAAAACATCAAATATCGGTTAAATTTGGTATAAAAATAACAGTTTGCCTATAGTGGACCCGGGTCCACAATCGGATTATGGACCCGGGTCCACTATAGGAAAAAGGGGTCCACAACAGGCAAAAAAAACTTTTTTTTCAATTGGCTATTTTTCTGCTCAAAAACAAATAATTGATGAAACAAATAGTCAAAACTGTTCGAAAGACTTCAGTTTTCATTGTTTTGTACAAAGGGTTCTGAAAAAGTGCTTAAAATATTGAAAATTTGTGAAAAATGTGCTTCGGCTCTACTAGGGGGTCCACTAATGGTTAAAATACCCTATAAGAAACTAAACTCAATTAAGTAAAAATTTACTTTTGAAAAATTCAGCTTTTTTATTTGAGTTTGAAAATTTTGCTATTTTGTTTACTAAAATGCTAATAACTCCTTTTAGATTTAACCAATTGGGATGTATCGTCCTTTATTTTGTTCAATTCTTTTTGCCCTTTCTGAAGATTTTGAGCATTGAAATTTTATTAAAAATTGCCTTAGGTACAGAAATTTTGAGATTTATAAGATTTTTAGACGTTCAAACTTTGTGTCCCGATTTACCCACTTACTATTGAGCTAGAGTGCTCTTATTTGGCCCAGATGCTAGTTATATATGTCCAAACAACTCTTTGTAGCTTTTTTTTTAAATCGGTTTCAAACTATTCAGAATATACTGAATAATGTTTATTTATGTATTTGAGCACTCATTTTGCAACTAAAGTTATGTCGATGACTCTTAATTCGTCGCCGTCGTGCTAACTTGTCGTACGTGCATTTTGGGCAAAATTGAGTTAAGGACGCCATTTTGTGCAGCTCACAATGCCTCACCTTTTGACCTTCACAGATCCCCAAAATTCGATTTCAATCCTGAGATATTCAACGAAATCCGAAAAAACTCCGTGCATTTTTGTCACTTTTCATATGAAAGAAGTTTCAATCTTGTCGTGCTATCTTGTCACTCCCTGAAAATTGATGTAAGTGCGACAATTGGCCAAATGGATTTCAGGTTAGAACGCGTTTGACGCACGTACAAGTTAAACTGCCGTAAACATTTGTAATTATAACTCGGGACTCCAGCAACCAACTTCAACCAAACTTCGGTACAATGCACAGAATGGTCAGCCAAACAAAACGTGTTTGTTATTGTTTACATTGCGTGCTCTCGTTTTTGTTTATTCAAGGTCAAACACCAAAACGCGTTTTTCTCGGATCGTCGAAATGGCGGGTGCGACATGATAGCACGACAGCGTCGAATTGTTGTTTTTTTTTTTCAGGGAAAAATTTTAAAAACACAATAATCTTAAAGATATATCGTAAAATGAGTTCAAAGTTACTCAAATCGAAAAACAATTCTTGAGAGTTTCTTAAAAATAAACGCTTTATAAATTGAAAAGGTCCAACATTTTCTTGAGAGCATAATCCAATGGCTTTGGAGCTCGGAAGTTTAGGTGTTTATCAATTGAATTCAAGATTATCATCATCACATCACTTTTGTCTCACAAAACAAATTGAACATGAATAATATTTTCTATAAAACAACCTAATGACATACACCCACAACAAGTTGTAAACTTTTCTCACCAACAGACCAATTAGCTTAACCACCCGGCTTAGAACAATGTGAGCAGTCGCGCGCACACGTTCGTACCTTTCCAAATTGCAATATTACGAGATTATGCTAATCTATAAGCTAAACACTAGTAGCGACTAGCAAGCTAAGCTAAGCTCACATGCGGACGACCGCTAATCATGTGCGAATTTAGATTTTAATCAACCGCCACCCCGGGCTAGGTCATGCGAAAGTGAGAACGATCATTTGCTCTCTTGACTTAATTGCATAAGAAGTTTGAAAATGTGGGCCTAAATTTGTTTAAGCACACGACATGAAAATTTGAGGAATTGTTGAACAGCAGTTTAAGCAACTTGTTTGATAGCTGTTATGAGAAACGGGATTTAAAAAAATAAATGAATATTGGTGAAGATCGTACAACTGCAACGCTTTGCACCTTGAGATCCGCCTGCAGTTGCAGTTCTGTACCGCACCGGGGGTAAACATCAAACGTTATTTGTCGCGCTTTTTGCCAATCGGAGTTAAATATTTGCATTTTATTGCCCATTCGGTAAATATATGACGCCAATTTCCCCCGATGAACGGCCAAAACGTGACCAGACACGACGGCAAACAAATTCAGCTTTTTTGCAGACCATTTTCACCCCCTTTAAGCTACTCTCAAATGCTTTTCCGGGTAGAATTCTATTCTGTGCCGGCACGACGATGACTAGGGGAATTTTTAAATAAAACAATTTATCCAGTAATTAAGGGCTGACAGGGCACAAAATCTGTCCCCCTCTCGTGGTGGGGAAAAGTACTTCACAGAGCACGTGGCAACATTCCACTTGAGCAGTTTTTGTGTCTGAAAGGGGGGAGGTCGAGCACGCGACGTGTCACGCAAACCACGCCACGAGTCAACAGGTGAAGGAAATTTTTCAATTTGACACTTCCTTTAAGCAAACGGTAGTCAAATGAGCTGTGAAGAACTTCCTCGCAGCTTTAAGGTGTATGCGCGCGACGACACGTAAGTGTCCGAAAAAGTTGTCTGGTTCGAGATTTGAACCCAGAGTCGATGAATGGAGGCGCGTCGGCCTACCAACATGCACAGAAAAAAAATCATGGTAATATTATATCTGGGAAGGGGTACATTTTTTATGTCAGAAAAAAGGTGTAATTTTACCTCTGGAAATGTGTAATTTACCTCTTTTCTGGTGTAATGTCACTTTTTTAGTCAAAAATGATGTAAAATTACATCATAAAAGAGGTAATATTCAACCTTCCAAAACAAACTTTACCTCTAAGCCGACAATATGTCAACGGTCGTTCAAGGGATGCCAACCACCCATTACTGTCGTTTCCTGTTAGTGTCGAGAAGCGCGTTGAGAATCTACCTGGAGTTGCCGGATGAAGGGTGGGAAGCAAGATGTGCATGTCACAAAGTGAATTAGCTGCAGATTCGCGGCGCGACGTTGTTTGATCTTTCAGCACTGATTACACGCGGTAGACGCGGTGTTCGGGTCGAGGTGGGTGAATTATGGGATAATGCGATTAAATCGAAGCCGCTGACACGCGGATGGGCAGGTGAAGAGTTGCAGAGCCGAAAGTTATGGCGTTTGGATTGCGAGTGGTTGTGTGTGATTTAGAACTTTCCAGTGATTGCAACAATTTTTGAATGGTTTGATGATTTTTAGACTTGATCAGATTGTGTCAAAATTTCTGATCTTTCTTTTCAAATCGATTTAATTGGTGAATAATCAAGTTTCAATAAGTTCTCTAGAAATACATAACAGAGTTTTGGAGTTCCTTTCAGCTCGACGTCGTCGTGCTATCATGTCGCACCCGTCATTTTGACGTTCCGAGAAAAACGCGTTTTAATGTTTGACCTTGAATAAACAAAAACGAAAGCATGCAATGTAAACAATAACAAACACGTTTTGTTTGGCTGACCATTCTGTGCATTGTCCCAAAGTTTGGTTGAAGTTGGTTGCTGGAGTCCCGAGTTATAATTACAAATATTTACGGTAGTCTAGCTTTTACGTGCGTCAAACGCATCCTGACCTAAAATCCCTTTGGCCTTTGTCGCACTTACATCAATTTTCAGGGAGTGACAAGATAGCACGACAGGATTGAAACTACTTTTATATGAAAAGTGACAAACATTTTCGGAGCTTTTTTGGTTTTTGTTGAATATCTTAGGATTGAAATCGAATTTTGGGGATCTGTGAAGGTCAAAAGATGTGGCATTGTATGCTGCACAAAATGGCGTTCTTAACTCAATTTGGCCCAAAATGCACGTACGACAAGTTAGCACGACGGCGACGAGCTGTGTGTTACATCACAATCCATTTTGGAGCAATTATTGTTGTTAACTAAGAGTATAAAAAATTGAACAAACTTACTAGATCTTGATCTATAGTAAACTTATGATTGCAAAATAACGCATGTGAATATTGAAAACATGGCTTGTATTTAAATGTAATTTTTTTATACTTTTTTATTTCTTTCAAAATTAGCCTAAGCAAAGCAATCCACTTTAACGACCCCCGGGTCTTTTGCGGTCTCTGTTGCAAGTTTCTGCTCATTTCTAGGCGTCCAAAGGTTATGTGTGGTGAGTCACCCAAAACCTCTTTTACACAAATGGACCGACGTTTTACGTCCCCATCCGATAGAAGGCGTGATCAGGCAAATCTCGTCTCGAAAAATGCCACTGGGTCCGTCTGGGATTGAACCCAGACCAGCTGGGGTGAGAGGCTACCACGCTAACCACTACATCACCGGACCCGGCATTATTTTTAACCAATAAGTTAAGGGGTTACATACATGTAAATCAACAAAAATGACAGAGGTTGGTATGAGCACACACTTACATTTTTTGTAAATTTGTTTTCAGGGCATTAAAATACACAAAACAAATTTGAAGACATTTGGTTGTACCTTTGCCGAGATATAGCTATTTGAAGTAAGCAGTTTCAAAAAACGCGTGCCACGATATCTCAACACTGCTTTGACCAAATCGGCTCAAAATTTTGGTGAAGACTCGTTGAACCGGTCCTGTGTGCATGACGAAGGTCGATTTTCGAAAACTTAATTCTAAAAAACGATAAAAATATTTTTATGTTTTTCATATAAAAACTCGTCAGTTTATGATTTTTGTATTTTTTAAAAATGCAAAATTTCAAAATCGGGTTTCGTCATGCACACGGAATATGTCTTGAGAGTCTTCACCCCAAATTTCAGCCAATTTGGTCCATCCCATCTCGAGATATCGTGGCACCCGTAAATCAACTCGGTGTTTAGAGAAAAACGTTTACAAAGTTTGACAGTTCGCTTTGCGCATGGCAAAATTTCAAACTTAAATCGTCTGTTACTCACTTGAACCATGAAATATCTTCATGAAACTTTTAAGAGTGATTGGAAATCACCTTTTTAGTGCAATTAGCAATTTTGCTGTAATATGAAATTTGGAAAATTTTTACATGTATGTAACCCCTTAAACAGCAGTCCTTTTGACCGTCCAGATAGTCCAGATCGTAAAAAAAGTGGAAATTCGATTTCCCGAAAAAAAAAATCTGTTTTGAAGCTTGGCTGTCTTCGAAAGAGTTGTTGCAAATGGAAAGGGACGTCTTTGGATTGGGTGTAAAGAAGGGGGTTTCAGGAAATGTTATGAGACCTGTTTCTCACTTCTATAATAGTTTTGAGCATGTCAATCCAAGCATCTTTGTCCAAGAAACAAAAATTATCAAATTTGCCAAAAGCATCAGAGCAAATCCTCAAAAATATGTATTTTAAACGTAGCAATTCAGGGTTATGTTTGAGAGAAAAATCATGTTCCAAGAACTTTCAAAGCTCAAAAAAATTATTCGTTTTTTCAGTCATTTTTAAGTGAAAAAGATTCAAATTTAAAACTCAAAAAACTTGAAAAAGTGCAATCCAAAATGTATGCACCAGGTTGCATTCGAAAGGGAAATCTAGAACTGTAAATGCTGACAAAATCTCAGAGGCTTTTTTCTTTAAACTCGAAGAATTTTCAAAGAAAAGTGTGCCACCATAACGAAAGTCGGATTTGTACAACTAATTGTTTATCCAAGTAATTTTGCCCGCTGTTGCCATAAGAATTAAACCAAATTTCCAAAATATAGATTTCTAATCAAATTTAAAGTTTTGATGTAAAATAATTTTAACTTTATTATACAACTCCCGAACTAAAGTCATATTTTTTAAGTATAACTTGTTAAGCTTTTGTCCCATCCCAGAGAGCTTGATGCTCCCAACGATTTATTGCTCTAACAAAGAGGAACGTGAGCCCTGGATCCCCGCGTTTCTTCCTCCCCTGTAGATCAAGAAATGTATTGTTGTTTGAACATTCTAGCTCGAACTCAATCCATTCCAACGAATCATCTTTGCGGTTAAATTTAACCAAATGGCCAAACCATTTAGAAAAGAAGAACGTTGGAAGTAATCGCCCCAACATTCTCCAGAATGCTTCCGAAAGGATGGCTGCGCTAGAGTTCGATTAGATTAGATAAAAAAGAATTTAAAATTCATACTACCCTCACCCAAACCCTTTTTTAATTGTTTGAGCTTTAATTTTTTTTTAAATAGTGTCCATTGTTGTTTATCTTCGAAAAAATATACATGCGAAAATTTGAGAAAATTCTCTACAATTTGCTTCATTGAACATTGTGGATCCGACCTTCCGTTGCTGAGATATGGCCTTGCAATAAATGAAAATTACCGAGAAAGATTTTTTCTTAGCTCTACTTAATTGATGATTCTTCAATTGATGATATTTTATAAATCATTGATCAGAGTGTCAATGTTAAAAAGTGAGCTGTGTATAATTTCCTCAACTCCTTCAAAACATTAATTTCAGGTGTTTGTATCATGACTTTTTTTTCAAAAGGGCTAAATAATATGATTTAAGCCCTATTGAAAAACAAAACACAAATCTTCTGTCATACCCTATAGCTTAAAAGTTGGCATTTTTGGTCTACTAAACACATCAAAAAATGATCATCGAAGAGGGAAAGTTTGTCAAAATCGAGATTTGTAATAAAAAGTTAATTAACAAAATCGGTATTTTTAAGAGTCTATCTATTATTTTCTGAACAGTCCTAATCATAACCTACAACTTTGCCTAACACACCAAATCGAACAGAAAATTCCTTATCGAAATACAGATTTTCGAATGGTCTGATAACCCTTTTCTATGGACAGCCCCGAAGAAACATATTATGCAAAATGGATTATTTGGACATTAAGAAACGATGGACAGAGTTTCATACAAATAAAAAAAAAAAAACAAAAATTAAAATCAGGTTTTTTAACGAAATTCTGCTTTGCCTCTAAAGGCATTTTCAACTGAAATCGAGAAAAAAATCACCTTGTGAGCAAGCAAACTTGCATTAAAAGTTTTGCAAAATAATTTATTTACGTAATGAGAATCGACAAATTAGATGGAAATAGAACATTCGAAATTTAAATTCAAGTATCTGTTGTGTTGAAAAATGATAATTTCATAAGGAAATTTGGAAAACTGTTCCCAATTGTCATACCTTTATTTCGAAAAAAAAACAACTTAAAAATTACTTAAAAAAATATATGAGAATATAAGCTCACTATTTACAAGCACATGTAAACAAGGGGTAGTCAGGCAGCACATGTTCAAGGGGTTTGTCCACCACTTCAAAACCAATCAGACACCGCGCTGGGAACACACAAGTACACACACAACGTAAACAAAGAGAGCAAACTCTTATCTCGCACTACTGATACTGCAGTGTCATAAATTTTAAAATCATGTTTTTCGTTAAGGGCTTAGGAAAAAAAAAGTTTTTTCTGTGAATTTTTTTTTTGGGTAGACAAAATATTTTTAACACAAAAAAAATCTAGAATTCCCACCAACCATACTATGACCTTTTAAAAACTATCACTTCCCGTCATAATCTGACTTGACAAACAATCATAACTGGCAAAAGTGCCGCAATGCTGTGCCGGGATGACGTGCGCGGCTACCAGCAATAATAACAATAACAATTTGTCTGCTGCTGAGCCACGTGCAACTTGTCATAACGCGTGATTGATTGAAGCGAGATGCAAGTGTCACCGTAGTTGGTCCTTTCGCCGCTGGTGGCGCTAGTGCAAACTCAATTCACACATAATTGCATCGTTTAATTGTCTGTGGCTTAGGTTTGATTGTAAAATTCTGACTCGCAAAGGGTCAACAAGCCGGTACAGGGTCAAACGACGGTGTGGGAACATGTTCATTGAAGAACCGTTTAGAAACAATTGGGCAAAGCGGTCCGGAACGATTGTGTCAAAATGCCGATAAACCCCCGACCGGACGGGGGGTTCTCCAAATGAATATTCAGATGACTCCATGATCGCAACCGTTTGGGGGGTAACTTTTTAGAACGTTACAGCAACCGTATGGATTTGTTAAAGTGTGGAACCACAAAAAAAAACCTTGGAAATTGAGGGACCACGGTGTGCTCGTTTGTAAGTCGCCGGGGGACCCCCTTGGGACGGGGGCGGATTGGACAGCGCGGAGGAACATAAAAGTGAAAAATTTATTATCGCATAGCTTGCAGCCGAGCTTGGGCGAACTTTTGTGGTCCAACTCGGGGTTTGAACACGGAAAGTTTGAATTTTAATTTAAAAACGTCAACAATACCAGTTTTAGAAAGCAAACCACAATAGCTCTGTGGTAAGTGCGTTGCGCTGTTACGCTGCAGATCCGAGTTCGATTCTCAACGTTGGTAAATAAGTTTTTTTCTCCGTTTAAAAGCCCTACCGGTCCAGTTTCGGAGTGAATTTTGGGCGTAAATAATATGGTGGGGGAGTCACCACCGACATTGTCGGTGGGTTTCACTTTTTTCCTGGGAAATGGAGCTTAGAGCGGCCATGTGTGAGTTTGGTGGCATCGGGAAAACATATGATATCGTTCGGTGCAAGTTGAAGCTTTTTTTTGTTGGAGGTTGGATTTTAGTTGGCAGGGTCACTTCGCTTGGTCGGCAATAAATTTTTAAAGCACTTGCTTTTCATGTAGTCGGAGGAGCGCAGGGTAGAGAGCTCACTACAAAGAATAATTAAAAGAGTTAATTTATTCATGGCAAAAATAATTTTAATATGCTGCAAATGGGTTGTTGTGCAGTGTTTTTTTGCTGTTCCAAAAGGGTTTACAATATTGTTATCACACCCGAGGGTTGATAACGGCTGACTGTTGCGATTTATAGGCTGTTAATTGCATTTGTTTTTTCGCTGGCGATTCAAGTTTTATAGTTGGCGCTGGTGGGAAATGGAACATCGTAACGAGTTGAATGGTTGAATTTGTTAAAGGTGAAAATGGGGAGTATATTTGCTCGATGTGAGTGCTTAAATTAGTGTCAGCTTTAATTTTGCTCAAAACGATATGGCCTAGTTTGTTCAACCTTTTCCAAATGCAATTAAATTGCTTGGGGCACGGGCCTGTAAGTTGTAAAATAATCAATTTCCAATAAAAGAAGGCTTTTTATTGTTTGTTTTTTTGAATTTAACTAACATATTTTTGATTTTTTTTAGAATAAGGATACATTTTGTGCCATTTATATTTAAAAACCGTAACAACACATCAAGGAATCGTGACAGATTTTGTGTCAAAAAATTGTTTTGTAGCATCAGTTTCTGTTAAATTTTCATTAGGTTCACATTTTTATACATTTTTTAGGTAAACATCTCAGGAAAGAGGTAATATTCAACAAACCAAATTATCAACCTTCCAAAATTCAACTTTGTTTTTGTGAAATTATGTCTAAAGCAAAGAAGAATGTTTTTTACTGTTTATAAATAATATTTATTAAATGCTTTAAAAGTTTTAGGACTTTTTTCCGCAAAATTATGCATTATCGAAAAATTGAATAAATGTTACGAATTAATAAAAACGAAATAGGTCCAGCAATTATAAAGTGTATGCATTGTAGTTCAACATATTTTCCAGTCAGACCATTCAGCAAATCGTTTCATTTATATTTAATCGCATTTTGCACCCAGATTACTGTTACAGACATTTTAGTATCTTCAAAACTACGGAACTATCAACATAATTTTTGATTCATCCTCTGAAGTAATTTTTAACAAAGTTTGACTATTTTTAACAATGAGATTGGTGAATGATTTTTGGGTCCGTAAGTTAGTCATTTTTGGGATAAGAAGACAACAAATTCCTTGGTTGCTGTGCATTCTTAATTATAGTGTCCAATTTCCCGGGGTTACAAAACTTCCGGGAAACGGGAAATTTTCATCAAAGTTCACGAGAAATCCCATTAATTCCCGGGAAATTTTCAATTCATGGGGGTGGGCAAAAAATGAAAAATATTTAAAAATTATGATAGGAAGCCAGAATTTCAACACTTTAATACAAAAAGCCATAGAAAATGCATTACAGAAGTATTACCGGTTTTCAAAGATTAGTTTTGAAAAATTCTAAATTTTAGAATTTATATTTTTTTATTTCGAAAAAAAACTTTTTCAGGTAATGTACAACGAAAATTCACAAAAACTTAAAATATTTTCAAATTCTTTTTAACATGTTAAAAATAATTATTAACGCAGGGCAATGCAATGTTTTCAGCCGATTGCAAAAATTTTGCTCTTTGGGTAATTCTCTACCAACTCACACGAAATCGGGAAAAGTTGCCCCGACCCCTCTTCGATTTGCGTGAAACTTTGTCCTAAGGGGTAACTTTTGTCCCTGATCATGAATCCGAGGTCCGATTTTTGATATCTCGTGACGGAGGGGCGGTACGACCCCTTCCATTTTTGAACATGCGAAAAAAGAGGTGTTTTTCAATAATTTGCAGGCTGAAACGGTGATGAGATAGAAATTTGGTGTCAAAGGGACTTTTATGTAAAATTAGACGCCCGATTTGATGGCGTACTCAGAATTCCGAAAAAACGTATTTTTCATCGAAAAAAACACTAAAAAAGTTTTAAAAATTCTCCCATTTTCCGTTACTCGACTGTAAAAAAATTTGGAACATGTCATTTTATGGGAAATTTAATGTACTTTTCGAATCTACATTGACCCAGAAGGGTCATTTTTTCATTTAGAACAAAATTTTTCATTTTAAAATTTCGTGTTTTTTCTAACTTTGCAGGATTATTTTTTAAGAGTGTAACAATGTTCTACAAAGTTGTAGAGCAGACAATTACAAAAAATTTGATATATAGACATAAGGGGTTTGCTTATAAACATCACGAGTTATTGCGATTTTACGAAAAAAAGTTTTGAAAAAGTTACTTTTCGCGTTTCTCTTTGTTTCGTCGTCCGTGTGACCATGAACGGCCATGATCGATGACGACCAACTTTTTCTAAACTTTTTTTCGTAAAATTGCGATAACTCGTGATGTTTATAAGCAAACCCCTTATGTCTATATATCAAAATTTTTGTAATTGTCTGCTCTACAACTTTGTAGAACATTGTTACACTCTTAAAA
Organism: Culex pipiens pallens; assembly: GCF_016801865.2. Classification (NCBI taxonomy): domain Eukaryota; kingdom Metazoa; phylum Arthropoda; class Insecta; order Diptera; family Culicidae; genus Culex; species Culex pipiens. The sequence goes on from NC_068939.1 coordinate 26,385,198, forward strand.
AATAATCCTGCAAAGTTAGAAAAAACACGAAATTTTAAAATGAAAAATTTTGTTCTAAATGAAAAAATGACCCTTCTGGGTCAATGTAGATTCGAAAAGTACATAAAATTTCCCATAAAATGACATGTTCCAAAATTTTTTACAGTCGAGTAACGGAAAATGGGAGAATTTTTAAAACCTTTTTAGTGTTTTTTTCGATGAAAAATACTTTTTTTCGGAATTCTGAGTACGCCATCAAATCGGGCGTCTAATTTTACATAAAAGTCCCTTTGACACCAAATTTCTATCTCATCACCGTTTCAGGCTGCAAATTATTGAAAAACACCTCTTTTTTCGCATGTTCAAAAATGGAAGGGGTCGTACCGCCCCTCCGTCACGAGATATCAAAAAACGGACCTCGGATTCGTGATCAGGGACAAAAGTTACCCCTTAGGACAAAGTTTCACGCAAATCGAAGAGGGGTCGGGGCAACTGCTGTGTGAGTTGGCGGAGAATTACCCCTTTGAATTTTCGGACTCTCTTGTTCGAGAGAGTGTGATTAAAATTATCATTGACACTTAAAGTTGAAATGAAAACTTAAAACTACACAGTAAAAAACCCGATTTAATATCACCAGAGGTGAAATAGAGCCTTTCTTACAAAATGATGAAACTCCGAGAAATATATTGGTGCAACTAATTTTTCAGAAACATAATGATACCACCCAGGGAGAATTTTACCTAAAGCTTCGAATCTTTTTTTGGCTAAACCTCGAATGCCATTTTTTTTTTAATTTCAGAAATACATTATTTGTCGAAAGATATTTAAATTTAATTAAGAAAAACATATTGGATTGACATTAGGCTGGTACAAATATTTTTAAAAGTTTTTGTCACCCCCCCCCTTCAAAATTGGCCCGAAAAATCAGGGGGCAAAAAAAATATTTTTACAATAAACTTCAAAATTTCAATGAAAATTCAAGTGCAACCAGCTGAAATCAAATTAAAATACATTCTCCTGCGTTTAAAATCATTTTTAGCATGTTTGGGTTTATTAAAAAATCTTAAGATTTTTTGAAAATTTTCGATGCAAAATCTTTTTTTTTCGATCTTTTTTTTGCTTTTGTCAGATCTTAGATTTTTTGAAACCTAATGATTGCAAAACAACTGAACTAGTGTAAAAGGCATTTTAAAACACTTTTTTCATTTAAATGTGAAGACTATGGCTTGTTATTTAAATTTTTATATTTTTTTATTTTTTTGCCCCCCCCTTGACCTCGGCCAGGGCCGAGGGACAAAAACTTTTTTAAATATTTGCATCGGCCTTATTAGAAAAAAAATAAAGGGTAACTTTGAAAAATATGTATCGATATTGCACTTTGTCGATCTATTATGAGAAGCCAGAAAGAACACTTTCACGCGCAACGTAAAACGCGCAAGCGTAAAAGCGCTGGCGTTGAAGTTTCGACTTGACGACTTGTCGAGCTTTCGAGCGAGAACGAGCCGGGACTTCGAATTTGATGTTCAGTATATGATTTTGTATAAAACCAAAAATTTAATAGGAAAAAATAGGGTAAAAGTAAAACGAAAAACATTTATTTTGCTATATCTAAATCAGACTTTGAGTTCCGGGTTTCGGGCCAAAATTCAATCGAAAGCGCGCATCTAAACCTTCAATTTAGTAATGGGATTTTTTCCTGGGACGAATCCTCGCCGTGCACGATTTTTTAAGATTTCTGAGAAAAGCGTTTTTCCAAAAGTTTATGAGTCTGTTATTACAACAACAATCCAATAACAAAAAAAAATCCAAACGGCGAATAACAAATCTTGTTATAAATAACATAAAATGTTATTGGCCTAGTATTTTTAAATATCAAAAAATGTTATTCCCAAAATTAAAATTTTCAGTCTAAATTTAGGTAAAATTTCATCATAAAAGAGGTAATATTTAACTTTCCAAAATAAAACCTTCCAAATTCACACAATTTTTTACTGTGTAGCAGAAATTATGTTTTTCATCAAAATAACTTTTCCAAAACAAGTCATACTTTTTTCAGCACTTTAACTTCTCGTGTTGTTTTTTACTTGACACAACTAAATGTTTAAAAACAATTGTAGCAAGTTTTTGAAGTCTGTTTGCATTCTTTGGGCTCTGTTCAAAAATTAAGAGGGGGTTTTTTTTAATGATTTTTTTATGGTTTAATTTTGTAACATGGTTTTCAGCTTAATAAATTATCCGGTTTTTCATTTCCAATTTTGAAGGCTGCATAAATTTATATTGAATGAATTAATATCATAAATTAATTTCAAATTTTATTATATCATGTAAAAGTCTTTAATTTATCAATTTTCATTTTGCACTTTCAAAAAAATGGTGCCAAAAAGTTAAAAAAAATTAGACTTCGCTTGAATTTCGGTAATTTGTAAAATACTGTTTACTGAAAATTCCGGGAATTTGAAGAAAAATTGGACGTTTTACAACCTTAAAATAAGCGAAATGACTTAATTTTTATAATAACAAAGTCAATCCTGATTTTTTTCCTCAACTCTGACTAATGGGCGAGGGGGAATATGGTATCAATATTTGAATGAAAAAAGGGTAGTAGGGGAAATCCACCCTTTCCAATCAAACACCTATCTTCGTCATATGGAGAGTTTGATGCTCGATTAAAGCTCCAAAAATACTATTTGGGCTATAAACTTACCAGCAACAGCACCGCCTCGAGTAAGCACGCAAATGTATGCCACTTACTGGCCAAAAAGATCACATTTAATGCACTTTTGATCATAATTTGTATTTTGTGAGACCACTTCTCATCATTTTGTTGGCACACACAGTGACACACACGAGAATCCCTCAAACGCTTAATGAATATCGCCAAAATTAACTTTTCACTTTCGCTTACTTTTTCACGGCGCTTAAGATATGAAATTGCTTCCAACTACCGGCAACATGTTCTTTTGATCATTAGTAAGGCACTCACTTGAAGAATAATCCCGAAAAATGTAATAAATTAGCAAGCGCCATCAAAAAAACAAACGCGCCAAGTCGTTTGACGTTTCAATTTTCACTTTGCATTCCACTCGAAGGCTGAAGAAAACCGAGCGAGAGACGAAGGCAAAAAAGAACAAAGGCTGGCCGTCAACACCACCAGCAGCACAGCCAGCGATGCCAGGAAACTTTCCCTATAAATGCCACTTTTCGTGAGTGTTCGTTTGAACTGTCAGCGGAAATGGCAACACTCGACAGAGTGTTGGAAGAAAAAAGAACTAAGCCGATATTAGAAAAATGGGCGTGGCCCAATGCATTCGCCTCGATTAGAATACCCTTGGGAATTTTTTTTTGTTAAATGCTTGGTAAAGAAATAGAATAACTTTTAGTGAAAGTGAAAATAAACAGAAATGTTCACAAAAACTTGCTCTACTCGTTGGTGTACTTGGTTTTAGTAAAATTCAAGGGAGACTCTAGATTATCCAGCATCATTCAAACACGACCGCTTATTAGGATTAAAATGGGTAGATTTCCCCTAGAATGCGATAAATGCTAGTACAGTTATATAAAAAAAACACAGTAAACAATGTGTAAATTTGGAAGCAAAAATGATGTAATTTTACCTCAATTTAGACGGAAAAATTGAAATTACAACAGAAAAGTTGCAAAATTACACATTTTCAGAGGTAAAATTACACATTTTTTCTGACATAAAAGTTTTTTTTTTTACTCTTTGTGCAATCAAATCATCAATGCCTCTTATAATAATTCAAATCAAATTATAGATAACAACTTAACTAGTTGAAATATTGGAATAGAAAAATGTAATGGAAAGCAAAGCAACATTTCAAAATGTATAATGTAATGTTTCATGCCTAGCCACTTTTTGGCAATATTTTTATTATACAGTATGTAAAAAAAGTATTTACACCCCTTGGGCACTATGCACATTTTGTGATGAAACATGTAAAAAATTTAAAGTTTGACAGGAACCTAGTACTACGTTTTGTTCAGAAACTCATGCCAAACATTTTGCTACAAAAAGCTCATGAAAAGATGATTTCTATAAAAAGTTATATAACAAATACTATTACGAAAATAAAAAAAGGTGCAAAAAAAGTGTGTACACCTTTCGAAAAATTAACATAAATAATGTTATTTGTTGACAAATCACCATAAATCCAGTCTCCCAACTCCAAATAGGCATCCTTGACTGACTAAAAAAATAATTTGGATTGAATATAAAGTTTACTAACTACTTAGTATAAAAGTTTATATAACTCTGGAAATTCTATATAAAACTTATCTAAACTTAATTTTGCAAACTTTTAATTCAAATAAATGTCAATATATTACCATAGAATTGCTAAATAAAAATTTTGGAGTGGGTATAACACCGTTTTGGGGGTATTTGTATCGATAGAATAGATTTTTCGTTGGAATTTCGTACCAACCCGGAATTACGTCGTCGGAAAATCCGCCGGCATCTGAACCGGTCCTCAATTCACAAGTCAACCTATGTGGCATCAGAAAGGGCATAAAATTTCCGATCTTTTGATACCCATACATCCAGGTTTTCTATAAAACCCACGTTTTTAACCCGGGCATGGTCTTCGGGTCTATAGGACCCAGTAGCACTATAAAAGTAATTGTAACTTTTGACCAAAAACACCTAGAGATCTGAAATTTTGTGACTTTGTGTATCTTACTAAGACACACATTCTGGCCAAAAATGAACTTCCGGTGGCCACCGGAAGTGCCCACCAAAAAAAAAACTGACACCAATGGTATTCCGGGTCTATAGGACCCAGAAATGTTTTCAGCTGCCAAAATTCGAGATTGTAACCGATTTTGGATGTCTTGACCGCAAATGAAAGGCTAGGATGTCTACTTTCTGAACCCAACCGGCAGAACCGGTTTTGGACACCGTGGCCACCGGGAACCTGCTACAACCGAAAAATGTTCTTTTTGAGGCCCCTACTTTGAGGACCTGTATCTCCGAAACGATTGCACATAGCAGGTTGCTTCCGGTTGCATTCGACAGATAATAACCTGAATTTTAAGCCCCAGAAAAAATAATTGGTCCATAGTGGCCACCGGTTCCGGTAACCCGGAACTTCCGGAAAACTTGATTTTTGCAGTTTTTGACATAAAACCGTCACACAGACCAGTATTTTGAAACGGATTATTTTCCAAATCATTGCAGAAGGATACTACATACTACCCCTGACTGTTTGGTATCGGTTCTGGCCAACTCTGGCCAATCCGGAACCGGTTCCAGGGTACCACTAAAACGGTTCCAATAATTGTCACGCTAGAAACCCGTCATGTTGCATATAAAACTTCATGAAATTGCATGTTATGACCATCTGAGGTCATGCCGATGTCCTCTGACCCATCCTGGTCACTCCGGAACCGGTTACCGGTGGCCACTGGGGGACACTATCGGAATATGCAATGAACCCTATCATCCGACGTATCAAACTTCATGAAATTGAAAGTTATGACCATCTGAGGTCATGCCGATGTCCTCTGACCCATCCTGGTCACTCCGGAACCAGTTACCGGTGGCCACTGGGGGACATTATCGGAATATGCAATGAACCCTATCATCCGACATATCAAACTTCATGAAATTGAAAGTTATGACCATCTGAGGTCATGCCGATGTCCTCTGACCCATCCTGGTCACTCCGGAACCGGTTACCGGTGGCCACTGAGGGACACTATCGGAATATGCAATGAACCCTATCATCCGACGTATCAAACTTCATGAAATTGAAGTTATGACCATCTGAGGTCATGCCGATGTCCCCTGACCCAACCTGGTTACTCCGGAACCGGTTACCGGTGGCCACTGAGGGACACTATCGGAATATGCAATGAACCCTATCATCCGACGTATCAAATTTCCAGAAATTGAAAGTTATGACCATCTGAGGTCATGCCGATGTCCTCTGACCCATCCTGGTCAATCCGGAACCGGATACCGGTGGCCACTGGGGGACCATATCGGAATATGCATAAACCCTATCATCCGACGTATCAAACTTCATGAAATTGAAAGTTATGACCATCTGAGGTCATGCCGATGTCTTCTGACCCATCCTGGTCACTCCGGAACCGGATACCGGTGGCCACTGGGGGACACTATCGGAATATGCATAAACCCTATCATCCGACGTATCAAACGTCATGAAATTGAAAGTTATGACCATCTGAGGTCATGCCGATGTCCCATGACACAACCTGGTTACTCCGGAACCGGTTACCGCTGGCCACTGAGGGACACTATCGAAATATGCAATGAACCCTATCATCCGACGTATCAAACTTCATGAAATTGCAAGTTATGACCATCTGAGGTCATGCCGATGTCTTATTACCTAACCTGATCACTCCGGAACCGGTCGCCGGTGGCCACTTGGGGGCACTATCGAAATATGCAATGAACCCTGTCATCCGACGTATCAAACTTCATGAAATTGAACATTCTTACCATCTGAGGTCATGCTAACGTCCTTTGAACTTATCTGGTCACTCCAGAATCGGTTACCGTTGGCCACTTGGTGACACTCTCTGAGTATGTAGTAAACCCTATCATCCGACGTATCAAACTTCATGAAATTGAAAGTTATGACCATCTGAGGTCATGCTAACGTTCTTTGAACTTATCTGGTCACTTCGGAGTCGGTTTCCAATGGCCACTTGGGGAAACTTGTGGAATATGCTAGAAACCCTATCATCCGAAATATCAAACTTCATAGAATTGAAAAATTATTTCTATCCAAGGTTATGCCGACCTAAACTAACCTTACCTGATCAATCTGGAACCGGTTACCTATGGCCACTGAGGGCCACTCCGGGACCGGTTACCAGTGGCTTTTGGGGAACATTATCGTAATATGCAATGACGGCATATCGAACAACATGAAATTGAACAATATTATATCTAAGGTAATTACGCTAACATCCCCTAACTCTATCTGGCTTTTGGAATCGGTTACCGGTGGCAACTGGTGTACACTTGTGGAATATGCGGAATAGAAACCCTATCGTCCCACATATCAAACTTCATGAGGCCGTCTTTCTCTCAAACCGAGTGTTGCCGAGATTTGGGTGCAGAAACTCTTTCATCTAACCTTTGATTTTGATATTTTAGAAATTATAGACACGCAAAAATCGGCATTTTCTCGGATAGCTAAGCTGCACTATTGGCGTTAAAATCCTCTAAATGCGAATCCAAACATGTTTGGAACTTGCTACTCGGCATGTTGTTTTGGGTACCAGGATACTGCGGTATTGAAGGCATTGAAATGGCTGATGAACTTGCCAGACTAGGCCTATCAAACATATTCGTGGATCCCGAGCCGTTCCTTGGAATCTCAAAACGTGCCGTGAAGCAAGAAATTACTAATTCGTCGCTTGTGTGCTATCTATCTCCTATCTTTTTACAGCAGACGTGTTACAAGATAACACAAGTGACGAATTGAGGACAATCGCAGTGGCCATCGTAAACCGATTCCGAAGTGACCAGATAAGTTCAAAGGACGTTAGCATGACCTCAGATGGTAATAATGTTCAATTTCATGAAGTTTGATACGTCGGATGATAGGGTTTATTACATAATCAGAGAGTGTCACCAAGTGGCCACAGGTAACCGGTTCCGGAGTGATCAGGTTGGGTCAGAGGACATCGTCTTGATCCCAGATGATCATAACTTTCAATTTCATGAAGTTTGACACGTCGGATGATAGGGTTCATTGCATATTCCGATAGTGTCCCCAAGTGGCCACCGGTAACCAGTTCCATCGAAAACCGGTTCCGGGCCAGGTTAGGTCAGAAGACATCGGCAGGATCTCAGATGGTCATAACTTTCAATTTCATGAAGTTTGATACGTCGGATGATAGGGTTCATTGCATATTCCGATAGTGTCCCCCAGTGGCCACCGGTAACCGGTTCCGGAGTGACCAGGATGGGTCAGAGGACATCGGCATGACCTCAGATGGTCATAACTTTCAATTTCTGGAAATTTGATACGTCGGATGATAGGGTTCATTGGATATTCCGATAGTGTCCCTCAGTGGCCTCCGGTAACCGATTCCGGAGTGACCAGGATGGGTCAGGGGACATCGGCATGACATCAGATGGTCATAACTTTCAATTTCATGAAGTTTGATACGTCGGATGATAGGGTTCATTGCATATTCCGATAGTGTCCCCCAGTGGCCACCGGTAACCGGTTCCGGAGTGACCAGGATGGGTCAGAGGACATCGGCATGGCCTCAAATGGTCATAACTTTCAATTTCATGAAGTTTGATACGTCGGATGATAGGGTTCATTGCATATTCCGATAGTGTCCCCCAGTGGCCACCGGTAACCGGTTCCGGAGTGACCAGGATGGGTCAGAGGACATCGGCATGGCCTCAGATGGTCATAACTTTCAATTTCATGAAGTTTGATACGTCGGATGATAGGGTTCATTGCATATTCCGATAGTGTCCCCCAGTGGCCACCGGTAACCGGTTCCGGAGTGACCAGGAGGGGTCAGAGGACATCGGCATGACCTCAGATGGTCATAACATGCAATTTCATGAAGTTTTATATGCAACATGACGGGTTTCTAGCGTGACAATTATTGGAACCGTTTTAGTGGTACCCTGGAACCGGTTCCGGATTGGCCAGAGTTGGCCAGAACCGATACCAAACAGTCAGGGGTAGTATGTAGTATCCTTCTGCAATGATTTGGAAAATAATCCGTTTCAAAATACTGGTCTGTGTGACGGTTTTATGTCAAAAACTGCAAAAATCAAGTTTTCCGGAAGTTCCGGGTTACCGGAACCGGTGGCCACTATGGACCAATTATTTTTTCTGGGGCTTAAAATTCAGGTTATTATCTGTCGAATGCAACCGGAAGCAACCTGCTATGTGCAATCGTTTCGGAGATACAGGTCCTCAAAGTAGGGGCCTCAAAAAGAACATTTTTCGGTTGTAGCAGGTTCCCGGTGGCCACGGTGTCCAAAACCGGTTCTGCCGGTTGGGTTCAGAAAGTAGACATCCTAGCCTTTCATTTGCGGTCAAGACATCCAAAATCGGTTACAATCTCGAATTTTGGCAGCTGAAAACATTTCTGGGTCCTATAGACCCGGAATACCATTCGTGTATGTAGAAAACGAAGACCATGGCCAGGTTAAATACCTAAGCAAAAACGTTGTTATGGTTTCGTTTGAGCAACCTGCCAAAAATGTATGGAATTTCGTAATTTTTGTTCTCGTGGATCAAACTTACTTTTTGCCCAGGTATTTAAAAACGTAGGTTTTAAAGAAAACCTAGATGTATGGGTATCAAAAGATCGGAAATTTTATGCCCTTTCCGATTCCACATAGGTTGACTTGTGAATCGTGGACAGGTTCGGATGCCGGCGGATTTTCCTACGACGTAATTCCGGGTTGGTACGAAATTCCAACGAAAAATCTATTCTATCGATACAAATACCCCCAAAACGGTGTTATACCCACTCCAAAATGTTTATTTAGCAATTCTATGGTAATATATTGACATTTAGTTAAATTAAAAGTTTGCAAAATTAAGTTTAGATAAGTTTTTTATAGAATTTCCACAGTTTCTATAAACTTTTATACTAAGTAGTTAGTAAACTTTATATTCAATCCAAATTATTTTTTTAATCAGTCAAGGATGCCTATTTGGAGTTGGGAGACTGGATTTATGGTGATTTGTCAACAAATAACATTATTTATGTTAATTTTTCGAAAGGTGTACAAACTTTTTTTGCACCTTTTTTATTTTCGTAATAGTATTTGTTATATAACTTTTTATAGAAATCATCTTTTCATGAGCTTTTTGTAGCAAAATGTTTGGCATGAGTTTCTGAACAAAACGTAGTACTAGGTTCCTGTCAAACTTTACATTTTTCACATGTTTCATCACAAAATGTGCATAGTGCCCAAGGGGTGTAAATACTTTTTTTACATACTGTATACAAAAGGTGTCAAAATGGTGTCACTAATTTTCAGAGGAGTAATTTTTAACTCAACGGAACATTCCAGAAAACACAACCCTGTCAGCTCACCCCTAACGACGCATTGTCAAACTGTGACAAGCGCATAATTATGCGACGGTTTTAGTGCTTGTCCTTGTGTCAACACCCCGTCTGCCCACGCCATCTGGTCAGCATAACCTGTAACAATGGTCCGCACAGCCAGTAACCACCGTTGGACCGTTCTGTTTCCCAGCCGGTCCGTGCGACATTTGACACTGAGTTGCAGCAGTTGCAGAGCGGCCTCTGACCTCTGCAATGCAGTGTTCACGGTGCCGACGTCCGCAGATCAACGTCGGATCTACACAACTGTCCACCGCTTCAGGGGTGGAATGGCCGGTGTTTACTTTGTATACACTTAGCGTAAATAATAACATATTTTTATTTATTTTGAAGGAAATTACAAATTTCGACAAAAAATTTGCTGTAGAAAATTGTTGAGTTTTTTTCATATTATTTTATTTAAAATTAGATATAATTTTTTTAGTGTACTCAGGGATGAGCAACTTCTGCGTTGCAGATACAGTACACTACATTGTCCACGGTTGTAGCTGGTGGTGACTTGGCGTGCTTATCTCCGAGGGGTCACCAGAGATGATTTTATTGCGCTTTGTCATGCTCAACCACCACCACCTTCATCATCGAGGTATTCGTTGAGTTTCGGAGGGGTTACAGAGACAAACAGTTAAGTACATGGAATTGCGCAAATATATGGGTTGGCAGAAGTGCTTCCTCACCGTGTTGTGAGCTTTGGGCACTGTAAATATTTTACATGTTAGGTGAAGTAAGATTACATTGTTTTTTCTTCAAACTAAAATCTGGCTTTAAAAATTTTGCTTTTATTGATATGATGGAAATTTTGAGAATAACTTATAAAACCTATTCTTAATTCTAACAAAAAAATCCTTTTGTATAACAGTGCACTCTCCCTGGGTTCGGGAAGAAGGAAGTTGTTTTGAATAATGAGTTGATGAAATTAACTGTTGTCTGCGATCCGGGGAGATTCTGCTCCCCAGTCAAGGGCAGAACGCATCTCATCTGGAAGCTTGCACTGCACACAAAGGATGTGACCTAAGGCTAAAATTACCATTTTGTGACAGACGGGTCGGCACGGGTCTAATCAGATTTTGGCGAAGCATGCAATTTCAATTTTCTGTGGAAGATTCCAGCTTCAATTGCTCTCAGCTTGAGTGTTATAGAATCGGTAATTTTAGTTTGGGATATAACATTAGCTATACTTGCGTGATGTAAGGAATCGTATAGAGCGTTGTTGCATCATAGCACGTATTCGTGCGGTTATCTGTTTCACGAAACCACACAAACCGCGCAATTAATAACATTTTAAATGAGCAATTGCCTTTGGGATACACAAAGGGCGATATTCGATATGAATGATATGAACAGTTTAGTAAGTTGATGATCAACTTGGCCAGATGTACAATTATTGTAGACTAAATCAAAAATGAAAAAGAAAAATTTATTGAGGATATCAAATTTACGGTAAAGATAAAATACAAAGAAAGTAATTTGAATCAGTTGTTCGAAAATTGAGCTTACTGATAAAACACATCTATTTTTGTAATTCTTTATTTTTATATTCGATCAATCATCACACATTCACAGTAAAAAACATCATGGTAGCATTACATCTGGAAATTAGAACGTCTTATCTTTTATTTACCTCTAAAAATGTGTTTAGTCACCACTATTCCAGTGTTTTGAGGTAATATTATATCATAACAAAGGTAACATTACCCCTTCAAATTTTACACCTTTGGCGTTTGTCCGCGATCCATACAAAAAAGATTGTTTTGCATGAACAATTGTGAGGGAGGGGGGGGGGGGTGCACGTGGTTATTTGTTGCCACAATTTGATTTTTTCAATTCTTTAAGCGCCGCTCTTAACTTTGCATTATTTTGCAGCACAGTAAAACATTGTATAAGTTAGGAAGGTGTAAAATTGAAAGAGTTAACATTACCTCTTTTATTATGATATTACTTCAATTTATACTTAAAAAGAGGCATTTCAGCGAAAAAGTGGTAAATTTAGTTAAGTTTACGTAGTGCGTACAGTAAGAATTGTTTTTGGACAGATTCAATACGTGCTTGGTGTACGGCATAGTATGGATTCCAGACGATACTACAGTATTCCAAGAGTGGCCTGACATACGTTATATAGAGTAATTTAATAGTATACGGGTCCTGGAAGTTGAATGCAAAGCGCTTTATAAAGCCTAATGTACTTTTTGCCTTGTTTATTATTGTGTTATAGTGTTCTACAAAAGTTAGTTGTGAGTCTAGGATGACACCTAGATCACGTACTACTTTGCATTTTTCTACTGGTTGGTTTCCTAATAATACTGTTATGTTTGGTGTTTCATGTTTTCTGCTGAAGGCAATGGAATTACATTTCTTTACATGCAATTGGAGTAGGCTTTTACTACACCATGTGTAATATTGTTAAATACTACCAAATGGTGAAACACGTGCAATTGGGCAGTCTTATCTGATCGAATCATTTTCAACATTGTAAACAAACTTCACTGCCAGTGAATGGAAATAAACCGGAGTGATTCCTCATGCTTTGACTTCCACATGATTTTATTGAATATTGATCTGTTTTGTTTATACAACCTTTTGTAGTTGATTTGGATATATTTCATTTGCACTATTTCATTCAAGCAAGATTTCAATTTTCATTAAATCGTTTTTAATTAGGCTCTAAACCCCCACAAAGTTAATTGTTTGCGAAACACTTGTCTGTTACCATAGATTTACAGATATAAAATTTTGATGTACTGAGGTGAATAGATGTTAATTTTATTTTACGTTTTTGATTTTGTTGTAATTTGATATTTTGATTTTTTTTCCTCTCTCCCCATAATGCTAAATTTTAATGTTTAACTTTTAAGCTTGTTTGTCTGTGCCATTACTAAGAAAATTCTAGTTGAACTAGCATCATCGAATTAAATGATCAAGAAAAACCGCATGAATAGAATCTCATGCTGGGAAAATGCAACAAATCAAATCGTTCACAGAATCAGCTTATCCGCATCTGACAAATGACAGCCAATTTGTCAACAGAAGCAATGATAAAAATCATAACTTTACTTAGGTTTTTTTTTTTGTTAGAAATATTCAAAAGAGTGATGCATAACTCTATTTTGTTTTGTTGAAAAGTGAATGTTGCAGCACTCTGATGTAGGCAGTTGTAGATTAAATCGTTTGTCTACGATGAATTGTAGTGAATATCAAATTGGCACATTGTAAGTATTTGTCAAAATTAAATTTTGAAAGCTACAATACGATTATGTTTTTGGCAAAATGGTTTAAAAATTTAAATACAAAAAAAACACCTTAATATCTCGAAAATACTCCATCTTTCATAATTCACAAAAATGATATCATGCAAAGCAAAATTATGTATGCATTTTTACTTTATTATAGTTTTGTTTGTGAAATACCCAAATTTTCACAAAATACCGTAAAAGTTCTCTAATTATCATAATTTGTAATATTTGATACCCTTATTGCAAATTATAAAAATGTGAGAACATTTGAAAAAATACGGTAACGAAATTGTGCATGCTTTTTCACTTTATTAAGCTTTTGTTTGTAAAATACTGAAATTTTCACAAAATACCGTATTTTATCGAAAATACTAAAATTTTCATAATTTGCAATATGAGTATCAATCGAAGTGAATTTTTGTCTTAGTAAATATTTGTTTATTTTAACATTTTGATTTTATAAAACACCGCCTAAATTTTCACAATTCTCATAAAAATAAATATTGCGAATTGTGAAAATTTGAGCGGTTTCTTATAAAATTATCAAACGAAGTAAAATTTTGAATCCTTTTTTTTTTTTCAAATTTCAGGTTCAAGTTTTGTAAGATACTAAAATTTTTACCTTTTTTTTTTAAAAAAAACTCAGATATTCATAATTTGCAAACCATCGCTATTTCAGACTGAAAATTATTGAAAAAACGTTACTTAATCCACCTATAGGTGGTTGGTGCCTTCCTCACATTTATGGTTTACAATAGGGTCCTAGCACACCATTTGTTTTGCTGGCCGGTACAAAATTTAACCTCAATCTTTTTTATGTACGTATACGCAATACATGCGCACATAAAAAAGCAAAGCAATCCACTTTAACGACCCCCGGGTCTTTTTGTGGTCTCTGTTGCAAGTTTCTGCTCATTTCTAGGCGTCTGAAGGTTATGTGTGGTGAGTCACCCAAAACCTCTTTTACGCAAATGGACCGACGTTTTACTTCCCCATCCGATAGAAGGCCAGGAGGATAAGGCGGGAATCGAACCCGCGCCCCATAGCAACTTAGGGATCGGCAGCCGAAGCCGCTAACCAACGCGCCACGAGGCCCTACCTGCACACGTAGATAACTCTATTGGAGAGGGAAAAGGATGTCATTTTTTTTAAACACATTGGACATCCCTTCTCCCTCACCACAATTATTCATGTAACAAAACATAGGATCTAATTTGAATCCTAAAATTGAACTAAAATTAGTGATATTCTTGTTTACACCGGAAATATTTTTTTTTGATTTTGATTTTTCACAATAGGTTGATTTTGATTTTTCACAATAGGTTTAAATTAGATTTTTAAATCAATTTTGAAAAATTGATTCCACGGCCGATTTTGACATAAAGTATTTTACTTTAAACCTCGTTCCAAGGGGACCATAGTTGATCTATCGTAAATGTTGTCTTGACAAATTCTTTTATTTTTTGCAATAAAATCACCCTTACCAAGAATTACGATTCACTGAATTTGTTATATCACTTTTACATACGATTTTTTCAGTTCAACCATATAACCCTTTTTTGGTTTAGTACTTGAACATTGACCTAGTGAGAATTTTGGCTCTAGCATCGAGTCGATTAAGGCTTGAACGCGAGCCAAATCGAATCGAGGCTCGAGCTAAAATGCTCGACTTGAACCAAGACTTGAACTCTAAAATTTGCTTGAAAATGTGGGAAAACGAACTCTTGATTTTTGGTCAGTGTGTAGTGAGAGGTAATTTTGACGTTTGATCAATTCTCAATGTGAGTGTTCGTGCAAAAATGCAGAATCCATCTCCTGTTTTGCATTCTTCACAATGTCATCTGTCAAAAGCAATTCCAAACAAAATAAATATATTTATTTTTTTAATTTTATCAAATTTCAAGTGGACGATCAAGTTTTGTTTGAAAAAAAAAGGCTAAAAGGTAATTTTGTTACAGTTACAGTTGAATAATTTCTAACCAGTTTCTTTGTAGTGTCTTTGGTCAAACTAAACAAGAGTGATGGCGGCGGCAGCGTCATCGTCGGTCTGGTCCGTTCCTGATCGACTTTCCAATACGACCGACGGAACAACTTCCTATCCCGGGACGATCCGTTGCAGATCGGCAATCGAAGATCCTGTCGCGGTAGATACAACATTGTCTTCCAGACTACAAAATACGCGAGACCTTAAACGATGATGGACTTGAGGCAGCAGGAGGATGTTTCATGTGACCACGAGTGGAGAAATTCATATTTATAAAAAATGAAAATAAATGAGAAAATATGTATCTACTACTTAGTTGTTGTTTCTTTGCAAAGAGGTCTTTCGATTGCTCACCCAACGATGGGTCGCATTGTGCATCCGAAAATTATTTTCATCAAATTATCTGAGATTTGGCTTCCAAAAAACGTAGAAATAACACTTAAGTGCTCATAACTTTTGATAGGGTTATCAGATCTTTGATGTTTTAGGCTCATTTGAAAGGCCTTTCAGTTATCTAACTAATGATGGATCACATGATGGACCCGGACACTTTTTTCATCGTAATATCTGAGATCCGGCCTCCAAAAAGTGTATAAATAACATTTAAGTGCTTATAACTTTTGAACTGGTCATCAGATCTTTGATGTTGTAGGCTCATTTGGAAGGTTTTTCAATTATCTAACTAATGATGGGTCACATGCCAGACCCGGACACCGTTATGATAGAAATATCTGGGATCCGGCCTCCGAAAAGTGCATAAATAACACTTAAGTGCTAATAACTTTTGATAGGGTTATCAGATCTTTGATGTTTTAGGCTCATTTTAAAGGTCTTTCAAATACCTTTCTAAAAATATATAGCATGACCAGTTTTCTTACAAAAACCACCCTTTTTACAATCTTCTGAACTTTAACTAAAATCGTTTTTTTAGCATAACTTTTGAAGTACTTAACTAAACTTAATGATATTCAAAAAAGACTCAGGGGACCTGAAGACGGATCTAACGACACAGATCCGGACAAAATCGGTTGAACCAGTTCCGAGAAAAGTGAGTGAGAAAAAAAATTCTACGTCCATCCACACGCACAGACATTTGCTCAGAATTTGATTCTGAGTCGATATGTATACGTGAAGGTGGGTCTAGAAGGCCTATTTAAGAAGTTTGTTTTTCGAGTGATTTTATAGCCTTTCCTCAGTAAGGTGAGGAAGGCAAAAACGTCTTTTTTCGAATGTTCAAAAAATGAAAGGGGTCGTCCTCCCCCCCTCCGTAACAAGATATCAACAAATGGAGCTCGACTTTGGATTTTTAAATCAAAGCCCGTCTAGTTCCAGGGTTGGGTCTTAGAGGGATAGTTTGAATATATTATAAATATAAAATATATTTCAACTTATAAATTCAAAGCTAGGGCACCAGAGGGTTAAATTATTAATTGCAGGTAAAAAGGTCACAAATGATACGACAAACTACTACTTTACTTCACCAGCAGTCTGGGTAAATTCGAAGGACTTTGGACCACACATTCCACGACCCTCATGCACTGAGATGAGTCACCAAATATGTCTCTTTGGGGACCCTCACCACCGGGTGGCGCTTCTTACGATCTCGTGGAGCCACACGTACGATGAACGAGAGATGAAAAAAAAACCACCGAATGTTGGCTGGATTGCGTCGTAAAAACAAAGTTATGGCTCCGGGTTAATGCCTTGGGAGACGCATTTTACGCGGTGGAATGCGCGATTTTGGAAGTAAAGTACAGCTTCTGAAAATAAGTAGCGAATGTTTTCGAAAGAATTGACTTTAACCTTCGCTGCACCTGAATTCTGATGACGATCATGATTCTCAAAAGACGTCATAAACACTGCTAGATCCAGACCGCAGATAAGCTTGCTCCTGATTGGAATGATACCTTTCATCAACCTCACTTAATTGAAATTCGATCCATGACTTGGCGACTTCCAGGTTGGTAATGGCCAGTTCTGCAGCTATGCAAAGTGCGGCCGCCCCCGTCGTACCTGTCACTTTCCCGGTGGGCACGATTTGCGTAATCAAGCGAACCTGTCACTTTTAGTCCTGGAACCGACCTCGGTTAGTTACTGGTCTCATAGCCGGTTGGTTTTCATGGTTGAACTATTTTTTATGACGCTGTGAAACGCAGAAATCGTGCATTCATTATTGTTGCTCAATAACAACAACATTCGACCCGAGATGGATTCCAGATTCCTGTCTTTGTTTCCAGCCTCCCCTGCCTTCGGAGGCAATCTATATTAATTTACCCAGGGGCAACCTCTGACGTCAGCAGAAATGTTTCATTTTTTTTGTGCAGCACGAGTAGCAACTGCAACGCACCCTCCCCAGTTGCATACGCTTATAATTCCTGAGAGATACCTGTAAATTTGCAAATTAGAAGCAAACCAGGCCGCACACGAGTCTCACATCCCATCGAGAACTTCCTTTTTTGAGATAAAATATTTCAATCTAGTCGTCGTCGCGAAAACAACTATGAACAAGTAATGCAAATTGACAACTGACTTACTGGACTCGATAAAGTCCAAAAGCTTGTCAGAAAGCTACAAAATAAGCCTCCAGCGACGAATCTCCGGCCGGTGGTCAAGGTTCAGATCAATCAGCAATTAGTCCCAGAACTCACTCGCGCATGTGCGCGCTTCACGCGTATAAGGCGATCGGAGAACACTGTAATTGATGTTGAATTGACAGCTACGAGCCGGTGTAGATATTGAGGTGCTTTTTAATGCATGGTTTGATGATCGGTTGATTTCGGGGGAAGCTTTATCTCGGCGCCAAATTTGGAAGCATTGTTGGTTGCAAAAGATTGCTATCAGAATGTTTTTGGCTCCTTGCAGTTTCGAATCTATTTATAAGAATCTTTGTAACATTATTTTAAGATGCTTCCGGAGTTTAGAATATACAAACCGAAAATTATTGGAAAAGAATAATATATTTTATGCAACAACTGTCATTTATGCAAAGAAAGAGTTGCTGAATGATTTTCTTCAGCAAAACTTGTAGTCGATTTTATTCAGCAAAAGATTACAATATTTTATCTCTCTTCCCTCAACATTTTCTTTAAACAATAGGAGAAAGAAATAAAATGTTAAAGTTCAAGCAAATGTTTGAGAAGTTTTTGAAAACTGTTTTGCAGCACGTATTTTTCAATTTGGTTTGATCATTTTAGGACCTAATAGAATTTTTAATTTAAACCACAGATTGTTAAAAATATGTCAAATTCAACGAACTCGTAGATTTTTAAAAAAATGTTGGCAGTAGCGATGTCTTAAGCAATTTGGTTCCTTTTTTTTTCTTAAATTCTCATTGAAATGAACTCATAAAACTTAATACACCTAGACTATCAAGGTAGTTTAAAATTTGCAGTACTAATTTTTTTTTTCAGAAATAAACCTATTTTAATAAATTTCCAATATTTCATATTAAAATGCGAAGGCAGTTTGAAATTTTTCTATACAAAAATACGAAATTTTATATTTTGTGAAAGTTGAGGTATATTGTATAAGATACTTGGGTATCGTCAGCACGGGAGCAATTCTCTACGAAATCGGCTGATTTTGTAAATTTTTATTTTTTGTAGTTTTTTTATTAAGCTCAAATTTTGTGGGGGCCTTCCGGTACACCGGTACACGGAAAAAAGCGTTCCATAAATCATGCAAATCGTACCATGAAAACGTGAATATCGCGATTTTGACTTAATGAATTTTTGAACTATGAAAATTGGGCACGAATTATACAGGACTTCATGACTTTGAATGGCCGATTTCACTCGTAAACGTGAATAATGTCCATGATTTCTTGAAATGGATGCATGCAGTCGTGAAAAATATTCATGATTTAATGAAAACAAATTCATGATTACGATCGAAAAAATATAACTCGTGAATAAAAATTCATGATTTCATGCATAAAATTCATGAAATTATGAATTTTTATTCATGAATTCGTGCACAAGTGTGTATATAAGACTCCAAACAAGTTAGCAAAATTCTTATTTTTTATTTTTGAAATTTTTTGATATGTTTAAAGGGATAAAAACCCGCAACTTTCGGGCCATAAAGAAGTACGGCAAAAAAAATGACGCCTGGTTTTGTTTGCAAAACAAACTTTTTTTAGAAAAAAAAAATAGAAACCCAACCCAAAAATGCCCAAAATTTATTATTTTGACTGTAGTTTTTAATGTAAAATTTTGCTATTACGTCTTTATCCTGAGTTTTGTTTTTTCGAATAGTTCAGAAAATTTTCTAGAATTTTGTTTAAGAAACATTGAAGATTTGGACCTCTTATTGCTAATATACAGCGGATAAAAGAAAAACAAACTGGAAAAATGTAATTTTCAAAGTCTCATTCAAACATTACCCCATTTTCTAATACCGTAAAACGGGGTGACTTTGATAGCCGGGGTGATTTTGATAGGTCAGCGATTTTTCCGCAAAATGAAGAGTGCAATTAAAATACGTAAGGAATAGTTTAGAATCATACTGACCGTAGTAGAGAAGTGTTCAAAGTACCTCAAAAAGAACTTTTCATAATATTTTGAAAAGTTTAAAAAGTAAGTTAACTATAGTTAAGAAAATGTCGATGCAAATCATTATTTAAAACTTCTCAAAGTGTCATGATTTTCTCAATGAACATGATTTTGAATCGGAAAACGGAATGAATTTTCGGATTCTTTGGACAATTTTCCACTAAGAGAAGGTTAAATAAGTTTGTAAATAATAAGTAATATGTGGTTTTGAAACACAATTTAAAAAAAAATCTCTAAATTTATAGGCAATTTCAGTTGAACAAATGTCATGTAAAATGTGAAAACTTGTTATTCGTGCTTTGAATTCAGTATTAAATGCAATATAAATCGATAATTTTATAAACAAAACTTGTTTTAACAAATTTCAGGCAAAATTCCGACTTTTTAACAATTTTAGCAAAAATTTATTTGTATTTTGCTTAAAAGCTTATAAACTTAGTTAACTAAATATAAACATTGATTTTTTTTCTTAAAAACTATTTCAGCTACTTTAGTGATGGTACATTTAACGTACAAATAAAGTTTGAACATCTTAAATATGATTTTAGCAAGAATAACTATGACTATCAAAGTCACCCCGGAATTCAAACTAAGAATTTTTAACGTAACTATTTTTCTAAACACTATTGAAAAAACATTTTTTCCAAAATAGTAGATGGACTTTGTGTGGCCTACCCCAGTACATGTTTTAAAATTAATAATTTTGAGAAAAACCTCACCTGTTGGAAAATATTCCAAAAATAAATTGAAATCCTATCAAAGTCACCCCGGTTTACGGTACCAATATCTCAGCAACTGTCCAATTATTATTTTTTTTTTTAAATGAAACATTTATCGAAAAAAATCATTTTGATATTTTTTTGTAATGAAGACTAACATTTCAAAAGGGCCAAACATTCAATATTACGAACCTTTAGAAAAAAAAACGTCACGTTATGTAGTCAAATCAATGAAAATTATTGATTTTGCATGTCAGCTGTTGTTATAAAACAGTGAAAATGGTTCAGAAACATAAACATGGTGGCAGTAGCTGAAACAGTGATCAAATTGAGTTTTCACAAGGAATTTTGAAAATTCGCTAATTTGATCACTTAACCCAGGCCTGCCCAACGTCCGGCCCGTGAAGCCATTTTATCCGGCCCGCGTCGGCTTTTCAAAATAGTTCAATGAACGGCCCAAGGCTGTTTATGAATTATTCAATAAATATAATGAGTGTCTAAATTTAAAAAAAATAAGCTTGAGATCACATTTTCACATATAATAACAAAAAATTCATTGAATTTATTTTTTGCTTGCTTATGTAGGTATTTTTTAAATGCTTTTGTTACAAAATCAAACATACTTTACAATGAATTTGAATTTCTTACAGTATTTTACTGTGTTTATTTCAAATTGAAGTTTTCTTAAACTTGAATTAAATTGATTTTTAATAAATAAGTAAGGCCGTTGCAAATATTTTTCAAAGTTTATGTCGCCCCCCCCTTCAAAATCGGTCCGAAAAATCAGGGGGCAAAAAAAATATTTTTTCAAAAAACTTCAAAATTTCAAAGGAAATAGAAGTCTAACCAACTGAAAACAATTAGAAATGCATTTCCTGCATTCAAAATCATATTTAGAATGTCTGGGATCGATCAAAAATATTTTCAATTTTTGTGGAATTACAACGCACAGCACCGCAAAAAGTTTTTTTTTCGGCAAAAAAAAAAATCTCTTCAATACTTGCATATTTTGAACACTAATGATTGCAAACCACTGGGCAGGTGTAAAATGCATTTTAAAACACTTTTTTCATTCAAATGTTAATACCATGGCTTGTAATTTCAATTTTTATATTTTTTTATTTTTTGCCCCCCCCCCCTCGACCCCGACCAGAGTCGAGGGACATAAACTTCAAAAAATATTTGCAACGGCCTAAGCAAAAAATAATGTTTTTTTTTCAGAACAACTTTTTAGGGATACAGATTTGTTTAAACAAAAAAAAACTTAAAAATGCAAGTTAATAATGCTGGCAATAAAGATCGCTTCAAATATATTTTTTAAAAAATAAAAAATAAGTGTCAAGAAGAGTCAAGAAATCAGTGAGCAAAAATATATTTTTTCATAAACTTCAAAAGTTTAAAGAAATTCGAATAACATCAAATTAAAAACCATGCAATATTTTTGATTTTTTCCAAAAAAAAAATATAAAAAATATAATAACTGAAATTATAAGTCTAGGTTTCAACATTTAGATGAAAAAGTGTTTTAAAATGCATTTTACATGCGTCCAGTTGCATTCCAATCATTATTTTCCAAAATATCGTGGTATTGACCTTTTTTTTTGCAAAAAAAAACTTTTCTTGGGACTGTTCATTGTTATTTCACGAAAATTAAAAAAAAATAAAGGAGTTCAAACATGCTAAATATGATTAAAAACGCAGGAAAATGCATTTTAACTCGGGTTTCAGTTGATAAAACTTAATTTTCATTAAAATTTTGAAGTTTTTCGATAACAATTTTTTTTGCCCCCTGATTATTCACGACGTTGAAGGGGAGGGCGACATAAACTTTCAAAAATATTAGCAACGGCCTAAGTTTAAAATCATTTTAAAATATTTTGTATTTAATATTTGAATGAAGAGCACAACAACGCTAAAAGTTTTTTTTTTTTTTTTTTTGTAAAGAAAATGGGAATCCAAATTTTGATTTCCAAAGTTATTGATATCAGGGTATTTAATTGCAATCGACACAATCGATTACAATACAATTTTAAACAAAACGAAATAAAAATAACTGAAATAAACGCAATTTTGAAAGTTACATAAAAAAAACAATTAAAAATAATTTTATGATTTTTTCTTAACTTTTTAAACTTTTATCAAACATTTGTTCCGGCCCACCACTGCTTAAGAAAAATCAGATCTGGCCCGCAGGGCCAAAAGGTTGGGCACCCCTGACTTAACCTAATTGCCAAAAATTAAATATTGTAAAAGCTAAATTGTTCAAAAAGAAGTTGCCTACACGATGAAAGAAGTTGCCATAACTATGGTTTTATGTGATTTACGGGTAAATTTGAAGGCATAATTCAATGTTATAGGACATAATATGATATTTTCTATAAAATTGAAAACTGACAATTTTTCAGTAAATCACCAATGGCAAGTACTGAACGATGTTTGGGATTGAGCTGAAAAATCTCAGTTTGTGTTTGGACACTCAATAATATTAATAAAAAGAAGAATCTGAACAGATAAACTAGTAAGAAAAACGATTTTTGGGAATATTTTGTTGCATGACAACATTGGTCGTGAGGCAACAACCGGGTCAGACCGATGGTCTCCCAAAATAGCGTTTTTTTGGAACACATTTATGTTCAGTTGAGGCTGATGCAAATATTTTTAACGTGTAAAATAAGCTCAATACTGAAAGCGTTTTTTTTAATGATTTTGAATTATTATAAAATTTCGATGAACCGCAAAACAGTAAAAAAAAACGAGTCAGCTACTTTGAAAAACATTTAGAACGGTCATATTGAATTATCAAAAATCATCACCGATGAAAGTATCGTGGATCGAGAACGATAATATTATAGTAACTTATTTGTAAAATAAAAACATTGATTTATGATATATATTAAATTGAATTCGAAAGTTGATCATTAAATGAGGCAATGAATAAATGAGGTCTTCATTTATTAATTGCAATGCTCAACACAGTTGTAAACCTAAATCCTTATCTCTCGACACTTCTTATTATTGTTGACTCACACCCACCTTATCGTCTGATGGCAAATTCGCTACTTTTTCACTTGAAACACTTGAACCTTAACCAGTTTGAGGTGAGAAAACCTCGCAAAAATCCGGTGATCTCAGCCGGCCCCAAAACAGCCTGTAACTCGAGACTCGTTACGTTGTAGTCAAAAAGACCCACGAGCAAGTATCTCCAATAAAATTCATCTTAAATACTGCGCTCACTTGTCTCCCCCCGATGATCTGACCTGCTGGAAGTCCCCATTTCAAGAGCCGTATCTCGCACGAACCGGTCCGAACCGGAGCAGATCCAAAACCAACCTGAATCTCACCTCTTTTTCCTGCCGCCTTGGCCGTTGGCGCTGGTGTCCAGCATGGCTTGGTTGATCTTGGCGTGTGCCGTCGTCTTGCTGCTGGTGGCCTGAGCGGACTGGGTTCCGCTCGACGATCGTCTTCGGGGTGGGCGTTTTGGCGGGTTTGTTGTTGCTGTTGTCGTTGGCGTGGATTGCGAGACTTGTTCCTGCGGGGACGTATTGCGACACTGCTCATAGCACAATACCGCCGAATCACTACTGCGGGAAGCCAGGTTCCGACGACCTGCTGACCGGCGTGTAGACACACTACACTCTTCACGGCACTTTATTTTGGCATCAATACAACCACCGTAGTTCAGACGGGCGATGCTCACTTTCTTTGTTACCGTTTCGCCACTTCTAGCTGCGGTTTAGCTCTGATCTCGGCGAATGTGATATCTTGGCACTACTGAGGCCACTACACACACACACACTTGACGCCGAGGCAATTGCACCTGGATTTTCTATTTCGATCGTTGATCAAGTGATCGCGAGAACACGTTGTCCTCGAGACACCGACTTTGACCAGATAGACAACCAGCAGCCCAGTGCAGCTTTGAATTCTTGCGAGAACAGTTCCGCTGGATCGGCAGCGGGTCCCGCAAATCGTTGTAGAGCAACGACCACGGCGATCAATTACCTCGACTTCCGGAAGTGAGGATCCTCGAGCACGGTCACTACAATTTCTCAAAAAACAACAACACACTTTTGCATCTGTTTTCGGTTTTCCTTTTTTATTTCACTCTCTATCAAGGTGCCGTTACAACGTAGAACTTGCACCTTAAGCTCAAAGTACTCGATCGCGCGTCTTCTTCGCGCAAACGACTCAAACAACGAACGAATGACGCCGACGCCGAAAGACCGTCTGAGTCGATCGCGATCGGCGATGCCGGCTAAAACATAGCTAAATAATAATGCTGCTCGCGAGTTTCGTGTGGGAGAGTGGAGAGAATGCTTTTGTAACGAGAGATTGAGAGAAGTCAGCTGTGGCGTGGATCGTACCAACATACTTGAATGAGCGTTGTTTTTAAAATTTAGGGGAAAATTCATCCTAAAAATTTAAATTAAATTAAACATAAAGTTTTTTACATCAAACATTATAAATTATAAAAAAACATTGCTTCCGATGTTCAGTATTTCAAAATGAAAATAACAAACTTTTGAAAATAGGCGAATCTCCCATAAAAAATAAGTTCGTAGTTGTAGTGGGTGCATGATGTTTCAATGGAATGTTTTTTTTTGCGCGATTGCGCGAATTGCGGGAGAGAAGTCAGAATCAGTGAGACTAGGAGAGCAGTTCAACTCGAGAGAGAAATTGTTGAACATTTTATACGCAGCCAGCGATCAAATTAGGTAGGACGCAGCGAGAGTAATTACTTGGAGGTGATTTGGGAACAGGCTGGGGATGTGCAAGTTTGTTTGAATATTGTTCAATATATTGCAGAGTTTTGAAACTGGAGTTTATTTTTGAAAAGGTCCAAAAAACCAAATTTTCAGTTTTTGCTTTTTGGGTGTTTTTAATACCCCTGACACAAGGCGGTTTAAAAAAAAACCCAAAAAGCAAAAACTGTAAATTTAGTCTATTGGATCTTTTCGAAAAAAAAAACTCCAGAAATGTGCTTTGAATAAGGTCCTAAAGCATGTTTAAATTTGTATTACAATTTAACCGTTTAGCACGATGAATATTCATTTATGATCACTTTGTCATCTTAATACAGAAAAAAATATTTGTAAAGACAACATTTTTCGATGGATCAACTATGAGCCCCTTGGAACGAGCTGTCAAGAAGGAGCGCTAAGCTGCATTAAATAGTAGTTTATGCAACAAGTTGCAAAAAGAGGATTTTTTTCAGCACGAGTCGTACATAAATACGACGAGTGCTGAAAAAATCAAGTTTTGCAACGAGTTCCATACAACATTTTTTGCAATTTCGAAAAACACCCATGAGTGAAATTTAAAGTCGAATTTTCATGTATTTTGTCAATAAATCGTTTAAATCAATAAAATGTTGAAAAGTGTTACTTTTCGAAACAAGTGCTGAAAAGTTCAACTTTTCAGCACCCATTTTAGTGCTGAAAAGTAGAAATTTTCAGCATTTATTTTGAAAAGTGTTGCTATTCGATTCTGTTATTTTTGGTACAGAAAAGTAGACTATTTCATCGTTCACGAATGACAGGAAAAGTAAGTAGTTTCACGACGGAATTGCAAAAAATATGTTTTAGATCCTTTGCGCTGCCCCTGATTGCATAAATGCTCCAAAAATAATCTATATCGTTGTGAACAATGAAATCACCTATTTAAGCTTTATTTTAGGATCCCATTCAGTACTGAATTTGGGATTAAATAATAAACAGGAACAACAAACTTGCCTTATTATAAAGATCTCATTTTCAGGTAAATACAATAAAAGATTTTAGTTATCATAAACAACAATTTATAATTCACGCAATTATTATGAATTATTGTGAACAGATAATTTTTTTTCAAAGAAATTATTCCAAGAAAATAGGCGTTGCTAATATTATCCAATTCCCCCTCCCTTGCTTCAAAAATTGTTTTTTAAATAAGGCAGCGATTTTTTTTTTCCAAAAAACGTCAAAATTTCAATGCAAAAAATGATAACATATACTGAAAACTATTTTAAATTCTCTTCGTTGAAATTCATTTCAAGCTTATTTGGGCTCTTTTTTTTAATTTTTGGTGAAATTTAGATGTTTAGTTTAATACCGGAAAATGTTTTTATTTTCGTTAAGAATTAAATTTTTAAAAATCTAACCTTATATCCTTACACATAAACTTGAAATAAAATTGGCAATGGCTATGACTTTATAAATAAAATCATTTGAAATCAAAATTTCCAAATTTATTCTAGCAAATAGTCAAAATTCCATTAGAAATCAAGAATAGTTTACTTTGGATAGAATCTTTACAAAAATACAGTTTGATTTCAAACTTTAATTCAAACTTGTAAAATCGATTGTAAACTATTCAGATTACATTGCTTAATGCTTATTTATGTATTTTTCATCAAATATTTGTTTTTTTATCCATTTAAAAAAATTAGAAATGCGAAAAAGTTTAAGATAAAAAATATTTTCATAAGTTCATTGATATTTTTCAAATTTAACATAGTAGAACAACTGTAGTGATGAGTAACGCATTTTGTGATACTTTTCGCATATTTTTTCATCAGCCCTCCCGCCGGACCTCGACCAGAGCCGAGGGACAAACAATTTATATAAAACAATATAATTTTTGGCTCGTCAAAACCCGTGTTTCGGAAAGTTTTTACCACATAAAGATGTGCTTAGTGATACCAAAGCAATCTGCCCAGAGGGATAAGCAGCAATATATGAATTAATGTGGGGTTTAGGTTTGAGAAGAAGATGTGTATTTTTGGGGAAAAAGAAGAAACCATCGAGCAATTTTTCACTGACCCCAATTTAGACGAAGTTTTTGGGCGTTTTAGGACAAAAAGTGAAGCCAAACATAGTGAGGAAGATAAATCATGGTCATACTTGGTTGGTGATAATGTGTGGAAAAGGTTGGTGGTAAAATAGTGAGTCTGGAACCTCATTGAAGAAGTGTGGGAGTTCCGAGTCGGAATTGGAGAGTCGCAGCCCAAGACCGAGTTCAGTGGCAGCGCATCTGGAGACAGCTCATGACCCTGAGGTTGTACGAGCAGTAAAGTAAGGAACCTCATTTCTGCCAGTGATCATTTTCCGTTGCTGGACCCTTAGGTCATGCAACTCATCAGTGATAATAATTAAGGTACAGTGACGGCAGCCTTTTCCGCCATTTTTCTGTTGTTTAGGAATTTCACCTTAAGGCTGATAAAAACCTAAGATTTTTTGTTGATATAAAATTTTAGGAAAAAGAAACTGATGTTTGGGTATCTAAAGATCGGAAATTTTATGCCCATTCCGATGCCACATAGGTTTACTTGTGAATCGTGGACCGGTTCGGATGCCGGCGGATTTCCCGACGACGTAATTCCGGGTTAGTACGAAATTCCAACGATAAATCTATCCTATCGATACAAAGACCCCCAAAACGGTGTCATACCTACTCCAAAATGATTATTTAGCAATTCTATGGTAATATATTTCATTTAGTTAAATTAGAAGTTTGCTTAATTAAGTTTAAATAAGTTTTATATAGAATTTCCAGAGTTATATATACTTTTATACTAGGTAGTTAGTAAACTTTATATTCAATCCAATTTAATTTTTTAATCAGTCAAGGATGCCTATTTAGAGTTGGGAGACTAGATTCATGGTGATTTGTCAACAAATAACTTTATGTATGTTAATTTTTCGAAAGGTGTACATACTTTTTTGCACCTTTTTTGATTTTTGTGATAGTATTTGTTATTTAACTTTTTATAGAAATCATCTTTTCATGAGCTTATTGTAGCAAAATGTTTGGTATGAGTTTCTGAACAAAACGTAGTACTAGGTTTCTGTAAAATTTTGAATTGTTTACATGTTTCATCACAAAATGTGCATTGTGCCCAAGGGGTGTAAATACTTTTTTTATATATACTGTATGTTGACAGTTTATGAAAAGAAAATATTAGATTCTTGAACTTTTTTAGAATAAGAGTCATTTTTATTTTGAAATTATATTAAAACAGCTGTGCTAAAAGGCATGGATGTTTTATCAATTTTTGAATAACACATGAATTTCAATGTACTATTACACGCAGAAACATGTAGCCTATCGGAAACCTGCTGTACTGAAATAATAAATTTCTATTGGTAATTGGATGTTTATTCTGATATAATCAAACACAAACGGTCAAAAAAACTGTTAATAACTGCATCATTTTAGTTGCCATAATACGTACGATTGTTTTGAAAATTGAAACCAATTAATAACGATTTCCACACCCAAAATTCAGAATCGAGATAATTGTTCTCTCAAAATTTATTGAGGGCTCAGTGCCAAAATCGATAGAATAATGGTACCAACTCACACCATGATAACAAATGAGTTCATTCGTTAGTTGAATCAATAAATCTCCAACAAGTGTCAAACATCGACTTCTGACTTCTCCTTGGTCACCAAGCTGTGGTGGCCGAGGCAGCTAAGTCATTGGATTGGTTTGTCAAAGGTCTCTGGTTCGATTCCCGGTGTCGACACTTTTGGTTTTTTGTTTGACGGATGAACTTTTTTGCAAATGAACCTCGAGAGAATAGTTCTATCGCCCATCTCGAGCTGTGTTCTCTGCGTCCGTGAATGGTACCACTATTCTCTCGACTCGAGACCATCATTCTCTCGGACTAGCGCTGCCAGTTTTGGGTGCAGTTAGCTGCACCCAGTGGAGGTGTGTTAAGACAACAAACAAACGTGAAGAAGTAATATTTGCGGTTGAATACCGCGACTTGTCGCCAGTCCAGAAGCCGGCAAAATACTACTGTGAGTACTACGTGAAACGATAAATATCAAGTATGAGGTAATTTGTCAATTACTTAACAATTGACTTTAAATTTTGTTGTAAAGCTTGAGGTAGGTATCATCTTTTCACATTGGTTAATTTGTGGACTGGTAAAAAATTCAGAGTTTCTCAAGGAACTTTATTAAACTATAACTATAATCAGCTGCAAAAATCTCTAGAATCAGCGCATGTTCGGGATCTCGATGTTAACAACCGATACGAGATCGTTCCCAGCATTGTTCGGTACAATGTTACACCACTCGTTAAATGAAGGTTAATAGTAACGATCATGTAATCGATTTACGTCGCGAGGCAGTTTGTCATTTTCACACCCGATTCAAGCCTGTGCACTACGAAAGCTTCCGTGAGCAACTCAATTATTTGTTAGAGAATGAAATTTTCATACGTTGCGGCACGTTACACAATAGCTCCTGTTCCGACAGATATGGGGCAAAGTTTGCACACGACGACTCCCACCGTCATTGATTTATGGCAGTTTCCCAGTTCAAATTTACGAGCTTTCTGGCTTCCGAGGGGGTGCCCACCTGTGTATCATCATCTTCATCGATCACCTTTGGCGAACATTTATTGCGCTTCGCGGAATTCTTGGGAGTTCTGGAATCGGGGGGAAGGTGATTTACCCTCTTGAAAGAGGCGCGCAAAAAAAATACACCGCAAAACGTGGTACACAAAGTAGTGAAGAGCAAAAAATAAAAATCATGGGACGATCGCATCCAATTGACGGAAAGTCACCAGAGTTCAATTTAATTTCAACTTTGTTTTGCAGCACCCTCTGGTCGGGGTTAGACGAAAGGTGATTGGGGGTGGGGAGATAAATTCATTTATGCCACTTAATTGAATATTCAGAGTGGGGGTGCTCAAAGGTGATGCACCGTCACTTTCAATCAAATTGGCTTACGTTTTGGAAAATATTCTTGCAGTGGATTTCACTTGCATATTTTGTATTTTTTAAACATCTATTACAAAACGTTCCCAAACACGTGGACATAGCACACAAGCTCAACTATAAAGGGTGGGCAAATTATCGCTGCAATCAAACAGCGCCCATTAACGAATCATATCGAATCAGCGGCCATCGCGTTGAAATTGCTGTCCGAGCTCATTTCCATGACCTGATAACGATCATGGATGATAGTCGGCTTAGACAGATAGAGAGAGAGAGAGTACGATTTTCACAATGCTAAACCTGCATTACAACAATTGGTTGACGATGTTATGCTCTGTTCAGCAATTCAAAAAGTTTTATTTTGAATATTTTTTGAATGAAACTTTATTATCTGCTAAAAAATAGAGAAAACGTTTGCCAAATGATGTGAGCTGGAACTAATAAAAATATTAAAAATTAATTGAGATGTATTGACTAAATTTAATTGCGTCAAACGAACACGATTGCAACAATATGCTAATGGAAAACGGTGTGAGTAATGATGGGCATCATGTTCAGATTTGCTGAAAATGTGATAACTGATCGGTGTAAGTCGTATGGAAATTAATTTCATTATGAATAATTTATGACCTTCGCACTTTTTTTCGCAACGTATCACGTTCCGAGTGGTGTAATGTGTCAAATTTATGTTGGAGAAACTTCTTACTTTATTCAAATCATGAAATGTTATTTTTCTAAAACAGCAATTCCCCACGAAAACAGCATGATTCAAAAAAAAAGTTCTCCGATCGGGCTCAAAATTTTTCTGGGGGTCAAAATAATTCGACTAGTATTTTTTTGTTTGGCCATTAAGGTGGCATACGCCGTGTTAGGGTGGTCCAAAAAATGACAATTTTCGTCGATTTTCGCAAAAACCACTTTATTCAAAAAAAAACATATCTCCGCGCCATTTCATCCGATTTTAGCTGTCTTAGAAAGGTGGCAAAAGGCAAAAGAAAGGTGATTAGTTTGGCTATTTGGGGAAAATAGTAAGAAGTTCTAAAAATCTAGCTTAACATTTGAAAAGGTCGTATGAAAACTTCAAATGCTGTTTTGTAGGTCTCGGGACCAAAGAGCCTATGTCTGAAAATATTTTTATCAGATTCCTCGGAAGCATAGCATTTCAAAATATGGTTAAGTAATGTTTTCAATACTCTGAGATACGATTTTTTGAAAATAAAAACTGGGGTTTTCGACGCGCCACGCGCAAAAATGGGAAAATTACGAAAACGGGAAAAATCGACTTTTTTACTAAAATTACGATAACTTCAAAATTTCAGCGATGATCTTTACATGTTAGGGTACCAAAAGTTGCGTATTTCAATTACGAAAATTTTGGTACCCTAACATGTACAGGCCATCGTTAAAATTATTTTGCTTTGAAAACGAGCATAATTTGTATTTGTTTCGTGTTTTTTTCCCCATTCCAGGCGTTTGTTGCTAGTGGAAAAATATGAACAATTTAAGAATTAGTAATTGTTAAGAATTTTAAAGCACAGCAATTCTCTCAGATTTCGGTCATTCGATTTTTTTGTATTTTTTAATCCGACTGAAACTTTTTGGTGCCTTTGGTATGCTCAAAGAAGCCATTTTGCATCATTAGTTTGTCCATATAATTTTCCATACAAATTTGGCAGCTGGCCATACAAAAATGATGTATGAAAATTCAAAAATCTGTATCTTTTGAAGGAATTTTTTGATCGATTTGGTGTCTTCGGCAAAGTTGTAGGTATGGATATGGACTACACTGAAAAAAAATGATGCACGGTAATAAAAAAAATTGGTGATTTTTTTATTTAACTCTTTGTCACTAAAACTTAATTTGCAAAAAACACTATTTTTTTATTTTTTGATATGTTTTAGAGGACATCAAATGCCAACTTTTCAGAAATTTCCAGGTTGTGCAAAAAATCTTTGAGCGAGTCATGAATTTTTGAATCAATACTGATTTTTTAAAAAAATTGGTCGCAAAAATTTTCCAACTTCATTTTTCGATGTAAAATCAAATTTGCAATCAAAAAGCACTTTAGTAAAATTTTGATAAAGTGCACTGTTTTCAAGTTAAATCTATTTTGAGGTCGCAAAAAAAAAACAATTTTGAAAAGTTGAGAAAATTCTCTTTATTTTGCATTTTTGAACTTTGTTGATACGACCATTAGTTGCTGAGATATTGCCATGCAAAGGTTTAAAAACAGGAAAATTGATGTTTTCTAAGTCCCACCCAAAAACACACCATTTTCCAATGTCGATATCTCAGCAACTAATGGTGCGTTTTTGCGACCAATTTTTCGATTTTTTGAAAAAATCAGTATTGATTCAAATATTCATAACTCGCTCAAAGATTTTTTGCACAACCTGGAAATTTCTGAAAAGTTGGCATTTGATGTCCTGTAAAACATATCAAAAAAAAAAAATAAATAAAAATAGTGTTTTTTTGCAAATCAAGTTTTAGTGACAAAAAGTTGGGCATACTGAAGGCACCAAAAAAGTTTCAGTTGGATTAAAAAATACAAAAATTAAAATATAAGAAAAAAGACCAATTTCGTAGAGAATTGCTCAGCATGAAAAATTTTATTTCGGCATATATCAGCATTAATTTGGCTCATTAGGGTAAATTGTTAAAATTTTAATGTACAGATCCGCAAAATGCCTAGCGCTTTAAATATAATAAATATTATATTTTATATTTCATCAAACACCGGCATCATCAATTATTTATTATTATTATATTTTTCAAACTCCGGCATCTGGAGCACATCAGGACAAAAGAAGTGGCAAGGCGTAATTTTTTGCATAATGTTTTAGTTATTTTTTTTTATTAACAGAAACAGAACAAAACAGTTTGTACATCGATTTCAAAATGTGTTAGGGTAGAGTAGTCATCAATGAGACACGGGGAACAATGATAAAATGGCTCTCACAAGTCGTAGTTTCAACCAATCAGGCTCATATTTGGGGGAAAGGTGTGTCTACTGGATACACGTCTGCCATATAAGTGGCTTTGGTTATGGACGCTCCCTTGAAAAGTAATTCATAAATGTTTGATTCTGGGGTGTAGAAGTAAATCATGGACAAAAAATACTTTTTCGCTCGTAGG
This sequence comes from Culex pipiens pallens, assembly GCF_016801865.2. Taxonomy (NCBI): domain Eukaryota; kingdom Metazoa; phylum Arthropoda; class Insecta; order Diptera; family Culicidae; genus Culex; species Culex pipiens. Next base: position 26,418,619 of record NC_068939.1, read on the forward strand.
CTGCCATTTACACAAAAACTAATATTTCATCAAATTTCTTTCGACGTTCCATAGGGATTAAGTTGGGCTACAATGTCCTTTCATTAGATTTGGCCAAAATTTAGAATACACCCAGAATCCAGGACTGTCTCATTGTTCCCCACTCATTTCAGCCCATGGGTAACAATGAGACACTTTGATTTTTCTTAAATAAACTTTTCAAAATTGATGGAAATCTTTCAAAACATGAATTAAAAGTGATTTTTGGCATATTTATAGAGTTTAAACTTCATTTAACCAAAAATACAAAGTTATTTGGTATTAATATATGGATTTTACCAAATTTCAATACTTTTTAGTGTAACTTTTGTTATTAAAAGTTTTATGTTGGCAAAATTGCTCTAAAATGTTCAAGGCAAGTCACCTGCAATGGAACAATACAAAAACATGATGTTTTGCTAGAAAAATGTTGATTTTCGTAAAGTGTCTCATTGTTCCCCAGCTGTCTCATTGTTCCTGCCAAGTGCGTCTACAATGAGACAGTTGAATAACTCTGGCTGTAGATGTCGGATCGATCTCATATTTTGGTCAATGATAGAACACATTAAAAGAAAGATAATGCAACTAAAAGCTCATTAAGACATGCTGATGAAAAAATTAGAAAAATCGTTGAAAGTTGAAAACCAAAAGTGTCTCATTGATGACTACCCTACCCTACTCTAAAACCTCTTGTATGTTTTCAAACTGTTCCGTTTTTTCCCAGTTGGCGGTAGTGATTTAAAGATGATTTGTAAAATATGTTTTATATAATTTATAATTGATTACAATTTATTAAACTTATCTAAAGTGTTACATTGGTTGGTATCATTTGTTTTATTTCGTTTCTTGATTATAAAAAAAGTTTAAGAAATTTATTAATAAGAAACATGTTCATTGGATTTATTTTAAAAGATTTCCCAGGATTCCGGGAATTCCAAGGATTTAGAAAATATTATTCCCTTTTGCCGGGAAATCCAAAACCCGGGAAATTTGACGCCCTAGTTACGAAATTCAACCAAATTTTTCAACATTCTTGATCTTGAAAAAAAAACAAGACATTAATAATTATAAAAAAAAGTATGAAAAAAGAAGTTCAAAAATACTTTTACAAACAGGTTTCGAGCAATTCCATGTCAAATAGGGAATCGGTTGTACCCGACCCTCTTCGATTTCAATGAAACTTTGTAGACATGTTATCCTAGGCATATATAAGCCATTTTTGTGTATATGGAGCCAGTAACACTCGATAATGACATTTGAGAAGAGCGTACGTGTTTTCAATATTTTTGTATTTCGTAATTTAAATATTGCTGTATCTCGAAGCCGTTGCATCGTATCAAAGACAAACTTGTAGGAAATTTGAGGGCTTTCCGAAAAAAAATACACGGAAAGAAAAAAACACTCTACTTTTATGAGATTTTTTGATTTTTAAGATTAAAAGTCAAATTTGAAGGTGAGCTCACGATTTTTTTTAAGCTCAATTTTTTTGTGAAAATAGCCTAAGATGTTACAAAAAGACTCACGAAAAATGCAGGATGGAGCAACTCACCTAAAAAATACAAAAATCATTTACTGAAACAGTTTTTTTTGAAAAGTGCTCTAAACGTCAAAATTTTCAAAAGCCGATAATGGGAATCGATTCTCCAGACAATTTTACATAAAAGTCTCCATATTGATGGTTTTTGGCAATTTCTATATGACGGACTTGATTTTTCAGTTTTGAAAATATTTTTACCGAAAAGCTCGTCCAATTTCCCATAAGTTTATCTTTGACCACATTTCAATTGGATGTATGTGCTTACAGATATAAGCTATTTTTTCAACATTTTTATTTTTAAAACCGCTGTAACTTCACAAGGATTGGACTTAGGACAATGGTCAATATGGAGACTTTTATGTAAAATTGTCCGGAGAATCGATTCCCATTATCGGTTTTTGCAAATTTTGACGTTAAGAACACTTTTCAAAAAAAAACAGTTTCAGTAAATGATTTTTGTATTTTTTAGGTGAGTTGCTCCATCCTGCATTTTTCGTGAGTCTTTTTGTAACATCTTAGGCTATTTTCACAAAAAAATTGAGCGAAAAAAAACGTGGGCTCACCTTGAAATTTAACTTTTAAACTTAAAAATGAAAAAATCTCATAAAAGTGGAGTGTTTTTTTCTTTCAGTGTATTTTTTTCGGAAAGCCCGTCAAATTTCCTACAAGTTTGTCTTTGACCACTTTTTGATACGATGCAACGGCTTCGATTTTAATATTTATATTAAGAAATACAAAAATATTGAAAACACGTACGCCCTTCTCAAATGTCATTATCGAGTGTTACTGGCTCCATATACACAAAAATGGCTTATATATGCCTAGGATAACATGTCTACAAAGTTTCATTGAAATCGGAGAGGGTCGAGAAAAAAGTACCTAAAAAATTCCTGTTTTGGGCTGGAATTGCTCTTTCATAGAAATTTCGGGCACTTTTGAAATTTGTGCGGTTATGTTAAGGAATTCTTGGACCTAACTAGGGGAATAGCATCTAATTCCATCGTGCCTCTAATGTTGCCATATCAGCATTTTGGCTCATTAAAAGCGTTTTCAACTGAAATCGAGTGATAAATAGCTCAACAAGAAGTGAGCAAGCAAGTTTCTATCAAAAGTTTTGCAAAATTAGTTGCTTAAATAGTGAAAGTGAGCAAATTAGATAGAGTTGAGATCGAGTGCTTAACCTGCCAAACATACGAGAATTTCCCCTACATTATGAAAAATGTTTTAAATTCATTTGGAAAAAAGTTGCAAAATCAACACCGAAAATTAATCATATGATAAAGAACAACTGCTGATGGAAATTGAATCATCGGAATGAGTAATCGCATTCTGGTCAATCAAGTAAATTCCCGTTACTTCCATTTGGTTGATGGTAAGTATTTCAAGCTGCAAACTGGTCAATTGTGGATGCAACAGAATTATATTTAACCACAATGAAACCGCAGCAAAACAGTGGTCAATGATCTTTCTTCATACAATATGAGAGTTTAGACTTTACGGTGACGGGCTCGTTTGTCGATATAATTGTGTCAATCTGCTTAATTTCACAGACAAAAAACATGGTAATATTACATCTGGAAAGGGGTACATCTTTAATGTCAGAAAAAAATGTGTAATTTTACCTCTGAAAATGTGTAATTTTACCACCATTCTAGTGTAATGTCGCAGTTTCAGTCTAAATAAAGGTAAAATTACATCATAAAAGAGGAAATATTCAACCTACTTAAATTACACCTTCCAAATTTACACTTTTTTTTGCTGTGTTAATAATTGTAATGCTTTTTGTAATGTCATACTTTAGGTATATTTATTTCAAGCTTAAGAGGTCTTAAACAAGCAATTAAGAGTGTTTATCTCTTGTTACAAGAAGAACATTGTATGTGCAATGTTGATGCTTAAAGTTTGAAGTGAATGCATTAAATCATCACTAACCTATATTTTAGAAAAAAAAACATGCCAAACAAATCACTTCCATCAGACACATAAACTAGCCCATTCAAGTGCAAATAAAGAGCAAACTGGTCAAGAGAACGTGTACTGTGCATGCTGCTCAGACACAGTGTCAAACATCGATAACATCGATAGATAATGCTCCCCCCTCCTTCCCCATTGAAGTTCAGCCAAGCCGGTGTCAATTCAAGAGTCCTTCCGACTGTGCTGCTATCAGCATGTGAGTGTTTTGCACGTGCACCACACCGGGCAGCACACACTACTTGAAGTTATGCAATTTCAAGCTGAGTATCATTGACTTCTCACTTCTCGTGTGGTGTAGTGTCGTGTTAATTTTCTTGTTCAGCCACTCCATTTTACAGCAGATTGTGTGCATTTCCAAGCACTTTTCGATATTCTTCTGGTCGGTGTGCTGTCGATTTTGCTTGCTAGGGTGGTTCTTAGGAATAGTATTTTTTCGTTTATTCTTTGTGAGTTTAATTTTTAAAGAATCACCCCAAGTTCACATACTACATGTAAAGCGTCGACCATATTTATTCATGAACGTCGGTCAATTGCACGTCTACCAAGTAGAATGAACGTTTAATTAGGTTGTCCATGCTGGGTAATTACTGCTATCAGCTGCGGGCATTGACGGGTGGTGGTTATGGGAACGTGGCTTAGCTAAATTTACCTAGCAGGTGCACACATTACACACGAATAAGTTTTATCATGTTTTTTCCCCAACTTCAAGCTCGATTAAGATAATCCTTGTAAGTAGTCACTCCATTTTACACCTTGACAATGTCCTAAAGGCAAATGTAGTAAAAAAATGGAAAAATCTAGCCAACTGCTACCGCGAATAAGCCAAACAGCTTCCCGAGCTTGACGGAAAACGGAAAATACTGTCTGATGAGCTCTTGCAGGAATGGAACAAAAAAAAGTCCCACTTTACATTCCGTTGCAACGAGGATGTCGCGGAAACGAGCACTTTTGCTGTGGGTGGTAACTTTTCGAAAAGGAGTAGTGAGAAATTTACGATTGAAATTGTATTTATAAAAAAATTTAATTAAAACTAAAAACTAAAAACTAAAAACTAAAAACTAAAAACTAAAAACTAAAAACTAAAAACTAAAAACTAAAAACTAAAAACTAAAAACTAAAAACTAAAAACTAAAAACTAAAAACTAAAAACTAAAAACTAAAAACTAAAAACTAAAAACTAAAACTAAAAACTAAAAACTAAAAACTAAAAACTAAAAACTAAAAACTAAAAACTAAAAACTAAAAACTAAAAACTAAAAACTAAAAACTAAAAACTAAAACTAAAAACTAAAAACTAAAAACTAAAAACTAAAAACTAAAAACTAAAAACTAAAAACTAAAAACTAAAAACTAAAAACTAAAAACTAAAAACTAAAAACTAAAAACTAAAAACTAAAAACTAAAACTAAAAACTAAAAACTAAAAACTAAAAACTAAAAACTAAAAACTAAAAACTAAAAACTAAAAACTAAAAACTAAAAACTAAAAACTAAAAACTAAAAACTAAAAACTAAAAACTAAAAACTAAAAACTAAAAACTAAAAACTAAAAACTAAAAACTAAAAACTAAAAACTAAAAACTAAAAACTAAAAACTAAAAACTAAAAACTAAAAACTAAAAACTAAAAACTAAAAACTAAAAACTAAAAACTAAAAACTAAAAACTAAAAACTAAAAACTAAAAACTAAAAACTAAAAACTAAAAACTAAAAACTAAAAACTAAAAACTAAAAACTAAAAACTAAAAACTAAAAACTAAAAACTAAAAACTAAAAACTAAAAACTAAAAACTAAAAACTAAAAACTAAAAACTAAAAACTAAAAACTAAAAACTAAAAACTAAAAACTAAAAACTAAAAACTAAAAACTAAAAACTAAAAACTAAAAACCAAAAACTAAAAACTTAACTACTACATTCATAACTCTTAACTCTTAACTCTTAACTCCTTACTCTTAACTCTTAACTCTTAACTCTTAACTCTTAAATCTTAACTCTTAACTCTTAACTCTTAACTCTTAACTCTTAACTCTTAACTCTTAACTCTTAACTCTTAACTCTTAACTCTTAACTCCTTACTCTTAACTCTTAACTCTTAACTCTTAACTCTTAACTCTTAACTCTTAACTCTTAACTCTTAACTCTTAAATCTTAACTCTTAACTCTTAACTCTTAACTCTTAACTCTTAACTCTTAACTCTTAACTCTTAACTCTTAACTCTTAACTCTTAACTCTTAACTCTTAACTCTTAACTCTTAACTCTTAACTCTTAACTCTTAACTCTTAACTCTTAACTCTTAACTCTTAACTCTTAACTCTTAACTCTTAACTCTTAACTCTTAACTCTTAACTCTTAACTCTTAACTCTTAACTCTTAACTCATAACTCTTAACTCTCAACTGTATATTGTATACCATTTTGACAATCCTTTAGGTGTTCAATATTTTTTTTTATCTGACCACAATCGAAAATGTTTTTACCTAAAACTGACTGTGAACTGTAACATTTATCGATACCATTGAATTGCTGAGAACCAGTCCTTCAAAAATTGATGTTAGTCAATATCGGAACAAATTCAAGTCGATTTGATGTAATTGTTGGTAATGTTTAAATTAAAAAAATAAAATTAGGGCCACATCTCCTAAACCACTACACTTGTATTCAAGCAAAAACCTGCAAATTCTACAATCTGATTCTACGTTTGGACATTATAATAAAATAAAATATTATGAAAATCAATATAAATCATTGAAGCAAAAGTGATATTTTCGATATTTTCAAAATTCTGCTTTTAGAAGCACTTTTTCGTTTTAGTGCAAAAATTTAAAACATTTAAATAAGAAACCGAAAAAGCATTCCCCAAAAATTTAAAAAAAATCTTCAGCCACGGCTTGTCTAAAGGTTATTTTTATAAAACTTGAATGAACCTCGGTAATTCTTTCTGGAGCTTGTTTGAGGGACTGTCCCGAGTCAGGGAAATTGTTTATCGAAAAATTCTATCGGTAAACATTGATTTTATCTCATTTTGAAATTTTATTTACAATATATTCAAGCAAAAATCATAAAAAAGTATTGAATAAATTGTTGAAATTATGATGTTTTTTGTTGTTATTTCATCAAAGCATTAGTTTCAAGTTCTCTGAACATTTCTTCAATATAATACATCATGGAAAATCTTGGTCGTCAGTTTCGATAATAGGTGCAAAATAGGTTTTTTCCTAGTTTTTTTTTTTAATTAATCTGGAAACATCAACTTTATTCGTGTTTATCAAAACTGTTTACGTGGATTTGTAGCTAATTTTCAATTTCAAATTTTCGGTATTCTCAACTCAAAAAAGTTTAAACATAATTTTTGTTAGGTCATAATGGTGATTCCGGCCGCGTCAGGGAGGTTCAAAGATGACAATTTTGAGATTTAGATTTTTGTGGCCCACCCTAACGCGTCCGGAACCACCCTAATAACCTAACAAAAATGATGGATAAACTATTTTGGGTAGAGAATCCCGAAAATTTGAAGCCGATCAGAACACTTTAGAGTTTGGTCATGCCATTTGCTGAGGAAATTGTTGTATTGAAACACCGTAAATACAACATTTTTATTTTTATTTGTCATCCTGAAATTATTTTAAATAGTAATAGGCCGAAAAGGGAATGAATATCACAGAATTTTAAAATTTGCAACATTTTCTCTACATTAACATTGTTCTAACATTTCAGAAGTTTGATGTAATAGCATGTTTATTTTTCTAATTTATTTTGGATGTCATTTGCTACAAATCCACGTTAAAAGATTTGATAAACACGATTAAAGTTGATGTTTCCAGATTAATTTTAAAAACAAACTGGGAAAAAACCTATTTTGCAACTATAATCGAAACTGACGACCAAGATAAACATTTTTCCATCATGTAGGATATTGAAGACATGTTCAGGGAACTTGAAACTGATGTTTTAATGAAATAACAACAAAAAACATCATAATTTCAGCCATTTATTTAATACTTTTTAATGATTTTAGCCTAAATATATTGTATAAAAACTTCAAAATGAGATAAAATCAATTTTAACCGATAGATTTTTTCGATAAACAGTTTCCCTGACTCGGGATAGTCCCCCCAATAAGCTCCAGAAAAAATTACCGAGGTTCATTCAAGTTTTATAAAAATAACCTTTAGACAAGCCGTGTCAGCATCTTCAGCAAAAACGACCCTTAAATATTATACCTTCCCTTCAAAACACCATCCACCAGTAACGACAACAAAAAAACCGAGCACAATCCTCATCTCTTTGACTTCCGCTGTCCTTGTTGCTAGCAGCTTTTTAATATTAATGAAAAAAAAGCATCTGCTGAACAAGGTAGCGGGGAGGGTTCACAGAAAAAGTTTTCCGGCGTTTTTTGCTGCTGCTCACCCACGGATTTTACTCACCACCCACCTCCACTGGCTGAACCGGAAAACAGGAATTTTTCGGTTTCCGTCCACGACACGGGAAGCGCAACAGTTGCCAGCCAGCCAGGAACGTGCATCCACCGTAACCACTTTCGCGTTTTGGTGAAGTGCACTTTCAGGACTTTTTTTTTGTGTTGTTGCTATTTAGTTCAAGAGCATGCTAGTTATGCCGGGGGTGGGAGTGACAGTTGGGAATCTGAAGGGGAATATTTTAAGCGCAATTATTTTGATTTTTTTTTGTGGCGGTAGAAGTTTTTAAAATCTTGTCCAATGTATTCTCAATAATAATTTTTGATTCTTCAAGAATAAGTTTATAAACTTTTTCCAAAAAAGCTCCCTAGGCAGGTGCTTTAACCTTCGTCCATAAACATCTTCAACCCACAAAAGGAGAAGCACCCAACAACTTCTAGAACAGCACCCTGCCTACTTTAAGGCGCAAAAGTACCCACCGGCAGCATCTTCACAGCCCTTTAAACTGCAACCGACAGCATGTTTGTGGGTGGAATGTGGAAAATTTGCTGTAACTTTTCTCTGCCAAAGTTGCCTTCTTTTTCGCTCTCTCTTTTCAGAAGACCTTATTTGTTCAAGCACAATCATCCTGGCCCACATAATGCACATCCCGGAGCCTGAACACGTGGTACACGTGCATTCAGAGCAAGAGAAAGGAGCTCATTAGCCTCGCCCGTGTACACGGGGGTGTTTGGATGCACGTGCAACGTGCGGCACCTACATTGTGTACTGGGTGAAACACAGAAAATAATTTGAAAAATACTTGCGTTGAATTTAAGGATACATTATTGCTTGAGATTTTTACTCATGGAAACAAATATTTCTAAAATTTAATGATTATTTTTTCTCAGTGTAGTTCTACGTAACAAGGATGGATTAAAACAAGAGTGGAATGTTTGCGCAAGGAGGTGATTTTGGCGAGGAGGGAGGTGTTCTCTGTAACAAGTGCCCAGCAGTGATTCACAATGCGGGTCGGGCTGCCTGTTGCACAACGGAAATGCCGATGCTGGAATGCAGATTCAGCAAATGAGGATGTGACGTGGGGTGAGTAACACTGCAAGTGTACAACTTGCTAGCAAATTGTAGTGCTTATTTAAAATGAGATGGAAACTGCTGGCAATAGCTCACTGAATAATCTCCTGAATAATGTATTACTATGATTTTAAATATTTTTATATACTAAGTTCATTTTTCCATCGATACGTAGCAATTATTTACAACACAGCAAAAAAAAGGTGTAAATTTGGAAGGTGTAATTTTCGAAGGTTGAATATTACCTCTTTTATGATGTAATTTTTTCTTCAATTTAGATTGAAAATGCGACATTACACCAGAATAGTGGTAAAATAACATATTTTCAGAGGTAAAATTTCACTTTTTTCAGACATAAAAGATGTAATATTACAATGATTTTTTTTTTCTGTGAAGAGAGCAATTTTCTACCAAAACCGGTAATGGATTTTATTTGTATTTTTTGATTTGGCTCAAACTTTGTGGGGGCCTTCCCTATGACCAAATAAGCTATTTTGTGTCATTGGTTCACCCATACAAGTCTCCATACAATTTTGGCTGCTGTCCATACAAAAATGGTACGTAAATATCCAAACAGCTGTAACTTTTGAGTAAATTTTCTGATCAAGAAGACACCAATTCGGCAAAGTTGTAGATATTGTTGAGAAATATTGATAAAATAATAAGTACACGGAAAAAAATTTGCTGATTTTTTATCAACTTTTTTTTTCACAAAAACTCAATTTTCGAGATTTTTTGATATATTTAGGGGACAAAAACCCACAACTTTTTAGCCATAGAGAAACATGGTCAAAAAATCTGCCTACGAGTTATATTTTTTTGAAAAAAATGAGATTTTTGGAAAAAATCAAAATTTCTTGCAAAACAAATTTGACATAATTTTTTAATTTAAAATTGAATTTACAATCGAAAAGTACTCTACAGATTTCTGTTTTCAAGATATAGCCACCGAAAGTTTGATTTTAGCGAAATATTTGCAGTTTTTTTGATTTTTAAAAATAGTGACCATGAGTGACCATTCCTAAAAATATTTTTTTTGAAAAGTTCAGAAAATTTGCTATGAAATTATCTAAGAGACATTGAAGATTGAACCTTCGATTGCTGAGATACAGCGGCTTAAAAAAAAGAAACAGGAAAATTTAAGTTTTCTCACCCAAACAACCCAACATTTTCTAATGTCGATATCTCAGCAACTAATGGTCCGATTTTCAATGTTATAATATGAAATATTCGTTGCAAAAAATTAACATCAAGACTAACATTTCAAAACGGCCAAACTTTCAATATTACGCCCTTTTGAAATGTTAGTCTGGATTCAAAAATTTAGAAAATATATTTTTATCGAAAAGAAAATTTCACGAATGGTTCATATCAGGGGCGCCGACTAGTCCAAAATGTTGGGGGGGCACAGTTGTTTTCCGAAATCGATAGGTAAGAGTGGCGATTAGATGTTAAAGTTTCTTTCACGAATTTTAATAATTTTATTATGATGTGCTACGATTTTTTTTCATCCGGAATCGTTTTTCTTTAGAAAAAGATAATTTATAAAAACGTTATTGAGAAAGTTGATTAATGGGAATTTTTTATATGATTGGAAGGCGAATTCCTTCTCATTGGCATATTCTCACTTATTTTCTAGAAGTAACAGTCAATAATAAAAATAATCAGATATTTAGTTATTCAACAATACAAATATTCTAAAAATAAAAACAAAAGTAAAAAGCAAAAATTTTGAACTTCAGAAACTTAAGAATACAATAACACATTTAAAAAAACATCCATTTTTCAAATCTGCAATTTGAAAAAAATAACAGATACACCAAATTCAATATTCCAAAATTAAAAAAAAAATAATACAGAGAAGCTTTTTGAAAGCTTTAAAAAGCCTTTTGTAGATCTGAACAAAACCTACAAATTGCTTTTTAAAAGATTACAAAAATGTTGCGTCGTTCCAGAGAAATTTACAAATTAGAAAAACGTAACGCATCGCATAAAAAGAGGTTTCATTGCAGTATAAAAAAAATCATGGCCTGAAAATGTTAAGAAATCAAAAGCAGAAATTTAGAAATAACAATAAAATTCAATGTTTAAAAAAATCGAAAATTTCAAAATTATGATACATCAATTATTTTTCAAGAATTTAAGAATTTAAGAATTTAAGAATTTAAGAATTTAAGAATTTAAGAATTTAAGAATTTAAGAATTTAAGAATTTAAGAATTTAAGAATTTAAGAATTTAAGAATTTAAGAATTTAAGAATTTAAGAATTTAAGAATTTAAGAATTTAAGAATTTAAGAATTTAAGAAATTAGGAATTTAAGAATTTAAGAATTTAAGAATTTAAGAATTTAAGAATTTAAGAATTTAAGAATTTAAGAATTTAAGAATTTAAGAATTTAAGAATTTAAGAATTTAAGAATTTAAGAATTTAAGAATTTAAGAATTTAAGAATTTAAGAATTTAAGAATTTAAGAATTTAAGAATTTAAGAATTTAAGAATTTAAGAATTTAAGAATTTAAGAATTTAAGAATTTAAGAATTTAAGAATTTAAGAATTTAAGAATTTAAGAATTTAAGAATTTAAGAATTTAAGAATTTAAGAATTTAAGAATTTAAGAATTTAAGAATTTAAGAATTTAAGAATTTAAGAATTTAAGAATTTAAGAATTTAAGAATTTAAGAATTTAAGAATTTAAGAATTTAAGAATTTAAGAATTTAAGAATTTAAAAATTTAAGAATTTCTACTCCCTGATTTGTTGGCATATTTTTTCAGGGTGCAGTTGAAATTTCGATCATAAATTGCAGAAGGCGATACACTTGTGTTTTTTTTTAAATTATAATGTGGAATTGTCTCGGATCATGTTTTAATTTGTCGGTTTCTCAGTAAAGCGCTAGTTTTAAAAAATTTACTTTTTTTGAAGCAATTGTATTTTTTGGCTAAAATTAGTATAGAACGGTTAACAATTAACAAATGTATTTGAAATCTTTTCAAATCCTTTCTAAAATTACCAAAAAAATAATTGAATTTGTCAGCATTTTTGAAAATGTAAAGCAGCCAACAAATGACCATTTTGAAAAGTGTTTCAGTTTATATTTGCTAAATCCTGATCTACAATGGCAAATCGCAGAATGTTGCGTTGAAAACTTGATGATTGTTTTCGCAAGAGTTTGCGTAAGTTTGATTGTAGGTAAGGTGCTATGGAAAAAGTACATTGGTTTTGTTTTTGGAACAACATGCACAGATAAAAATCTTATGAGCAAATCCGTAAAATCTATGTTGACGACATCTCTCAAATCATATAAAGATGCCTCTGTGCTCTTGTACTAAGCTTACTGATTTTCCTAGAGAGCACAGTGGTATAGATAAAACGTTGTCGATTTAGAAAAAAATGCATCTAAATCCAGAAAATTGTAAACGATTTTGTTCGAAAAATTTCAGCGATTTCGAAAACAACAAATGTTTTTGAGCTATTTTACGGATTCGCTTAAAGAATTCTATACGTGTGTTCAAACAATGTTCCATTTAAGTTTTAGATATTAATTTCAATTATTATTGTATTTTTTTTATATATGAAATAAAAATATTTTTCTTCCAAAATTTCTGGGGGGGCACAATATATGGGCTGCCCCCCCAGCCAAATTTTAGGGGGGGCAAAAAGTACCGTGCCCCCCCAGAGTCGGCGCCCCTGGTTCATATTTAAAATTGTGGGTGAGACTAAGAAAACATAAATTTTCCTGTTTTTAATCACGTGCATGGCAATATCTCACAACTTAGGGCCGTATCAACAAAGTTCATAAAAGCAAAATATAGAAAATTTTCTCAGCTCTTCAAAAATATTTTTTCAAAAGTGGGCAAACATGTGCACTAATTTAAAAAAATGGAAAACTGCTACTATTTTCATAAAAGTTACCTAAAAATGGCTAAAACTTGAAAACGGTGCACTTTATCAAAATTTCACTAAAGTACTTTATGATTGCAAATTTGATTTTACATCGAACAATTAAGTTGAAAAATGAATCACTCAAATCTCAGAGAACTGCTTATTTATATTTTGTGAGTTTTTCCATGATGCTTTGAAAATAATGAAATCTTGTTTAAGTATTTATTATGGAGTTTTTTTTTTATATTAATTCAAATATCAACAGTTCTTTTAGAAGTTTTATGTGATTTTTAAATCCAAGTATTTTATATTACAACAATTTCTTCATTTATTTTTCTAAGTAGGGGAACGGCATCTAATTCCAGCGTGCCTCTAATGTTGGCAGGTCAGAACTTTGACATTCAATTAAAGCTAATTAAAAGCGTTTTCAACTGAAATCGAGTGATAAATAACTCAATGAGAAGTGAGCAAGCAAGTTTCTATCAAAAGTTTTGCAAAATTAATTGTTTAAATAGTGAAAATCAGCAAATTGGATGGAGTTAGGAACGAGTGCTTAACCTGCCAAACATACGAGAATTTCCCCTAGATGTTATTTGCAAGCATGGACAGGTTATTTACAAAAGAAGTGACATACTGTGACAAAAAATAATAAATCTTGTTTCGAACATGTTTCCAAACAAATATTATTATTTACTAAAAGAGCACTCAGTTAGCTGAAATTTATCTAAACTGAAAGGTTCTCCTAAACTCTGAACTGAAAATGTCAAATTTTGGGAACAAAACTGATAAATTCAAATAAATACTAAATTGAATTTAATAATCTTATTATAACTTCATTGTTTATTGTTGTTTGAGTCATAGTTTATTAATTCATTCAAACATTAACTGTCCTTTAAGTAATTTAATGAGAAAATCGTTCAATTCAAACGTGGTTTTTTACTCTTTCAAATTAATATTCTTGTATCTGCAATATTTTTGTGACTTTTTTTATTCATTGCATGAGATGAGATTAGTTTTGTATTTAACATATTATTCTTTTTAATTAATGTAGGAAGAGGGTAACACAAATGTAGGAAGAGGGTAACATAACATGCCATGGTTACAAATCAAAAGAAAATGAAGAAGTCCAGTTGTTTTTTTTTTTTGGTAAACATGATTGAGCTCATGCAAAATATGGTAAGCAGAGCACGAAAATGCATTTTTTGTATTCAGTTGATTTCACTTCTATTTCCAGAATTTTTTTAAACAAATTATATATTGTTTGCCTCCTGACTTTTTTTGGCCAATTTTGAAGGTAGGAGTTTATGAGTAGGGGTAAGACTTCTACAAAAAACGTTACTTAATCCACCTTTAGGTGGTTGGTGCCTTCCTCACATTCATAAAGTCAATACATTCAGTAAAAATAGCAATATTCCTCCTTAACATGTTTAACAAATCAACTTTATTACTTATTTCTTTTGATAGGGTTCGCAGACCTTCAATTTCTAGATCATCGGCAAGGTCTGATAAAAAACCTATTCAACGATAGTTCGCATGGAAGATTCAGACAATATTTCTATCACAATATCTGAAATCCGGCCTCCAAAAAGTGTATAAATAACACTTAAGTGATAATAACTTTTGATAGAGTTGTCAGATCTTCGATGTTTTAGGCTCATTTGAAAGGTCTTTTGATTATCTAACTAACGACAAGTCGCATGATTAACCCGGACATCATTTTTAATGAAATATCTGAGATCCGGCCTCCAAAAATTGTATAAATAACACCTAAGTGCCTAAACTTTTGATAAGGTTGTCAGATCTTCAATGTTTTGCGCTCATTGGAAAGGTCTTTTTAATACCTTTCTGAAAATGTATAACATGATACAAAAACCACCCTTTTTACAATTCTCCGGACATACGCCAAAATCTAAACTTGCTGGTTTTAAATAGAGACCTATGGGACCCCAAGACGGATCGAATGAGACTAATACGGTCAAAATCCGTTCATCCAGTCCGGAGATAATCGAGTGACATTTTTTTTGTACACCCACCTACACACATCCACAAAGACATTTGCCCAGAATATGATTCTGAGTCGATATGTATACGTGAAGGTGGGTCAAAAAGGAAGGAGGAAGGCAAAAATGAATAATAATATCGAATGCATGAACAAGTATGTTAAATCTAAAATCATGAAAAAATAAAAGTGAAAAGGGGCTTACCAAAACCTTGAAAGCAATGGTTTAAAATCTAACTTTATAGTTACAATTTAAAAAACGCATTAGAAAAAGTAGTTTATGCTGCAAGTTGCAAAAAGAAGATTCTTTCAGCACGATTTATCCAATGAGGTTCACCAAGTTGATAAATGCGATGGGTGCTGAAAAAATTAAGTTTTGCAACGAGCATCATGCAACACTTTTAGCAATTCCTAAATACACCTTTTGAATAAATTTATAAGTCAAATGTTTATGAATTTTGACAATTAATCATTTAAATAAAAAAGTTGAAAAGTGTTAATTTTTTAAACAAGTTCTAAAAAGTTTAACTTTCAGCATGCATTTCATAGCTGAAAATTGTTAGTATTCGATTCTTAGCTTTCTTCGATTCTCAATTTTCAATGAAAATAATTTTGACATATCGGTAAGACTTATTTATTAAGGTGAAGCCGTTGATCATTTCCGAAGAAAATTGATCATCACTGAGCAGTTCTCTAGGATTTCGGTCATTCGATTTTTTTTGTATTTTTTAATCCGACTGAAACTTTTTTGGTGCCTTCGGTATGCCCAAAGAAGCCATTTTGCATCATTAGTTTGTCCATATAATTTTCCATACAAATTTGGCAGCTGTCCATACAAAAATGATGTATGAAAATTCAAAAATCTGTATCTTTTGAAGGAATTTTTTGATCGATTTGGTGTCTTCGGCAAAGTTGTAGGTATGGATACGGACTACACTAGAAAAAAATAATACACGGTAAAAAAAATTTGGTGATTTTTTTATTTAACTTTTTGTCACTAAAACTTGATTTACAAAAAAACACTATTTTTAATTTTTTTTATTTTTTGATATGTTTTAGAGGACATAAAATGCCAACTTTTCAGAAATTTCCAGGTTGTGCAAAAAATCATTGACCGAGTTATGAATTTTTTAATCAATACTGATTTTTTCAAAAAATCGAAATTTTGGTCGTAAAAATTTTTTAACTTCATTTTTCGATGTAAAATTAAATTTTCAATCAAAAAGTACTTTAGTGAAATTTTGATAAAGTGCACCGTTTTCAAGTTATAGCCATATTTAAGTGACTTTTTTGAAAATAGTCGCAGTTTTTCATTTTTTAAAATTAGTGCACATGTTTGCCCAGTTTTGAAAAAAATATTTTTGAAAAGCTGAGAAAATTCTCTATATTTTGCTTATTCGGACTTTGTTGATACGACCTTTAGTTGCTGAGATATTGCAATGCAAAGGTTTAAAAACAGGAAAATTGATGATTTCTAAGTCTCACCCAAACAACCCACCATTTTCTATCGTCAATATCTTAGCAACTAATGGTCCGATTTTCAATGTTAATATATGAAACATTTGTGAAATTTTCCGATCTTTTCGAAAAAAATATTTTCAAAATTTTCAAATCAAGACTAACATTTCAAAAAGGCCAAGCATTCAATATTACGCCCTTTTAAAATGTTAGTCTTGATTTGAAAATTTTGAAAATATTTTTTTCGAAAAGATCGGAAAATTTCACAATTGTTTCATATATTAACATTGAAAATCGGACCATTAGTTGCTGAGATATTGACGATAGAAAATGGTGGGTTGTTTGGGTGAAACTTAGAAAACATCAATTTTTCTGTTTTTAAACCTTTGCATTGCAATATCTCAGCAACTAAAGGTCGTATCAACAAAGTTCAATAAAGCAAAATATAGAGAATTTTCTCAGCTTTTCAAAAATATTTTTTTCAAAACTGGGCAAACATGTGCACTAATTTTAAAAAATAAAAAACTGCGACTATTTTCAAAAAAGTCACTTAAATATGGCTATAACTTGAAAACGGTGCACTTTATCAAAATTTCACTAAAGTACTTTTTGATTGCAAATTTGATTTTACATCGAAAAATGAAGTTGAAAAATTTTACGACCAAAATTTCGATTTTTTGAAAAAATCAGTATTGATTAAAAAATTCATAACTCGGTCAATGATTTTTTGCACAACCTGGAAATTTCTGAAAAGTTGGCATTTTATGTCCTCTAAAACATATCAAAAAATAAAAAAAATTAAAAATAGTGTTTTATTGTAAATCAAGTTTTAGTGATAAAAAGTTAAATAAAAAAATCACCAAATTTTTTTTACCGTGTATTATTTTTTTCCAGTGTAGTCCGTATCCATACCTACAACTTTGCCGAAGACACCAAATCGATCAAAAAATTCCTTCAAAAGATACAGATTTTTGAATTTTCATACATCATTTTTGTATGGACAGCTGCCAAATTTGTATGGAAAATTATATGGACAAACTAATGATGCAAAATGGCTTCTTTGGGCATACCGAAGGCACCAAAAAAGTTTCAGTCGGATTAAAAAATACAAAAATTAAAATTGAAGAAAAAAGACCGATTTCGTAGAGAATTGCTCCACTATAAAATATTCTGTATAAATTTCAATTCAACGAATATCTGCACCAAAATGAATCAGCAAGTGCCGGTTGTTGCCTTCTTGAAGCCACTGAAGGATTTTTTGCTCTAAATCAAATGTGTTTCAAAATTTATATAATTTTGTGGAACAATCATTGACGCCCAAGTTCACAATCATTGATTAATGACGAATTCCATATCTTTACAAGGAATGGGATAATCGTTACCAAAAGGAATCAGCATGTGTAGGGCACTATTCTAAACAACTTGTTGAAGGAATTTTGTCAAAATATTGAAAGCGACGCAAAATTTATATCTTTGAACGAAAAAACATGACAATGATGGAAGTCTTCACTTAAACAGATGAAAGATGAAAAGATAAAGTTCTAGTAATTGCAAAACATATAAAACCACATGATGCTGGTGGAAGTAAAAGATTTAAACTGACAATGGAAAAATTTCTTATTCCAAGATGTTGTTCCCAATTTGTCTCGTATTTTCTTTTTTTCAGTAAAAAAGTAACAAGAAGTGTCCTTCGGCAAACATTTGCATTGCCGTACAATAAAAAAGTACACATTTTCCAACAGTAGATAAAACATAGCCTCTTCTTTGTCTGGTCGTTGTTCCAACTTTTCAAGGATTTCCCCGCAGCCAGCAGCATTTAATCAAGACACACGTCACCGGTGCCGTCATTCAAGTCATTCCGGCAAAATGGGAAAACAATGAACTTGAAAGGAAAACTTTTCCCGAAAACCCAAACCCACAGCAGAGACTGGCACAACTTCTCTTCCTGAAAAGTAAGTGTGGGGGCCGTCTGTCTCGATTGACTAACTTTTTGGAACTGCTGCAAAATGCTGGCTTTTCTAGACCACAATCGTGCACACACCTGCTGCGGAAAGGTGAATTCCGACCAATCTCATTTCACCGCCAGAAAATTTTCCATTTCCAGTGGCTGCTCAAAAATTTAAACCCCGGCCTGGGTGGCGACGGCGCGGAAGGAAGGACGGAGCAAAAATGACAGCCGCAACAAAATTGCAGGAGCAGGAGAAATGCAATTTTCCCGCCGTTTTTCCACCTCAAGTAGGGTGGGGTGGGGTTTGGTCGGTGGAAAAGGCTTATCTTTTGTGATTTTCTCTCGGTGAATCTGAATTCGCCCTGGCTGACTGGTGGGAGAAGAGTGCGCGCTGATAAATGTTTCACGCCGCAATTTTCCGCCCCATGGAGTGTCATGCATGGTTGAAATGTTGAGCCAGGCTGGAAAATGGCGAGGTGGAGACAGGTTCGCAAGTTGGCTGCTGAAAGAGGTTCAAAATTAAATAACGTGAGAAGCAGACGGTGGGGATGGAGGAGAGAAAACTTAACTGGTTAATTAACGGCGCAAAAAGGAGAATTATTGAGAAAGTTGGTCTTGTGAAGATTTCAACCTAAAAATAGTTGGTGATGGATTTTATTACTAAATGATTGTGATGATTGACATCAGCATATCTTGAAATTAAACTTATGCTACAGAAAATGATGAATTTTTTTAAATTTACCAAATTTTCGAGATGGATAATTCTCCGAGATGGATTCCAACTCACACCCCTCTTCGATTTGCGTTAAACTTTGCCCTAAGTCCCTGATCACGAATCCGAGGTCCACTTTTTTGATATCTTGTGACGGAGGGGCGGTACGACCTCTTCCATTTATGAGCATGAGAAAAAAGAGGTGTTTTTTCAATAATTTGCAGCCTGGTGATGAGATAGAAATTTGGTGTCAAAGGGACTTTTATGTAAAATTAGATGCCCGAATTGATGGCGTACGCAAATCGAAGAGGGGTTGGAGCAACTATTCCCGATTTCGTGTGAGTTGGTACACCATATTCTTGATTTACACAACGAAATGGGGGTGTTTAATTCGAGAATCGTTTAAAAAAAGAATGTCCATGACTTAAATTGAGAATATGACTTAAATTAAGAATCTTTGGGATTTCGTAATTTGTCGGAGAATTTTCAAAATGTATCAATAGTATTTTGTTTAGTCATGTTATAAAAACATTTAAGCATGGTTTTGGAACACCTGGGATGTTCTAGTCCATCCGAAACTTCCGGAAATTTTGTGCAGCAGGCTAACCGAAAAAACAAGTTGAAACTTCAAAATTTTGACAACGGATCCTACCCAGAGTGCTTCAGTGAGTGCGGTAGGCTACAGTGCATTGTTGTAACAACTTATTGGGATGATCTGGGACATCCAAGGACTCCCTGGAGTTAAGATCTGTGGGTCTACCACCGTAACAAGCAAGAGGTCGACGGATTTTGACAACGGAACATATCCGCATAGCTTCAGTGAGCATGGTAGACTACTTTGCTGATGAGTAGGAATGTCCTGGGTCATCCAAGGACTCTCTGGAGTTAAGATCTGTGGGTCTACCACCGTAACAAGCAAGAGGTCGACGGATTTTGACCCCGGAACATATCCGCATAGCTTCAGTGAGCATGGTAGACTACTTTGCTGATGAGTAGGGATGTCCTGGGTCATCCAAGGACTCCCTGGAGTTAAGATCTGTGGGTCTACCACCGTAACAAGTAAGAGGTCGACGGATTTTGACTCCGGAATATAACCGCATTGCTTCAGTGAGCATGGTAGACTACTTTGCTGATGAGTAGGAATGTCCTGGGTCATCCAAGGACTCCCTGGAGTTAAGATCTGTGGGTCTACCACCGTAACAAGTAAGAGGTCGACGGATTTTGACTCCGGAATATACCCGCATAGCTTCAGTGAGTATGGTAGACTACTTTGCTGATGTGTAGGGATATCCTGGGTCATCCAAGGACTCCCTGGAGTTAAGATCTGTGGGTCTACTACCGTAACAAGCAAGAGGTCGACGGATTTTGACCCCGGGACTTACCGGCATAGCTACAGAGCGTATGGTAGACAACTTTGGTAATGTGTTGGGCTGACTTGGGTCATCCAAGGACTCCCTGGAGTTAAGATCTGGTGGTCTATCATATCTCCAGGGAGTCCTTGGATGACCCAGAACATCTCAACACATCAGCAAATTAGTATATCATACTCACTGAAGCTATGCGAGTGAGTCCCGGGGTCAAAAACCGTCGACCTCTGACTTGTTACGGCGGTAGACCCTCAGATCTTAACTCCAGGGAGTCCTTGGATGACCCAGTACATCCTAGAACATCAGCAATGTAGTCTACCATACGCTCTGAAGCTACGCGGGTATGTCCCGGGGTCAAAATCCGTCGACATCTTGCTTGTTACGGTGGTAGACCCTCAGCTCTTAACTCCAGAGAGTCCTTGGATGACCCAAGTCAGCCCAACACATCAGCAAAGTAGTCTACCATACTCACTGAAGCTATGCGGTTATATTCCGGAGTCAAAATCCGTCGACCTCTTGCTTGTTACGGTGGTAGACCAACAGTTCTTAACTCCAGGGAGTCCTTGGATGACCCAGGACATTCCTACTCATCAGCAAAGTAGTCTACCATGCTCACTGAAGCTATGCGGATATGTTCCGGGTTCAAAATCCGTCGACCTCTTGCTTGTTACGGTGGTAGACCCACAGATCTTAACTCCAGGGAGTCCTTGGATGACCCAGGACATTCCTACTCATCAGCAAAGTAGTCTACCATGCTCACTGAAGCTATGCGGATATGTTCCGGGGTCAAAATCCGTCGACCTCTTGCTTGTTACGGTGGTAGACCCACAGATCTTAACTCCAGGGAGTCCTTGGATGACCCAGGACATTCCTACTCATCAGCAAAGTAGTCTACCATGCTCACTGAAGCTATGCGGATATGTTCCGGGGTCAAAATCCGTCGACCTCTTGCTTGTTACGGTGGTAGACCAACAGATCTTAACTCCAGGGAGTCCTTGGATGTCCCAGATCATCCCAATAAGTTGTTACAACAATGCACTGTAGCCTACCGCACTCACTGAAGCACTCTGGGTAGGATCCGTTGTCAAAATTTTGAAGTTTCAACTTATTTCTTGGGTTAGCCTGCTGCACAAAATTTCCGGAAGTTTCGGATGGACTAGAACATCCCAGGTGTTCCAAAACCATGCTAAAATGTTTTAATAACATAACTAAACCAAATACAATTGATACATGATGAAAATTCTCCGACAAATTACAAAATCCCAAAGATTCTTAATTTAAGTCATATTCTCAATTTAAGTCATGGACATTCTCATTTTAAGTCGTGACTTAAAAAAAGTTGCGTAAATCGAGAATCGTTTAAAAAAAGGTGACTTAAAAAAAGAATATGGTGTAGAGAATTACCCAGATTAAAACTTAAGCAAAATCGTGACAGTTCTGTGATTTTTAACCTTCACGATATTGAGATATTTTTCGAGCTTTTGGAAAATACATTCCACTTGTATATTGAACGAACCTTTCCTAACTCCTAAAGGTGCGTTCATGAAACAAGATACATTAAGTCTGAATCAGTCGGTGAAGTCAGAAGCCGGAGTTTGCGGAGGAGTTAGTTTTAAACAACGTGTATGGGAGTTGTTGTTGGAGCGCTAAAGTCGGAGTCAATAAATCCCATGAAACCGTAGGTGGCGTCACTTCATAAATTGCCCTACTTGGTTGTTTTGGCTTTCAACCAATATCAGAACAATAACATTTATAGTTATGATAACATAAACTGTTATTAAACCTGTTATTGTTTCGGGAGCTCTAATTTTATGAAATTATGTTTTGGAAATGATGATCTAAGAATCTCCCTACCAAAACTGTACACCCAATAAATACACTTAAGGGGTTACATACATGTAGAAAATCGCAAAATTTCATATTGCAGAAAATTTATTGAATCCACTAAAAAGATGATTTTCAATCACTCCTGAAAGTTTCATGAAGATATTTCATGATTAAACAGAGTTAGAGACGATTTTAAGTTCGCGCAAAGCGGACTGTCAAACTTTCTGAGCGTTTTTCTCGAAACACCGAGTTGATTTACGGGTTCCACGATATCTCGAGATGGGATGGACCAAATTGGCTGAAATGCAGGGTGAAGACTCTCAAGATATATCCCGTGTGCATGACGAAGTCCGATTTTAAAATTTTGCTTTTTTAAAAAATACAAAAATCAAAAATTAACGTTTTTTTATGTGAAAAAAACAAAAATATTTTTATCTTTTTTTTTAAATAATCTTTTTAAAAATCAGCCTTCGTCATGCACACAGGACCGGTTTAACGAGTCTTTATCAAAATTTTGAGCCAATTTGGTCAAGGCAGTGTTAATATATCGTGGCATCCGTTTTTTGAAACTGCTAACTTCAAATAGCTATATCTCGGAAATGAAACAGCCAAATGTCTTCAAATTTGTTTTGATAATAGATGAAAATGCATATTTTAATGCTCTGAAAACAGATTATAAATAAAACTAAGTGTGTGCTGACACCGACCTCTGACTGTGTTGTCGATTTACATGTATGTAACCCCTTAAATAGAAAGTGTTGAATCAGGGTCTCGTGGCGCAGGGGTAGCGGCTTCGGCTGCCGATCCCGATGATGCTATGAGACGCGGGTTCGATTCCCGCCTTATCCACTGAGCTTCTATCGGATGGTGAAGTAAAACGTCGGTCCCGGTTTCTCCTGTCTCGTCAGAGGCGCTGGAGCAGAAATCCCACGTTAGAGGAAGGCCATGCCCCGGGGGGCGTTGTGCCAATAGTTTCGTTTAGTTTCGTTGAATCAGGTTGACATGTGTTTTTTTCAATTTGTTTTTTTTAATTTCTTTAAAATTCCGATAGTTTTTGTTTGATTTGACCACTGTGCTTTAATTTTGCAGCATTTTTTAATTTTCAGGTGCCTTTTGATTTTAATTTTTTGTTTTAATTTTAATCTAGAGCGTTTTTAGACCTTCAAACATTTTGTCCCGATATCAATCAATATTTTGAAAGAAACCAATGCACAGTGGTCTGAGAAGCAAATCTAACAGGACAAAAAAATCTGTTTGCTTTGGAAAACATTTTGGAACTTATGTGTCAAAGAAACGTTTTTTTTTATATAAGATTCTGCTTTTTTGCAATATGAGTACTAGGGTGGTCCTAAATTGTAATAATGTATCTAAAATTATCTCTGAACCTTGAAAACATAAAGAATTAACGTCAGAGCCATTTTGAAGAACTTTGCTCAAGATACCAATTCCTTAATCCCTTAATTTGTTCATTCTTCAGCATTTTATATGAAAAGCACTAGGGTTACTCTTCGAACATGTTATTTTTCATATTTTTAAGCAATTTTGGTGACTCCGAAGCTTAAAACGCGTCTATTGACGAAATAACGAAGTCTCTGTTCTGGTCAGTCTGTCAAACAATTGCATCTTTTTTTGATTCAATTAGGCCGTTGCTAATATTTTTTGAAGTTTATGTCCCTCGACTCTGACCAAAGTCGAGGAGGAGGGGGTCAAACAAAAGTTTTAAAATTGAAATAACAGGCCACGGTTTCAACTATTAAATGAAAAAAATGTTTTGAAATGCATTATACATCTGTCCAGTTGTTTTCAAAATTTCAAAGTATTGACGAACATTATTTTTTTGTGAGAAAAAAAAGTTTTTGCGGTACTGAACATTGTAATTTCATAGAAATTCAAAATATTTTTAAATGAGCCCAAACATGCTCAATATGATTGTCAATGCGAAAAACGGGGTTTTAAACTGTTTTGAGTTGATTAGACTTTTGTTTTCATTGACATTTTTCAGTTTTAAGGAAACATATTTTTTGCCCCCTGATTTTTCGAACCAATTTTGAAGGGGGCGACATAAATGCTGAATATTTGCAATGGCCTAATTTGTGTCTAAGAAATAGTTTTAAATTTTCAAACCTTTTTTTTACTGTGGATTGATTTGATTATTTTTTATGTGAACACAGAGGTACTCAACCAAAGATTTACGTTGGTAAAAAAAAAAAAAATTTTAGAAACAAAATGTTACAATTTGGGCCAATTACTAACAAAGAGAATGAGCAACTTTCCACGAAAACAAGAAAAAGATTTCATTTGTATTTTAGTCATTGGTCGAAACCATTTTAGGTTGCGTCTCTATGACCAAGGAAACCAATCAGCATTGGTCTGAAAAATCAAGGGGCATTTTTAACATGTTTGGGCTCGTTTAAGTTTTGTTTTAAATTTTTAATGAAGTTTCAATGTACAATTTACAATGTACTTAGATATATTGGAAACTAATGATTGCAAAACAATTGCTCCTGACCAGTGCATTTAAAAACACTTTTGGGTAATTCTCCGCTAACTCACACAGCAGATGCCCCAACCCCTCTTCGATTTGCGTGAAACTTTGTTCTATGGGGTAACTTTTGTCCCTGATCATGAATCCGAGGTCCGTTTTTTGATATCTCGTGACGGAGGGGCGGTACGACCCCTTCCATTTTTTAACATGCGAAAAAAGAGGTGTTTTTCAATAATTTGCAGCCTGAAACGGTGATGAGATAGAAATTTGGTGTCAAAGGGACTTTTATGTAAAATTAGACGCCCGATTTGATGGCGTACTCAGAATTCCGAAAAAATGTATTTTTCATCGAAAAAAACACTAAAAAAGTTTTATAAATTCTCCCATTTTCCGTTACTTGACTGTAAAAAATTTTGGAACATGTTATTTAATGGGAAATTTAATGTACTTTTCGAATCTACATTGACCCAGAAGGGTCATTTTTTCATTTAGAACAAAATTTTTCATTTTAAAATTTCGTGTTTTTTCTAAATTTGCAGGGTTATTTTTTAGAGTGTAACAATGTTCTACAAAGTTGTAGAGCAGACAATTACAAAAAAATTGATCTATAGACATAAGGGGTTTGCTTATAAACATCAAGAGTTATTGCGATTTTACAAAAAAAAAGCTTTGAAAAAGTTGGTCGTCGTCGATCATGGCCGTTCATCGTCACCCGCGACAGGCACGGACGACGAAACAAAGAGAAACGCAAAAAGTAACTTTTTCAAAACTTTTTTTCGTAAAATCGCGATAACTCGTGATGTTTATAAGCAAACCCCTTATGTCTATATATAAATTTTTTTGTAATTGTCTGCTCTACAACTTTGTAGAACATTGTTACACTCTAAAAAATAACCCTGCAAAGTTAGAAAAAACACGAAATTTTAAAATGAAAAATTTTGTTCTAAATGAAAAAATGACCCTTCTGGGTCAATGTAGATTCGAAAAGTACATTAAATTTCCCATAAAATAACATGTTCCAAATTTTTTTACAGTCGAGTAACGGAAAATGGGAGAATTTTTAAAACATTTTTAGTGTTTTTTTCGATGAAAAATACGTTTTTTCAGAATTCTGAGTACGCCATCAAATCGGGCGTCTAATTTTACATAAAAGTCCCTTTGACACCAAATTTATATCTCATCACCGTTGCAGGCTGCAAATTATTGAAAAACACCTCTTTTTTCGCATGTTAAAAAATGGAAGGGGTCGTACCGCCCCTCCGTCACGAGATATCAAAAAACGGACCTCGGATTCGTGATCAGGGACAAAAGTTACTCCTTAGGACAAAGTTTCACGCAAATCGAAGAGGGGTCGGGGCAACTTTTCCCGATTTCGTGTGAGTTGGTAGAGAATTACCCTTTTATCATACAAATGTTAATACCATGAATTTATTTTTTGTCCCTCGCCCCTCGTCTTTGGTCAGAGGATATAAACTTCAAATAATATTTGCAACGGCCTTAGACAAAAAAGTGCACCTTTCAATTGTTATCTGAAAAAATATCAAACTTCATCCCTTCCTCCCCACTCCGATCGAAAGGACCTGCTCCTCCTCTCACAAACACGCCGGAAACCGCACAGGCCGCTCACAAAAGCCACTCACGCCACACACCATATCTGGCACGAACCCAGCCGTCAGCATCCTTCGAGCAGACCGCACAATCGTCCGAATCGCCGCTTGATGTGCGGAAATGGTGCCACCTCTCACCCCTGGTCCCTTTCCCCATTTCCTTGATTCACATTTCATCACCACCGTCGTCAGTCAGCGGAGACTTTCTATGGAACTCGATTTTGAACCGCGCCGGCCGGTCCTGTTTGCCTTGTCAGCTCGCAATGTGCTCTGCCGAGTGGAGATATGGTCGGAGTTGTTGGTCTGTGGGCGCTGTTTGTCGATGCAGAAGGAGCGAAGCCTGGGTGCATCCAGGCACCAGGAACGTGTCAGTTACGTGGTTTGAAGGTAGGGGAGAGTGGGGATTTATTTGGGGGTTTTGAAGTAATGTAGTTAATATTGTATTGCCGATTGCGGTGTAAAATTGTAGATTTCAGCGTTGACTGAACACCAACAGCGTAAACTTTTGTTTTGGGGGTTTCGAGGTTAGAACATTCCGATGTACTTTTCGGCCCCAGCATCCCACCGAAGAAGAAAGATAAATGAGAGAAAAACATCACAAGAAGCCACAGCAACCGAACGACGTGAATAGACGCTTCCCACTTGGCAGCTCTATTTTCGCGGGCGGAAAAGCACAAACAACAGCCGCGCCCCGAAACGCTTTATGAATCCGAAATCAGCCAGGGGAGAGACGAAATGAATTTCACATCGCAGCCGTAGATGCAGCCTGATGATGTTTTGCTTGGCAGGGACCCCACAAACACACACTGTACGAGTTCGAAGAGGCCTGGATCTTGTGCAGACCTCAACACATGCAACAGTTTGCCAGGATTCTCGAGGAGCGGAAATGATTTATCTGTGAAGATTGCCGCGACAAGCCGGGACGTTTAGCGTTGCCAGAAGTGGGACATCCTTTGGCTTTGGTGGCATCACTCAATGCAAGCCTGGGCTGAGCGACATGACAAATGGTGTTTGTGTGTTTGGGGTTTTGGCTTATTTCTGCAAACATCATCTACTCTGGTGGATAAATAAGTGCATTTGAATGTTTCAATTCGTCATCTTGTTATGACAGAATTTGGCTTCGTTCATTGTGTTGCATATGAATTATTTTAATGTTTTTTGAGGTTTTAATAAAATAAAAGCAACACAATATATTGCTTTTAAGAACTTCAGAACATCAACCACAATTGATATACTTTACTAAAATTTTAGGTTTCTTTATACAGCGGAAACATTTGGTATTGAGAATTACCCCCAACTATAAGTAATTTCAAAAATACTCAAAAAGCAAAAATAAAAAATATGCATTGTACGTTTACAAAAATCTCTGGATATAAGTAAAATACAAGTTTTTGGGGATATTCTATTAGGAATAAATTAAGAATGCAATAAAATAAAATTTGGATTATTGGACCCTCATGACAAAAAATCAGATATATTTTCCCGTTGCTTGCACGAATTTTCCTTGGAATATGAAAATGGTAATGAAGTTAAATGTATTTTAATTAGAATATATACAAAACTACTCTTCTGAGATACTCTCTTCTTTTAATTTTGTTTGCGAGTTTGGCAAACTATCTAACACGAAAAAGTGCAAGTTTGGTTTATTGTTTGCTGTAGTGTAAAAGCTCGTTTAGAAATTATGAAATTTGCAAATTTGTAATTCATGTTATTTTGCACTTTTTCTAAATGACCCCTGATTTTTTGGCTAAACAAATAAATTTTCAAATAACTGGTAATATCTATTTTTAATCTTTTCAAAAGATTCTTTCAATTTTCTAAGAAAGCATTTTTTTTAATATTATAAAACTTGATGGAAATTTAACACTGTAATGTTCGTTCCAACATTTCCAAAAGAAAAATGCAGTATTTTTTCACCTCCAAAGTAAAACATTCTATCATGTGTCAACAACATATAAAAACAGTATTAAGAATATTGGGTAATTTTCTAGAAACCATATATTAATTTGATTTGTTTGACAATATTATATTGGGCCAAGGTCATCGTATGGCATTCTTCATATTAGGGGAAACTCTCATACTCCTTAAAAAAGCTTACTCGAGAGGAATTTTTCTTTCTTATTGGTGCACTTCAACCAGAGCTTTTGCACCAAAATTTTTGATGCAGACATTTTAGTATTTTCAAAACTACGGGAACTATTGATACATTTTTTTATCCATCCCCTAAAGTGCAGTCTACCAAATAATTTACAACAAAGTTTGACTATTTTTACAAAGATTTTAGCAGGATTGGGTCCGTAATTTGTCAATTTTGGTATAAGAAGACAACAACTTCCTTGGTTGCTCAAAAATAAAAAAAAAACCAACTTGTTTTCAGCAGTTATCACTAGTCAAACGAGTTTTCCCTTTTTCAAAAAGAGAAAATTAAACGTTTGTTAGAGGTTACCATAAGCTTTTATAGAAGGGAAATCTGTCTTGAGATTACAACGCAAGCAGAACACTTTTTTTGTAAAGGTCTGCGTTGTAGCGTCATGTATACTGCCCACCATTGAAAAAACGGCTAATATCCACTTTTGGCAAAAACGAGTTATTGGCACCAGGTGGTAGAGGATGTTCCAACGCTGAATTTCACTGAAATAGTGTTTAGACTTGGCTGCCGATGCGAAAATCCAAACGGCTAATATGCCACTTTTATGGGAAATTGCTTTGACGGAGATTTTGTGACAAACACTCAAACGCGTTTTTCTTGATTTGGCATAATAGCCGAATTTTCAATTATCTAGTCTGTCCCATTTGTTAAAAACAGCAAGCCAAAAAAACGCAATTTGTCCTGTCCATAAGGCTACGTGTTATGATTTTACTAAAAAGTGAAATTTTCTACTGATTTTTTAAATAAACTTCTATATTTTATTAGTTTTTCTTAAAGTTCACATGATTTTGAACCAAACTGCATCATTTACTCAAAATAGACGAAATTACATATGGGACGGACTTGATTTGAGCGGCAGTATTAATAGTGGCTGCTAAAAAATAGCTAAACATTTTTCCTAGACCAATGACGGCATTCGACTCAGCATAGAGCGTCCAATTTCCCGGGGTTACAAAATTCCTGGGAAAACGGGAAATTTTCAACAAATTTCCCGGGAAATCCCGGGAATTCCCGTAAAATTTTAAATTTATCGAAAATTGTTCTGATTTTGGTTTTGCTTGATATTTTGCAAAAAATTGAATAGAATAGAAACTATAATGTTCAAAATTAATTTTAGGTTCAATAAATGCCTTGGCTGCAGGTATAAAAAAACATAAAGCTTGAAGAAAATATAAAGAGTTTTTCTAAAGGTCCTATAAACAATTGAAGCTAGGTATTATTTTTTTAATCGATGCCTCTGTGCTATCTTGTACAAATCTTGCTGGTTTTCCTATCTAGTTAGCATAAGAGAGCACAGAGGCATCGAAATATGTTTTTCATAGCAAATATTTTATGCAGAACAAATCTTACTGGCTTGAGTTCATGAACAAATAAATAAGCATTGAATTCACCTTAAAAATCTGCTATTCCTTTGAAATACCATTTTTATGCAACAACAACTCAAAGTTTTCAAATGTTTGGATCGAGTGTTTGAAATATATTTGTGTTTTTGGGCACCTTTTATATAATACGAAGCAGTTTTTTAAAATGATTTTTTAATAATTCGGTAAAAAATATTTTCATAGAAAAACAAGTAGTTCAGTTGTTTCATATTTAAACCGCCTAATACGCCCTTGGTAGCTCTAGTGCTTTACAAATTTTCAACTTTTAACTGTAATTTCTCGAAAACTTTTAAACAAATTAACCTAATTCTTCTAGCAAAAATCCTCTTCTCCTTTGGTCAAGGTAAAGAAAATGAAATAAAACTCTATTTTGATCTTGGCGGCCAGAGGTACCTTAGTTTCAAATAATATAACATGAATTTTTGTTTAAAAAGCTTACCAAAATTATAACAGTTTATTTTAATTCCATAATATCGTAATTTTTGTTGCCCAACAAATAAACAAGACCTGATCCCAGTTGTGAATGCTTCAGAAATTAATATCATCTGAAATAAATCTTGACATGAAATTTTCAGACGAACTGATAAGTTCACTAAAAACAGTAAATTTAATTTATTGTAATAAAATTGTTCTTTCATTATTTTTTTTTTGTAAGTTAAACAAAATTTTACCAAAAAGTTAGGAAAATGTATGCTTCCGCTTGCATTTCGGAAATTCCCGGGAATTTACAAATTTCCCGGGAAACGGGAAATGTTTTTTTTTTTGGGAAATCCCGGGAATTTTTTTCCCGGGACGGGAAATTGGACGCTCTAACTCAGCAGCCAATTTTAAGTTTAAAAGTAATGAAAAAGTCTAGTTTATGTTGATTGACACAACATAATCACAGCTTTCAAAACAATAGTTTAAAAACAAAATTCTCCACCGTTGTAACGCCACGCTACATATTCATAGAACTCATAGAAAAGCATCCAAAACGTCAAATCCTTAGCCCAAATGTTGATTGCTATTGTAAATTTAACGTACTTTCAGAATCTATAATAATATTGAGGTGTTTTTTTTAATTTCCGAGTTACAGCACGCCAGAATGTGTCTATGGCATTTTCTCTACTGCTTCTAAAACTTGAGTCATGAGGCAAACAAGTTTAGCCATCCTGTTTCACCTTAAGTTATAATGTTTGCATTAGACTTATGGGTAATTCTCCGCCAACTCACACAGCAGTTGCCCCGACCCCTCTTCGATTTGCGTGAAACTTTGTCCTAAGGGGTAACTTTTGTCCCTGATCACGAATCCGAGGTCCGTTTTTTGATATCTCGTGACGGAGGGGCGGTACGACCCCTTCCATTTTTGAACATGTGAAAAATGAGGTGTTTTTCAATAATTTGCAGCCTGAAACGGTGATGAGATAGAAATTTGGTGTCAAAGGGACTTTTGTGTAAAATTAGAAGCCCGATTTGATGGCGTACTCATAATTCCGAATAAACGTATTTTTCATCGAAAAAAACACTAAAAAAGTTTTAAAAATTCTCCCATTTTCCGTTCCTCGACTGTAAAAATTTTTGGAACATGTCATTTTATGGGAAATTTAATGTACTTTTCGAATCTACATTGTCCCAGAAGGGTCATTTTTTAATTTAGAACAAATTTTTTCATTTTAAAATTTCGTGTTTTTTCTAACTTTGCAGGGTTATTTTTAGAGTATAACAATGCTCTACAAAGTTGTAGAGCAGACAATTACAAAAATTTTGATATATAGACATAAGGGGTTTGCTTATAAACATCACGAGTTATTGCGATTTTACGAAAAAAGTTTTGAAAAAGTTACTTTTTGCGTTTCTCTTTGTTTCGTCGTCCGTGTCTGTCGAGGGTGACGATGAACGGCCATGATCGACGACGACCAACTTTTTCAAAGCTTTTTTTGTAAAATCGCAATAACTCGTGATGTTTATAAGCAAACCCCTTATGTCTATATATCAATTTTTTTGTAATTGTCTGTTCTACAACTTTGTAGAACATTGTTACACTCTAAAAAATAACCCTGAAAAGCTAGAAAAAACACAAAATTTTAAAATGAAAAAATGACCCTTCTGGGTCAATGTAGATTCAAAAATTTCCTATAAAATGACATGCTCCAAAAATGTTTACAGTCAAGTAACGGAAAATGGGAGAATTTTTATAACTTTTTTAGTGTTTTTTTCGATGAAAAATACGTTTTTTCGAAATTCTGAGTACGCCATCAAACCGGGCGTCTAATTTTACATAAAAGTCCCTTTGACACCAAATTTCTATCTCATCACCGTTTCTTGCTCCAAATTATTGAAAAACACCTCTTTTTTCGCATGTTCAAAAATGGAAGGGGTCGTACCGCCCCTCCGTCACGAGATATAAAAAAAACGGACCTCGGATTCGTGATCAGGGACAAAAGTTACCCCTTAGGACAAAGTTTCACGCAAATCGAAGAGGGGTCGGGGCAACTGCTGTGTGAGTTGATAGAAAATTACCCATATCCAATTTACAAACCTATGCCATCCTTTGTCAATCCGTACCCGGTATCGACACCTTTCTGTGTGCAAACCTATCAGCCGCAAAAACCAATCCCATTTCCTCTTGCCACCGTCGGAACGGAAAGTCAACTCAGTTAGTGCCCCAATTGGCAAACACTAATCCGCGCTCGCGAACCACGTTCTCGAATCAACAAATATCCCGCACAATGCCTCACCTAGCAAAAACCTCGACGACGACCGTTGGAACTGGTGTCGTCACCACGTGCCAATTCTCGGAATCGGGCATTCCCCGGAAAACCTATCGCGTCCACTTCCGGCCTCTCCAGCGCACCACTTCGACTCTCTGGAATGGCCCAATTTCCCGTACAGCCTCACACAACTGCTCCACCGATATGACACAGTGAGCTCGGCCAAGCTCACCGTTCTCACAATCATCAGCTCAGAAGCGCAACAGGACGACCGTCCCCAGCTCATCCTACCTTCCATCAGCTCTCACGTGCTTTTGTTCTCTCTCTCTCAAAGTGCTCTCTCACCGCTGATTTCCCCACGGTGGTAACGTGCGTTTTCCGTGGTGAGAGAATTTCCTCACTCGTGGTGAGTATTTTTCAGCTCGCTAGTAGGCCAGCTTGGACCAGCGAGTTCAGTGCCGTCAGGAACTTTGGCGCGTTCGGACAGCCGCCGCCTGCTTCGTCGTACGCGCGAAACGGTCAGTCACGGTGCTCGGTGAACCTGTGAAAGTGTGTGTGCGTGTTTGCATTACAGGACTAAGTAGGCGCTGCTAGATGTGGTAGTTGTCGTCGTCATTGTCGTGGATGATGACCTCCTTGCAAGGATCTGTATCACAAGAAGAATGCTTGGGGGATGCTGGAGTGAGAGGATTCTGAGAGCGGATGATTAACGAGGAGTGTGTGAGGAGAGTCTTTCTCGTTTTTTCTCTCATAGAAGAGTGTCCTGTGAACCCACGAGCTTGGATCAGTACGCTGTTTTAATTATTTTTTTTTTAAATATATTTCCTCACTTTTCAGTTTTAAATGACTTTGAAGTATTTTTAAAACAAAATTTGAAATAAAATATTGGATTAAATTCATTATAAAAATGATGTATTCTAAAATTGTAATCTACATTCAAATTCAACAATCTTTTTTTTCAAGTTTGCAAATTTTGTTGTTGTTACTTTCCTAAAATTTCTCCGAACGGATGCTGTGCACGTTTTTCCAACATTAGAAAAAGAGAGCGTGAGAGAATGTTAGTGCGAGAGTCACCTGCTGATTGCACGCACACCTGTGGGGAGAATTCCACAGCTGGGGGTCGTCCGGTGGGGGTGGTGCGGGGGTAGAGTGCAAGAAAGGTCAAGGGATCCGTCTGCGAATTGGGTGAGGATGACGGGGGGACAGGATGTGATAAGCTAGGTTGGAAAAGTGATAGGTGCTTTATAATATATTTTTTCCTCTCATTTATTGTTGTTTTGATTTGAGAATTAACAAGTGTATATACATTTATTGGAATTTTGACCATGAAGCAATGCTTTTGTCTATCCATCTTTAAAATTACAAATATTAACAATAATTACAATTTTTAAATATTAAAAACAAAAAAATCAATCGATTTTAAACTTTAAAAATACAATTCCATCGTTAAACAACTTACTACTCCTGTCATTCTAGAATGACAAAACAGTTTCCTTTCTCTACCATTTCAAAACTAACATTCAAAAATGTTAGACCAAAAGTATCACAGAACGTAAATTGTTACATTTAAGTTATTTGCATAACATGAATGAATTTAAGAAAGAAATAATCTATTTTATCTATTACGCATTCAACCGATCTGTGGTTTCAAATTCAAAATTTGTTAAAAGCTTAAACAGTTTTTATTTGATTAAAAATACAAAAAAACATTGGTACAATGTATTCTGAATAGTTTACCATGGATTTTTTGATGATAAAAAATAACAACTTAAGTCATTAATATTTGTTGCTTTCTCATTTGTAGGAAAATTTTCCCTAATAAGGTAAAAGTGCAAAAAAAAAAACAAATTAATAAATATAATAAAATATGAAGCTCGTTACAGTAATGCTGTTTTTTAAAATAGCAGAATATCAATGCGGATAAATACTACATTTCCTAAGGGTTAACATTAAATTGTGAAAGTCGTACCTACATTTATCCAACGAAGTTTACCGAGTTGCATAAATACGACGAGCTCTTAAAAAAATAAGTTTTGCAACGAGTTACTTACAATATTTTTAGCAATTCCGAATGTCAAACACAAAAAAATACTCAAAAATGTTACTTTTCGATATTAGTGCTGAAAAGTTTAACTTTTCAGCTCACATTTTAGTGCTGAAAAGTAGAATTTTTCAGCGCTGGTTTTGAAAGGTTTTAATTTTTCATTCTGTTATTTTTGGTAAAGAAAAGTAGGCCGTTTCGACGTTCGATGATGACAGGAAAAGAAAAAAAAATTTCGGAATTGTTTAGAATCACACTGACCGTGGTAGAGAAGTGTTTAAAGTACCCCAAAAAGAACTTTTCATTAAATTTTTAAGAGTTTCAAAAGTTAGTCAACTATAGTAAAGAAAATGTTTATGAAAGTCAATATTTTAAACTTCTCAAAGTGTCATGATTTTCTTAATGAACATGATTTTGAATCAGAAAACGGAATTCATTTTCGGATTCTTTGGACAATTTTCCACTAGGAGAAGGGTAAATAAGTAAAAATGATAGATAATACAGGCAATTTCAATTGAACAAACTTCATGTAAAATGTGAAAACTTTTGATTCGTGCTTCGAATTAGCATAGCATAGCATAGCATTGGTGTCTACCCGTAGCTGCTACTTCGTTATTGACCAGGACCCCCAAACATTGCTCCGTGGACCACAGATGAAAAGTAGGAACCAATCATCACCCCTTCGCCATTTTCAAAGGTCCCTATCGTGCTGATCAATACCGACGCCGGCCACGACCAGTGGTAAGACACGGGGAAGTGGATGGGAATGTTAGCCGATACTTGAGTGATGGGACCGCCAAATCGACTGCGTCTCCGACAAAGTATCACATGAGTTTTGAGGGGTTAGTAAGATGGGTATGAGGTCAGGATTCACTGTGGTAGGTGATGCGACCATGAGCAATTTGTTTATGGGTTGAAATTTTAAAAATCTTAGGCAGCCGGCTGCGGAAAGATACCTATCTAGGGATTTAAATATAGTATTAATTCGACCGCGATTCTCCAGAAATTCTCCGTCGGCGTGCCTTCCGATCAACGGTGATGTAGGAAGGGCTTCATTCATTTAAATTATTTTATATCATAAGCCTTAAAACATATCCGTCGACGTGCCTTCCGATCCTCGATGATATGGAAAGGACTTAATCCAGCAATACGACTTGCTTGTCTCAAAAAACAAAAATCGGATCGTTTCTATCGAAAACTATATAAAGAGAACAAAAATAAAATTCATCGGCCAACGAACGCGCGAATTTTGATTCGTGCTTCGAATTCAGTGAAAAATATAATATAAATCAATAATATTATAAACAAAACCAGTTTTAACAAATTTAACGGCAAATTCCGTCTTTTTAACAATTGTACCAAAAAATTATATGCATTTTGTTAAAAAGCTTATAAACTTAGTTAACTAATTATGAACATTGATTTTTTTTTCTTAAAAACTATATCAGCTATTTCAGTGATGGTACATCTAACGTGCAAATAAAGTTTAAACATCTTAAATATGATTTAACAAGAAAAACTATGATCATCAAAGTAACTCCGGAATTAAATTTTTAACGTAACTATTTTTCTAAACACTATTGAAAAAACTTTTTTTTTCCAAAATAGTACATGGACTTTGTGTGGCCTACCCCAGCACATGTTTTAAAAATAATAATCTTGAGAAAAACCTTACTTATTGGAAAATATTCCAAAAACAAATTGAAATCCTATCAAAGTCACCCCGGTTTGCAGTGTTACTTTTTTATAAAAATGTTGAAAAGTCTTACTTTCTAGCACCCATTTGAGTGCTTAAAAGTATTGCTTTTCAGTTCTTGTTTCAAAAAGTAAATCTTTTCAGTCTTTATTTTAAATAGTGTTACTTATCGATTCTATTATTATTATTTTTTTTGAGAAAAAATTTAGGCCGTAGTATCAGAATGACACAAAAAGTGAGTAGTTTTACAATGGTGTTGCAAAAAGTACCACCAAAAGACCATCTTTTAGTTTTGGATGACAAACTTTTATCATTAGAAGCATTTGATTGGGTGGTTGTCTTTGTTTATAAGGTAATTTAAATCTGGATTTCCGGATAGAGTCACTTCATTTTTCTTTTTGAAATCGCGCATATGTTTGCTAGGATCAAAGCTGAAATGAAAATTGATTTCTACAATCGAATTACTTCGATAACATTTTTATGTATTGTAAATATGAGACTAAAAAAATGGGTGACTAATGGGAAATAGATTGCTTTAAAATAAATGCTCCTGTATTTTTCAATGCTCAATTTTGCGTTCGGGTATTATATAATGATCATAAAAATATAGAAAAAATAAAATAAAAAAAACATGAATTTGTACATAAAACCATCGGTTTTCATCGACCTTTCTGAAAAAAATACTCAAGAACCCTTTAAAAATAATCAGATTCACCCCACCTAATTTCGAGAATGCGCCCTTCTTTCGTTGTGCAAAATATCAGACCTGCCTTTTTTCTTATCTTAAAGTTATCGGAAAAACGTGCTTTGTCGTATTGGTCATGTCTGTTACATAACCACTTGAAACGTTTTGTATTGAAGTTTTTTTTTCAATTGATTTTTTGTTTGCTCCTTGATTTTTGGGAATCCTTATTTAAACTTTTTAAACCTTTTCTAGGAAGATTATAAATTTATTTACGTATATTTTTATAAATAATGATGCAAAAGGTATAGTTCATTCAAGATTTTTCTCAAGCCATCTATTAAATGGAGACGCATGGTGATTAAGACATTTTTTTAAACTTAAAATACCATACTTCTCCATTTGTTTTGCAATCGTTTGTTGAATTTTTTATTTCCTTGTTGAAACCACCCTAATGTGCGTGTGCTTTTTGTCGGGAGATCGCTGCGTGCGTGAGTGAGATGTGAACTCGCAGGCGGCAGAGAGAAAACGACCCAGCTGTGTGAGAGAGTGGACTGAGCACGAGCGAATCTCGCCATTAACGAGTAGTGTGGGTGGAAGGCTGCCATCATCATCGGCATGCCAATGACGACGACGATGTTTCTGCTGGTTGGTTGGTTAGTTGGTTAGAAGATAGGACGTGACGACGAGAAAGGAGAAAGGAAAGAAAAACAGTTTTTAATTAGAGGAACAACCGGGCCAGGACGACGAACACACAATGGTCAAGTGGAGAACGAATTGTGGCACAGGAATTGTAGGTTTGGAGGGAACAGTGTGAAGGTGGAAAAGTGACCGAAGCAGATGAAGAGGAAGTTCTCGAAGTATTCATCAGGATTCGACGGTACGGAACGAAGTTTGGAGTTATTTTGGGCTGCCTGGGGGCGGCTAGAACCGTTGGACCAAAGTGGCTGGAAAAAGTTTTGGAGGCTTTTTTCTAGCCACAGTCGGGAAAAGTGTGCAAATTTTCCGTGGTTTTTTCGTGGTGGGAAAAGTTGAGGAAAATCGTTCACACGAACGCTGAATGCGAGATGGCGAACGCGCGGTGGAGTGATTTGACTTCGGAATTTTTGATTAGTTGATGCTGGAATGTTGCTGGTCTCGGATACACACAATTCGGCAATCCGCAGAGAAGAAGGAAAAGTCCCGGGGATTCTGCGGCCAGGGACGGAGCTGGAAAAACGAAATTGTGCATTTGTGCGTGAAAATCATTAATAAAAGCTCAAAAGTGTTCCCAATAGATGCTGGGTCAGTCGTCGACGTTAATTGAAATATAATCATCTGTTGAAACCCGGAGCAGAACCATCGGAGAAGAAGTCCTGGTGGCCCTCGATGCCAGCAGAAACTGGTGCAGCGCGCTCCAAGTGAGATGAGCGGAGACCAGACTCCAGGTGGTGAGGGATGAGGTGAGGTGATTCTCATCCTTCTCACTGTCGACGACGTCGGACGTCTCGTCCGAATCCCATCATCAAGACCATGGATTTGTGTGAATTTCACTAAAGTTTCTCAAACATAAAAAAGTGATTTCATGTTTGTTCGAAGGATTCGTTCCAAACAATGCATCCTTGAAGGGAGTCATCATGCTTCGAGTCAGTTTGCGGTCATTGTTGTTCAGCAAACTCAGTACAAGAAGAAAATACTCAAAGCACACAGATAGTAGCAAGTAACAAGTAGAAGAATTACACGGGAAAGTAATCGCCAAACGGAGAAGAAGAGAGTGGAGAGTGGAGTTGTGTTGTGTATTATGTAGCCTGTTGTCAGCAACAGGAGCCTGTGTGCTGTCGGGGAGTAACAGTCATGTTCTGTGTAGCAGCATCAGTATCAGCAGCAGGCACGAGAGTGATGTTCTCTGTTGTTTAGGGGAGGAAAAGGCAGAGAATGGACGGGGTGGGCGGTGAAGAAGCAAACATCACCGTTTTTTTTTGGTTGAGATTATCGATTTGTGATTGAAAAGTTGAACGGAGTGGGGAAAATTTTTCGAAGAGGAGGTCATGGTTTTGGAGTGCACTAGTTTAATAGAAGGATCAAGTGGAGAAAATTAATCTCACGAAGATTCAAAGGCCATGATTACATCAGCACAGTTGAACTCCTAAGAAGAACTTTTTCTGTCATTATAAGCCAATGCACCACGAAAAAATTTCTTTGTGTGACCACAACATCTTGCTTCCTTATGACTAACAGTTTATTTTTTTTATGTTCCAATATTTTGCATGAAAATACAAAAAAAGTGTCTAGACATAATTCTCTGGTATGCCCTTTAACTTCCAGAGTGGCCAGTGAAATCCCTTGTTTTTAATTCCCAACTTTTTCCAAACGGTTCCAGAATTTCAAATAAAAGGCATTTAGAATTCGAAGTACAAACTATAAAAAAGTATGCAATATTTATGAATAAATTTAATAAAATCAAACCATTACCAATTCAAATTACTTCAAAACTATCACAATTTTGATTCAACCAGAAAACTTTTACTATATTAAGCTTTTCAACAATAATTACATAAAATTTCAAGGCTCACTTAAAAAATGGGCAGGTTTCTGTTCCTTGAACTTTTTACTGGAAAATATAAAAAAGTAATGCAAAAAGTTATAATAAAATTAGACCGTTGCAAATATTTTTTTAAATTTATGTCGCCCCCTTCTAAATTGATCCGAAAAATAAGGGAGGAAAAACAATTTTTTTTTCAAAACACTTCAAAATTCTAATGGAAAAAGAAGTCTAATGAACTGAAAATAATTTGAAATGCATTTTCCTGCGTTCAAAATAATATTTTGCATATTTGATGCAAATCGATCAACAATATTTTATTTTTTGTGAAATTCCGTTCGCAAATAGTTTATTTTTTTCTCGACAAAAAAATAGTTCGCCAATGTTTTGATATTTTGAAAACTTAAGATTGCAAAATATATGGGCAGGTGTAAAATGCATTTTGAAACATTTTTTTTTGTTTGAAATGTTAAAACCTTGGCTTGTAGGTAATTTAAATTTTTATATTTTTTTTTGTTTGCCCCCCACATCGACTTTGGCCAGAGTCAATGGACATAAATTTCAAAAAATATTTG
Organism: Culex pipiens pallens; assembly: GCF_016801865.2. Taxonomy (NCBI): domain Eukaryota; kingdom Metazoa; phylum Arthropoda; class Insecta; order Diptera; family Culicidae; genus Culex; species Culex pipiens. The sequence continues at coordinate 26,458,657 of NC_068939.1, forward strand.
CAACGGCCGTAATATAATTGGAATTTTTATCTAAAAATGCTTAAAATAATTAATTTTTTGGTTGTTAAATGGTGCGTTCTTATTCAATGTAAAATCTAGTTTAATAAAATTTCATACTGTAAATCTCATTAAATGCAATGATTTCGCTAAGACATATTCTTAAACATTTGAATAACAGCCTAAACAAATTTGAAAACCCCATGGATCTTTAATCAAAACAAAAATAATAGGATTTTATTTTGTAGTTAAGCCAATGCAAATATTTTTCAAAGTTTTTGTCTCTCGGCTCGGGGGACAAAAAAAATAAAAATTGAAATAGTTTTCAACATTTAAATGCAAAAAGTTTAAGAAAAAAATTAAGGTTTGAGGAAAATAAAAAAAATAGCGAAAACAATCTTTTTTGCGATAATCGAATATTTTCAAAAATTCAAAATGTTGTTAATGAACCCAAAATTGCGAAAAATGATTCTAAACGCATTGAAATTTTGAAGTTTTTTGGAAAAATATTGTTATTGCCCCCTGATTTTTCGGGCCAACTTAGAAAGGGGCCACAAAAACTTTAAATAAAATTTGCACCAGCATTCTGATGAAATAAAAATTAAGCACTATTCACATGTTTTCAACACATTTTAAATGATTTTTTTATGGGATTCCTAAGGGCCAATGTCTCAAATATTGGTTTATTCTCAAGTAGATTGAAATGTTGAAAGGAATCTTTGAGTATGAACATTTTAATATCATGCTCATGACGAAGTTAAAGAATATTGTTTCATAATTATTTAAAAGCTATAAAATACTGTTCAATCAAGTATGCATGAATTTTTGCAATTTTCTTGACTTTGTACCAAAAAATAACAAATTCCCGACTTTAAAGATTTCACGACTTCAGTGGTCACCCTACTTTAATATTGTAGGTCAAATTTTATTAGAGTCTTACTGTCCAGAAACGCTTATCTGTTTCACGAGCAAAATTAAGCAATTATTGAGAAAATTGCGTTTGAAGTTTCTATTCCACCACCCTTGGTATACAATAAGGTTTGCACTAGGATTTATTTTTGTAGTTTTTTTTTACAAATTTGACGGTTTTTGAAAATAGGTAAATAATAAAATATGTAAGGCCACTACAGATATTTTCTGAAGTTTATGTCCCTCGGTTCTGACCAATGTCGAGGGGGGGGGGAGCAAAAAAATATAAAAATTGAAATTACAAGCCTAGGTTTCAACATTTGGATGGAAAAAGGGTTTTAAAATGCATTTTACACGCGTCCAGTTGCTTTCCAATCATGATTCTTCAAAATAACGATGTATTAATGGAATTTTTTTTTGGCGAAAAAAAAATTTGTCAGACTGTACTTTGGTATTTCATGGAAATTTAAAATGTTTTCAAAGGAGTTTGAACATGCTAAATATGATTATAAACGCATGAAAATGATTTTTAATTTGTTTTCAGTTGATTTAACCTTTATTTTCATAAAAATTTTGAAGTTTTACGTTTTTTTTGCCCCTTCCCCCCTCATTTATTCAGGCCGATTTTGAAGGGGAGAGGGGGGGGGGGGGCGACATAAACATTGATAAATATTTGCAACGGTCTAATTTAGTTCGAATAATACAATAATTACATGATTTCACATGAGGCAGTTATGCGTTGATGGGTAGTTTTAGAAATTATGAATAAATGTTCAGGTAGTACAAATGAGCAACTCTCTACGAAATCGGCCGATATCAACCATTTTTATTTTTTGTATTTTTTGATTTGATTTAAACTTTGTGGGGGCCACTCCTATGACCAATTAAGCTATTTTGTGTCATTGGTTCACCCATACAAGTCTCCATACAATTTTGGCTGCTGTCCATACAAAAATGGTAAATATTCAAACAACTGTAACTTTTGAGTGAATTTTCTGATCAATTTGGTGTCTTGGGCAAAGTTGTAGGTGTTGACTTTTGAGAAAAAATAGGTACACGGAAATTTTTTTTTGCAGATTTTTTAATCAACTTTTTTTTACTAAAACTCAATTTCCCTTAATACGTATTTTTTATATGTTTTAGGGGACAAAAATCCGCAACTTTTAAGCCATAGAGAAACATGGTCAAAAAATCTGCCGCTGAGTTATGAATTTTTGAAAAAATAGTGATTTTTGGAAAAAAATTGACATTATTTTTTAATGCAAAATTGAATTTGCAATCGAAAAGTACTCTACAGATTTTTTGATAAAGGGCTCCGTTTTCAAGATATAGCCACCGAAAGTTCGATTTTTGCGAAATATTTGCAGTTTTTAGATTTTTAAAAATAGTGACCATGAGCGACTATTTCAAAAAATATTTGTTTGAAAAGTTCAGAAAATTTGCTATAAAATTGTCTAAGAGACATTGAAGATTGGACCTCGGGTTGCTGAGATAGAGCCGCTTTAAGAAAAAGAAACACGAAAATTGAAGTTTTCTAAATCTCACCAAAACAACCCACCATTTTCTAATGACGATATCTCAGCAACTAATGGTCCGATTTTCAATGTTAATACATGAAACATTTGTGAAATTTTCCAATCTTTTTGAAATTTTTTTTTTAATTTTTTTAAATCAAGACTAACATTTTTAAAGGGCCAAACATTGAATATTACGCCTTTTTGAAATGCTAGTCTTGATTTAAAAAAAATACGAATGTTTCATGTATTAACATTGAAAATCGGACCATTAGTTGCTGAGATATCGTCATTAGGAAATGGTGGGTTATTTTGGTGAGATTTAGAAAAAATCAATTTTCGTGTTTCTTTTTCTGAAAGCGGCTCTATCTCAGCAACCCGAGGTCCAATCTTCAATGTCTCTTAGACAACTTTATAGCGAATTTTCTGAACCCAAAAAAAAACATATTTTTAGAAATGGTCACTTGTATGGGTGAACCAATGACGCAAAATAGCTTATTTGGTCATAGGGAAGGCCTTATCAAAGTTTGAGCCAAATAAAAAAATACAAATGAAATCCATTTCCGGTTTTGGTGGAGAATTGCTCAATTGCAGCTATACAACCTCAAACATTAGTGCCAATTTTGGGCGAAATTGGTTAAGATTAATCCATTGATACCCAACCCTGAAGTTGGTAAAAACATGTTGTTCATACAAAAATAACTGTTGTTAATCGCTTATAACTTTTCAGGATCGAGTTTTACGGAAATTTAATTTTCTACAAAGTTGTAGAGAATCACATTTCCAATGAGAATCTAATATTCGTATGGAATTAGCACACCTTGTAGACAAAACCGTTAGAAAATTGGGTTTTTCATACATTTTTTCGATTTTCCCATACAAACATCACCATCGAGTATCACAGGGTAAATGTAAACCGATTTTGCTCATATTTGACCCAGAGTCCTAAAATAGCTCAGCAAACAATAATCACCTTAAGGAGCGAGGTTTTAAAAAGAGTTCCATATTCTGGGCACCATTATGGTCATTTGGCTTTTTGTTGCTTGCCCATATATTCAGTTCTGATAAAAAACATTTTGAAAAGCTAGAACCAATTATAAGACGTCGCTCAAATAAAAAAAATCATTAACCAAAATAAAAGCATACCAAATTAATCACAAAACAAAACAAGTACCCAACTCTGCTCCAAGATTGAGTTATGCAGCAGTTGGAATCCCAGAAGTTTCCTCAACTCTCCGTGGGGCTTGTCATGCCAAAGTGGGCGTGAGGAGGACGCGTCCACCACCAGCAATTGATTAATATTTTAATACGTTTTTGTATTATTGCTCGCTTCCATATTCATGACCGAGAGGCGGCGCAAAACACGACTCCCCACAGCCGGCCTAGACTTGCTGGCACTCACTGAGCAGCTGGAAATCTTGCAGTCTTGCAGCACCAGTGCTCTGCCGTCGTCGAGCCAAATTGAATTTTTAATTTGTTGGTGAGCCAAAGTGGGGCAGAAGCTCGAGTGCATCGGGAGCTTTGCTCACGGGAAACTGAGGGCACGAGAGCAAAGTGCCAAGGTGCCAAGAGAAAGTTCATTAGGACAGTAATTTGGACAAGATGGGTTTTTTTAGATTGTTCTGTTTTCCATGGTTTGTTCTGATATTATCTTGTTGTTCATGAAATGCTTGATGAATTGCCAGAAATTAATTCTTTATATTACATTCCCAAGATCTCTGAATTGCAATGCAACCTTTAACAGTAATCCTATGATTTCAGCATAAAACACAGCCTCACTTACCAAGTAAAACTTTAACTATCTGGCACGATTCCAACGCATGTCCTTGTTGTAGCTCGGCACTTTTATACGCTTGGGTTCAATGACCATAAAATGGAACAATTTTGCAAACGCAGCTGATTGAGGCAATAATTCTCTCGAGTAAAAATAATTCCGCCAATTCAGGAAACTTACCTCATCAACGCAATAAAAAATCTTCATTGTCAAAAAAAAAACGAAATAAAAAAGTGCACTTTGAAACGAGTGCCCTCTAACCATTTTACGGGCACTTAAATGAGGCCCCATTAAGTAAATCTTTCCCAGTTCCTGAGGGGAACACCCTTGAAGAGTATCGGGGCCGGCATTTACAAAGCGGATTCAGTGGCAGTTTCTTTCTCAACTTAATGTTAACATGGTAAGGTTAATGATAACATTCCATAGGTCGCCTCCCTAAGGTGTCGTGATAAGGTCCAGTTTGTGACGATACACTACCTTCCCTTTACTAAGCAATCGAATCCAGAAGGGAAAAAGATCACCAGTTGTGTTGGTCCGAGCCGGGATTTGATCCCCGATCTACCGCTTACGAGGCGGAAGCGTTACCACTAGGCTACGTGGCTCGGTCAGGCCCCATTAAGGGGTCATTTTATAGTTTTTCATCAGCGAGATTAAGGATTTTTGTGACAAACTCAAGACGCAAGAAGTGAAATCCAAAAATCGATTCTATTATGGGTGGGTGGCAAAAAAACCTCCCTTTATTCTTTTGTGATTTTTTTTGCTCAGAAAAAATGCCAATTTTTCCTCAAGTTATCTCTCACTCAGCTAGGGCAGAGGAAATTTGAAGCGTCAATCTAGGCGTATAATATTTAAATTACAGCCAGATGGGATCATCCCGGATGAGAATGCGATTTAATATTGTGACTTGAGAGCAGCAGTAAAAAGAACCGAGCTAGAGAAAACCTGAAGTTGTTTCTTTGTCGTTTGGATGCCTTATGTCATGTTACTGTCGAATTACGCGAGGTTTATGAACCTTAACATGGGTAAATTTTCTGAACTTTTTCTAATGTACGATAGAACGGATTTTTTTTTTCAAATATTTACTACTTTGCTTGGAAACTCATCAAAAACAACACCAAGGCTGTTTGTCCTATCGTTACAGTTCTACGCATAATTGTCCCACCAATTATTTTCTATCTCGAAATCATTATTTATAACTGCAACCTTCCATCGGATGAGGTAGTAAAATGTCGGTCCCGGCCTTGGTTGTTAGGCCGTCAAGTCATTCCAGGTGTAGGAGTCGTCTCCATGCCATAAGTACAAACAACACACCAAACCAAGCCTACTCCGGTGGAATCGCTGGCGGCGGTTGGACTCGCAATCCAAAGGTCGTCAGTTCAAACACTGGGGTGGAAGGTTCCTTGGAGTAAAAAGAGATTTGGGTGCTCTCCCCATTCAAGCCTTCGGACTCCTAGGTTCGAGCAGAAACTTGCAATAGAGACCACAAAAGACCCGGGGGTCGTTAATGTGAATGGTTTGATTTTTTTTTCGTATAACTTGTCTCGTTTACATACTGTATAGCAAGAGGATCATAAATAAGAGTGATAAACTACTAACTGGGGCGATTGGGGACACTTAGGACGAACAAGAACCCACGGTACTTTTTTGTAACTTTTATTTATAACAGCATTTTTTAAACCATTACACTTTTCTGAAAGATCACACGATTCTGATCAAAACTGCATTATCAACTCATAAAAGACGAAAATGCATATGGGACATTTATGCGATCATGGGCAGTACAGGTGTTGAATGTTTGATTTTAAAATGTGTATTGCTAAAATTACAAAAATAAACCGATTTTTTTCGACACTTTTCAATATTCTTTATCCAAAATCTGGCTTAAAAGTCAGCTTGCGATCTATTTTTATTTTCTAATTATATGAAAAAAAAAATAGTTTGACAGAGAAATTTCAAAAGCATTTCAAGAAGAAGTTTTAAAGCATATTTAGAAACAGTGCAATGAAAGATAACAGTTATTACGAAAATGTTACTCATTAGGAATACAGTCGTGCCTCGGTTTTGCACCGCATATGGGGGATGCTAAACCGAAGCGTGCATAACTGAAGCACTGAGCTTATGGGATTTTGGCTATACAGGTGACATTGGCTATAGTCGTATGAAAAATCATGCAAACCTAAAAAAATTAGTGTTTTGGAATCGGGATGATGTCAGCTAAAAAAGTATATTGTTATTGCAATATGGGTATCAAATTATCAGATTTTTTTTTTCATACATTTCGAATTATAAATCATTATTTTTAAATGCTCAAAATTTTCACAAAACTACGTATGTTCGAAAAAAAAAATACTCAAAATTTCAGTTTTTACAATATGGGTATAGCAATTGAGATTTTTTTTATGCATTTAGATTGTAATAACAAACTTTTTTGAGAATATTCATCATTTTCACAAAACTACGTTTTTTTTAAAAAATACTCCAAATTTCTGTGTTTACAATATGGATATCAAACGATCGGGATTTTTTCATACATTTCGAATGAAATAACAACATATTTTAAAAATTCTCAAAAAAAAAACATTTCCATTTTTAAAATTTGGGTATCAAAATATGATAGGGATTTTTCATACATTTCGAATGCGATAACAACATTTTTGAAACTACGAAAAAAATACTCAAAAATACAGTTTTTACAATATAGGTTTCAAATGATCGGGATTTTTTCACACATTTCAAAAGTTATAACGCAAACTTTTGAAAATACTCCAAATTTTCACCATACTACGTATTTTTGAAAAAATACCTAATTTTTTTTTAGTATTTTCAGAAAATGTTATTTTATTCCAAATGTATGAAAAATCTCAATTATTTGATACCCATATTGTAAACACTGAAATTTAGAGTATTTTTTCGAAAATACGTAGTTTTGTAAAAATTTTGAGTATTTTCAAAAAATATTGTTATTACATTCGAAATGTATGAAAAATCCTGATCGTTTGATACCCATATTGTTAAAAACAGAAATGTTAAGTTTTTTTTTCGAAAAACGTAGTTTTATGAAAATTTTGGGTGTTTTCAAAAAATGTTGTTATCGCATTCGAAATGTTTGAAAAAATTCCGATCGTTTGATACCCATTTTGTAAACACTGAAATTTTGAGTATTTTTTCGAAAAAACTTGGTTTTGTGAAAATTTTGAGTGTTTTCAAAAATATGTTTCATTTAAAATACAGGAAAAAAAGTAATTTTGGGAAAATTTTCATGAAACTATAATTTTAATGGATAGCTGACATCATTCCGATTTCAAAACAATATAATTTTTTTATGTTTGTATGATTTTTTATACGATTAAAGCCAATGTCTCCCATATAGCCAAAACCCCATAAGCTCAGTGCTTCAGTTAAGCACTGGACCGTGCTTAACCGAGGCAGCTGAACGAATCAAAACTGGGGCAGTGCAAAACCGAGGCGTGCAAAACCGGGGCATGACTGTAATTAAATTTTCTTAAATTGTCATGATTTCTGTGAGAGTTTGAAATAAGTTTTAATAGGAATTTGTACATTATTTCCATATTTTTTGGCAATTCTTATTAAGAGCTGATAAAATTTAATTTTAAGTAAATAAGCGTATGTATACCATAATTTGAAATCTTATGATTACAGAACATTTGGGCAGATGTAAAATGCATGTTGAAACCCTTTTTTTCATTCTAAGTTAATATCATCGCTTGTAATTTCAATTTTTATATTTTTTACATTTTTGCTCATTTTAAAAGGGCAAACATTAAAAAATTCAAAAATATTTTTTCGAAAAGATCGGAAAATTTCACGAATGTTTCATATTAAAATTGAAAATCAGACCATTTGTTGCTGAGATATCGACATTAGAAAATTGTGGGTTGCATGGGTGAGACTTAAAAAATTTCAGTTTTCCTGTTTCTTTTTCGTTAAGCCGCTGTATCTCAGGAACCAGAGGTCCAATCTTCAAAGTCTTTAAGACAATTTTATAGCAAATTTTCTGAGCTACTCAAAAAATCTGTAAAGTATTTTTCGATTGCCAATTCAATTTTACATAAAAAAATCTGGTAAAATTTTTATGTCATAAAATTTAGATTTTTTTTTTCAAGAATCACTATTTAAAAAAATGTCTCAAAAGTGGCTTTTGTCCCTTAAAACATATCAAAAAATGTCGAAAATAAAAAAACACGTATTTTGGGAAATTGAGTTTTTGTAATGAAAAGTAAATAAAAAAAATCGTAATTTTTTCCGTGTACCTGGGTAATTCTCCGCCAACTCACACAGCAGTTGCCCCGACCCCTCTTCGATTTGCGTGAAACTTTGTCCTAAGGGGTAACTTTTGTCCCTGATCACGAATCCGAGGTCCGTTTTTCGATATCTCGTGACGGAGGGGCGGTACGACCCCTTCCATTTTTGAACATGCGAAAAAAGAGGTGTTTTCCAATAATTTGCATCCTGAAACGTTGATGAGATAGAAATTTGGAGTCAAAAGGACTTTTGTGTAAAATTAGACGCCCGATTTGATGGCGTACTCAGAATTCCGAAAAAACGTATTTTTCATCGAAAAAAACACTAAAAAAGTTTTAAAAATTCTCCCATTTTCCGTTACTCGACTGTAAAAATGTTTGGAACATGTCATTTTATGGGAAATTTAATGTACTTTTCGAATCTACATTGACCCAGAAGGGTCATTTTTTCATTTAGAACAAAATTTTTCATTTTAAAATTTCGTGTTTTTTCTAACTTTGCAGGGTTATTTTTTAGAGTGTAACAATGTTCTACAAAGCTGTAGAGCAGACAATAACAAAAATTTTGGTATATAGACATAAGGGGTTTGCTTATAAACATCACGAGTTATCGCGATTTTACGAAAAAAAAGTTTTGAAAAAGTTGGTCGTCATCGATCATGGCCGTTCATGGTCACCCGCGACAGACACGGACGACGAAACAAAGAGAAACGCAAAAAGTAACTTTTTCAAAACTTTTTTTCGTAAAATCGCGATAACTCGTGATGTTTATAAGCAAACCCCTTATGTCTGTATACCAAAATTTTTGTAATTGTCTGCTCTACAACTTTGTAGAACATTGTTACACTCTAAAAAATAACCCTGCAAAGTTAGAAAAAACACGAAATTTTAAAATGAAAAATTTTGTTCTAAATGAAAAAATGACCCTTCTGGGTCAATGTAGATTCGAAAAGTACATTAAATTTCCCATAAAATGACATGTTCCAAATTTTTTTACAGTCGAGTAACGGAAAATGGGAGAATTTTTAAATCTTTTTTAGTGTTTTTTTCGATGAAAAATACGTTTTTTCGGAATTCTGAGTACGCCATCAAATCGGGCGTCTAATTTTACATAAAAGTCCCTTTGACACCAAATTTCTATCTCATCACCGTTTCAGGCTGCAAATTATTGAAAAACACCTCTTTTTACGCATGTTAAAAAATGGAAGGGGTCGTACCGCCCCTCCGTCACGAGATATCGAAAAACGGACCTCGGATTCGTGATCAGGGACAAAAGTTACCCCTTAGGACAAAGTTTCGCGCAAATCGAAGAGGGGTCGGGGCAACTTTTCCCGATTTCGTGTGAGTTGGTAGAGAATTACCCACCTATTTTTTCTCAATAGTCCTCAACAATACCTACAACTTTGCCGAAAATTCACTCAAAAGTTACAGCTGTTTGAATATTTACGTACCAATTTTGTATGGACAGCTTCCAAAATTGTATGGAGACTTGTATGGGTGTACCAATGGCACAAAATAGCTTCTTCGGTCACAGGGAAGGCCCCCACAAAGTTTAAGCCAAATCAAAATATATAAAAAATAAAAAAAAGTTAAAATTGTCCAACTTTGTAGAGATTTGCTATTTTTTTTAAATGTATTTTAACAATGTTGAATCAAATTTAAAATCGAAATTTTATTTACAGAAATTTTAAGAAAAGTTTTTTTAAAATTGTGTCTTTTTTAACCTGTAAAAAGAATTATCAGAAAATTTCCTTTAGTTTTCATATGCATATTTTGTTTTTATTATATTTTAGATATTTTTTAGAATTTTTTCAGCCAATTTTTTCAAAAATTTGTGTTGATCATTTATGTTTGTAATATCTTGTTTTCAATTTTAAAATATACAGTAGACTTTCACAGCATCTGGATCGAATCAAATTTAGGTAAATTTCAACAAATGAAAACCAGCACAATATTTTTGAGCAAAAATCAATAATTTATCTGTAATTTAGTTTTTTTTTGTTTTTGAAAAAATCAGTCATTTTTTTCATATTAATAGTCATATTTATAGCTTTTCAAAAAGGTTAATGTTTTGAGGAAAAAGTCGTATTTGTGCTATCTTGAACAACGTCTGAACATGTTTGAATTGACAAATGAAAAGTTAGCACATCATCATGAAAATCCTTTTTCATGATCTTCAACAAATTAGTAAAGCAAGTAGTTTTTGTGTCTAAAAGTGTGTATAAAGAAAGAAAAATCATGAATATACCACCAACAAATTCAGCGTGACGATGAAATCCTTTGGAAAAGTCATCTAAAATTGAAAAAGTGCATCGAAGCGAAGTTTTATCAAAATCCAGAAAAAGCACCGACGACGTGAAGAACCAGAGTGAAAAGTTTATCCCCACTGCTGAGAAAGAGGGGAAAAATTCGATTTGAGAATATCAATTGAAGAGAAGACCGCCAGCGATAAGGTGAAGAGGCAAATAGAATTGCATATAAATCAAAAAATAATAATGGAGCGAAATTGATGACCCAAATTGGATTGGAAAGTGAACCTGAGGTGTGCATTTCGTGAGTGAGAGGAGGAAAAATCAACTACCCAAGGATTACAAGTTCATTTATCATAGCGGGAGAAGAGATAGTTGAAGAAGGAAAAAAAACTGCTGACATTCATCCGAGGTCTCCAGAGGCGATCATCATGGATTCGGTCCGTCGAAGCTCCATCTGTATTCGGCTTCCCAAACCAAACGACGAAGAGGAAAAATCGAGAGAAAAAGCTATCGCAGCCCATAAAGCAAGTGAAAAATAGAGTGCTGCTATTTTTCTGTCTGTGTGTTTTGGTCCAAAATAACCCGAGGGCCCTGAAAAAAGCAAAAAAGAAAAGAAGAGTCCCATCAGTGCACAAAATCTGTACACGCTCGATTGAGAAGCCGATGTGGTGATTTATGTGAGTGTTTATATGGAGCAATATAACCAGAGAGTCGTCCTTTGAGCAAAAAAAACGGTCCTTTCGAGGGGTCCTATCGAAAAAAAATAGTAGTAATATAAAAGTCGACTGTCTGTCTGCTTGTCTGGCAGCACTGCCCTACTCGTCACCCTCCTCGGTTGATGATGTAATATTGTTTGGTCTGGCAACCCTGCACTCTCGAATGATAATAGTTTATGTGAGCCAGTGAAGAGATCCTCGACGAAAACGGACCATACCGGAAGAGGAAGCAGTCTGCGGGAGGTCCCAGTCCCCAGGAGCCTTCAAAAGGCAAAAGGTAAGCATCATCAGCAGTCCTCTCCCTCCCCCCTTCTCACCCAGTCATGTTTGTCTGTACACCCAGGGTGGTGGAATCGTTATTTCTGTTCCGAGTGTGTTGATTGATGGTTTTATGGGTTTTCACGCTTCACGGAAGATTAGATTTGTGCTGGCTTCTGTGCAGTTATAGCCGTGGAGCTTTACCAGAGTATGGACGAGATTGATTCTGATGGGTCTGTGATTGCGCTGGCAAACGACCTGCCATTATTGCTCAAATGGACTCCAATTGACGAATTGAGACGGGGAATAGAGAAAGGGAGCAGGATGCATGCCTGGATGAGCAAGGAATGGTTTGACGTGGTGAATTTATTGCGTCGTTTAGCGAATATTTATCGATGTCAACGGATATTGATCCCAAATGTTGTGATTTTTCTGCAGCTACATAAAAACATATTCTGTGGATATCATTTTGCCAACCAAATGGTTTTGTAATACTATATGTAGAATTCTAGGAGCGAGTAATAGTACTTATTGATGTTAAATTGTATGGAATTAAACCGACCAACAAAACTTCTGCGCAGACTAAACTCGAGAAGAAGCATGAATTTTGGGGTCCCTAGAATTACGTGCATTTTGAATTTTTCAAAAATAGTTTGTCTGGACCGAATGGTTTCTACCCAAAGTTTGTATGGAGAATTAGTGCGTAATGCATGCAATTTTTGGGTTGTATTCAAGAGCCAAGAACCACCCTAATTCTCCATACTAATTTTGAAGAAAAACCATTCGGACCAGACAAACTATTTTTGAAAAATTCAAAATGCGCGTGATTTTGGGGACTACAAACTTTATGCTTCCCATCGAGTTGAGCCAGCGCAGTCATTTTTGTCATTTCTTGTAGGTCAGTGTTATTATATTAAAAAGTTGAAAGAAAAAGGAAACACATAAGAAAATCTGAGTACTTTTCAGCCCACAAGTAGACCTTTTTAACTGTTACCTTTTTATTGCCAACTTTGGTCATTTGTTGACAAAAACTAACTTAATCCACCAAGAATCAGAAATGATTAGCATCAGAATTGTTGACTTTTTGTAAAACTACTAAGCAAGATGGGTGAGGAACCAGATTTTAAAAATTCATAAGAGCAATTCTGTCCCAAAACCGGAAATTTAAATTAATTAATCAGCAATTCCATTTGAAAAAAAAATTCCATTTGAAATTTTTTTGTGGGGGTTCCTTGGACAAAATGATTAGACCCGTGGATTCAAAAGTGGCAATTTTCGTTAAATTTTCGCAAAATCAACTTTTTTTTTAAATATACTTCCGCATCATTTCAACCAACTTTAGCTGTCTTCGATGAAATGAGTTAGTTGGCCTTTCAAGGAAAAATAATTTGAGGACCGAAAAACATTTGGAAAAGTCGTATGAAAACTTAAATTGGCGTTTTGACGGTTAAAGGGCCAATGTTTGAAAATATTTTCATCGGATTCCTAGGAAAATTTTACGTAAAATACTCAAAAATTCCGAGATATGATTTTTTGAAAATAAAAACCGGGATTTTCAGCGCGCAAAGTCAATAAAATGATGAGAACGGGAAAAAACTACTTTTTTCACAAAAAAATGCGATAACTTCAAAATTCAAGCGATGCCCTATACATGTTTAGGTACCAAAAGTGGCGTCTTTTAATTAGGAAAATTTTGGTACTCAAACATGTATAGGTCATCGCTGAAATTTTTAAATTATCGCAGATTTAGAGAGAAAAAAAGTTTCGTTAATTTTTCGATTTTTCGCGTGGCGCACCGAAAATGTCGATCAAATGTTAGGCTGGATTTTTTTTAGAAAGACTATTTATTACCAATCATTTGCGTCCAAGACAACTAAAATCGGTTGAAATGGCGTGAAGTAGAGCGTCCAATTTCCCGGGGTTACAAATTTCCCGGGAAACGGGAAATTTTCAGCCAATTTCCCAGGAAATCCCGAGAATTACCGGGAAATTTTAAATTAATAGAAAATTGTTATGATCTTGGTTTTAATTAATATTATGCAACAAAATTGTATAGGACATCAACATCAATGGTTAAATAAGTGTCAAGATCAATTAACAGCTTGACAGCTTGTATTTTTTGATGAGAAATTTTAAACTTGCCTCTGTGACCAGTTTATTGAAATGAGAAAAAAAACATGCAGAAATTATGTTTTTCATGACCAATACTGGTTTCAGCTCTTGAACAAATGGTAAAGCCTTTTAGTGTTGGTTTTACTCCAAACAACCCAATGTTTTCAAATATTTGACGCAAGCTTTGATTATATTTTTTGCATTTTTTGAGAACAAACAATAGAAAGTAATTTTAAAATGATTTTTTTGTATTAGTATGCAACATGATTTAAATTATACGATAAATTAAAATCATTTCACAAAAAGTCTTCTATTTTTCACATTTAACCCTCTAACCTGAAGTTGCACCAGCGCTCCATAATTCTTTTACTTCAAATTGAAATTTCTTCAGTAGTAGGCATTCAACCAATTGAATTAATTCTTTTTGCACAAATTCGATTTTCATTTCATTTGATCATGATAAACAAAAACGTAAAAAAATCTCAATTTTAATTTGGAGGTAAGGAGTTAATATTGTTTTGATAAAATGACATGAACCTGTTAAAAGCTTACCTTATGGAGCACCCGCAGTCGAGCAGTTTTTGACAGTTCGCTCCATAAGAAATACATTGTAGAAAAAAGCAAAAACTGCTCGAATGGAAGTGCTCCATTGTAATAATTTAATACTCATTAATAGGGTTAGTGAAATTTCGCGATTTCGCGGACAGCGTGAAATCCGTGAAATTTTGCTTTTTCCGCGAAATCCCATGAAATTGTATGTTTGTGTGAAACTGTAACAATATTTCTCAAAATAATTTATTCAACTCAAATAGGAATGAAAACAAATTTCAATAATTACTGCAAAGTTAAGCGGTTTAACTACTAATATAGGGTTAGTGATTTTTGACAATTTCGTGTACGTCTTAAACTTCGTGAAATTTTCTGAAATATGTTTTTTAAATAACAAAATAATAAATATTCGATCCATAAAGACTATTTTAGTAAATTTTATTATTTTTCAATTGAAAAGCTTGATATGAAGCATTTGAAGAATTGTTCAGTTTTTTAGAAACTAACTAAATTTAATAATACACATTTTGCTGCTATTTTATTTGAAAGGTATTGTGTCAATAGAAATTCGAATAATCCAGCTTTGTTTTATTCAAAATAAAATGAAGAGCTTTTTTTATTTTTCAAATAACCTTTCAAAAACCCTTTCTGAGTCCTGTTTAATTTTAACAATATTTGATTATTTGGGTGGATAATTCCCGTGAAAGATAAAAAATACTTTTTTTTTGTTTTCTATTTTCATTTTGAATTAAACATTTCGATTTCGTTACAAATCATATTATTTTTGCCTATTGATTTTAAATTAAGTTTTTGATAAGTAAAATGAAAACTAAAAAAAAATATTTTTAATGGGCTTACTGTCGCAGAAAATTCTAATAATTTTACTCATTTTGGCTGATCTTGTTTAATCTTGCTTCGATATGAAATTTAATAAAATGCAAATCAGTGAAAACTTTATATCTTTACTAGTCGAATATTAAAAAAAGCAGTTCAGTAAATGAGAAAACGCATACCCTACATTTTGTTTCAAAAAGTATAAAGAGCTCATCCATAAACCAGGTGAAAACTTTTTTGAAAATTAGGAGAATTTTGTTTTTGTGTCACGTTCAAATTAAGTGAAGTTTTTTTTAGTTTATTGCAGAATAATATATAATGAAGCATAAAAAGTAGTTTCTGTGATTTAAACATAAGATTTTCAGAGTTATTTTAACATTTTCACGTTCCGCGAAATTTGCGTGAAATTTTGTGTTTTGAAATGGAGGTCCCCGTGAAATTTGCAATTTTGAAGCGTGAAAAATTACTAAGCCTACTCATTAAGCAAGATCTATTCCTAGTTGCTTCACATTTTTTTTCAGTGATTTTTTTTCCGGGACGGGAAATTGGACGCTATAGCGTGAAGTTATGATTTTTTTGAAAAATGTGGTTTTTGCTAGACAAGGAAAAAAAACGAAACTATTGGCACTACGCCCCCCGGGGCATGGCCTTCCTCTAACGTGGGATTTCTGCTCCAGCGCCTCTGACGAGACAGGAGAAACCGGGACCGACGTTTTACTTCACCATCCGATAGAAGCTCAGTGGATAAGGCGGGAATCGAACCCGCGTCTCATAGCATCATCGGGATCGGCAGCCGAAGCCGCTACCCCTGCGCCACGAGACCCAGGCTAGACAAGGAACTTTAGGAAATATTTTGAGCCCGATCAGAGAACTTTTTTTCTACCCTTTTCAAATGGAATTGCTGCTATATTTTATGATTTGGTTCAAACTTTGTGGAGTCCTTCCCTTTGATCAAAGAAGCCATATTGTGTCATTGATTCACCCATACAAGACTCCATGCAATTTTGGCAGCTGTCCTTACAAAAATGGTCTCAAAGTATTCGAAATTTTGTAACAATTGGAGAAATTTTCTGATCGATTTGTTGTTTTCGGCAAAGTTGTAGGTATTGATGATGACTATTTAAAAATAGGCATACGGAGAAAAAGTTGCCGATTTTCTAATTGACTTTTGTCACTAAAAGTAAATCACCTAAAATCCATAACTTTTAAAAATTTGTGATTTGTTTTAGGAGACAAAAACCCGCAACATTCGAGACATAGATAAATATTGACAAACATTTTTGCCACAGATTTATGAATCTTTGAAAAAAAAAATGTTTGTTTGAAAAAAAATATGTTTGTTAATATTGTGTTTGATGTAAAATCAAATTCACAATTGAAAAGAAACGTACAGGTTTTATGATAAAGTGCTCTGTTTTCAAGGTATAGCCACTTGAAGTTTAATTTTAATCAAAGAATTCTTGTTTTTGGTTTTTTATGTTGTGTCCAAGATTGTCCATTCCTGACATTTTTTTTCAAAAGGATCGGTAAATATCTTATAAAATTACCTACGAGATATTGAAGATTGAACCTCTGGTTGCCTAAATACAGTCTAGACTCGATTATCCGAAGTTTCGATTATCCGAATTCCGATTATCCGAATATTTGTATGGGACTTCGGATAATCGAATCACGAATAAAAAATAATTTCGTTTTTTTTTTTTTATTTTCTTACGTTTGACGACAAATTAGAGTTCTGTGACCCCATTTTAGTCAAATTTGAATGGTTGATAGCCTTAAAAATGAACAAATCCAGAGTTTTTTTATAAGGTACTATTAACATATGAAAGACAATTTTTTTAAAAACTCAAGAAATGTATTTTTTTCAGTATTTCGTAACCGCCATTTTGACCACCATCTTTGATTCGAAAAGTCTTAATTACTTTAGAGTAGTTGAGGGGCCGTACTTATGCTTGACGATCGAAAATAAGACAAAGAAAAAAAATCTTTTTTATTGATTCGATTATCCGAAGTAAAATTTTTCTGAAGCCTTCGGATAATCGAGTCTGGACTGTACAACAAATAAAAGAAAAAGAAGGTTTAATTTATCATCCAAACATTCCCACATTTTCTAAAGCCAATATCTCAGCAACTAATGATCCAATTTTCAATGTTGAAAAATGAAACATTTGTAAAATTTTATGATCTATTGAAAAAAAAAAAAACTTTGAAAGTTTTGGAATTAAGACCCACATTTTAGTAGGGCCTAAACAGGGGTGCCAGGTTGCCAGACAAATCTGGCATTGCATTGATTTTGGTTAAAATGAATTAAGTGCAACAACATAGGTAAACATTGCTTTTTTTTAAATTATAAGATTTTAAGTGCTCTTAAATTCTGTGTTCTTATTCAGACTGTTTTTCTTTGAAATTAGACAAAAATATTAAAAAGTATCGGTAGTTAGACTTATAACATTTATTTGAAAGAAAAAAAATGATAGTTTGTCTTTTGACTTGATTCAACATTGAAAAGCTCCAAAAGTATTTTTTAATGGTTTTTATAGTTTTGTGGAATGTTTTATTCTGGGGTTTTCCATCCTAATTTTGTTACCAGGCTCCAATTTGATAATAATAAAACCACCAATTTTTTTAAGGTACAAAAAACCAACCTTTTCTATGATGCCTTCCCTACTCGTCTAAAGAGGCACTTTCTAGAGAAAGGGTCCTTAAATTGCAATTTGTCAGATCCTTGGCTGCCAAAAAGCGCATCCCTGAACTGCACTTGCTCATCGCTCCTTCAACCTCTAAGTTCGGTTCAATTTGCGGTAACCCTGTACTGCCTGATATTTATAAACAGGGTTTTTAGCTTTTCTATAATTTAAAGTGATTTTATTCAGGCAATTCAATATTCAGCAACATTCTTTTCCATTCTGCTATTTAAAAAATAGGCCTCTACCAACCCATATCACTTTCCAACTTAGTGGTGAGGAAAACAGGCAAATAAACAGATTCCGGACGCGAGTTTGTGGCTGGAAAAGCGCATCCGCATTGAAAAGTGAGAAAAAGAGTGAAAATTCCATGTTGGATGGTGGGGGTGTTGTGTGGAACTAATTGAAACCGATTACCGGCTAATTTGTTTTCAATTTGTTGCGGTAAGTGTGAGCAAAAATGTGGAGCATGTGAATTGCACTCGTTTACCTTCAATAGAGGGTAATTCACAGGTGGTGCCAGTGTTGAGCTACTTTTAGAAACTCAACTTATTTTTAGCTGATTAATATTTGTGTGCATAACACAAAAGTGTGCCAAAGTATACCTTGAGGAAATCAAATTTGTCGAAAATTCGTTTTGATTACTGACAAAAAGCCAAAGTCAATAACAATAAACCCATACGAGCCTCACTTCCTAACTTTCTCACTTCATCGGAGTATGTTTTTGCCACTTTAACCCAAAAGGAGGAGGGATCCTATTATTTCCCCCTTAATTCTCCCGTAATGGGACATAATCTGAGTGCAAAAGACTACCTCAATCCAAAGTGTACGCAACCCCTCCATCTCATCACGAGAAGAAATCCATATTCTGAACGTGCCTAAATTGTGTCCCAGCAGCAGAAGCAGACGCCTTCCCGTATCGATCCCCATTCGTACCAGTTGCGCCACAGAAGTTGTGAAATCCGGCAAAAGGACCAGCACGCCTGTGTTCCGTTCAATGTCGGAACTTGACTTGATGCGTAATCCCGTAGCGCCCAATCCTAACCCATAACGACGACGACGACGATGGAGGACGGACTAAAAGCAGTGCCCCTTAAATATGTCTAACATTTCGAATCAGGAGGAAACTTTTTCCAGTGACGCGAACAAACACATGTATAAGATTGCGCGTGTGTGTGTTTCTGTACGTGTGAAACTTTCCTTTTCCGTTGAACAAAGACCGCTGGCGAAAGACTACCTTTTCATTCCGGCTTAGCACTCGGAAGTTGATCCTTAGCTCAGCCTCCGACTATGTTTACTTGTGTTTGTGGGGGTATGAAAAAGAAGAAACGAACGTTATCACACGCACACTAAACCACCAACACTAGCATATAATCGCACTCAAACATATGAGCGCTCTGTAGTTATGTGTCTGGCCAGCGAACGGGACGAGGACCAGTGTGTTCTATTGCTTGCTGATTATGCTGATGAAGGCATTATGAAAGTGAATTGGACAATTCTATTTTCCAGTCGTTTCGTTTTTTCTTACTCCAGTTTGTTTGTTGGGGATGCTGCTGCTGCTGCTGAAGTGCCTTTCCATATTCCGGTAGCACGATATTGTTGGTTCTGGAGATTATTTTCCAATCTTGTTCGATAAGGATGAAGTTTTTGTACTTGGAAACGTTTTCGAGAGTTGCTAGTAGTTAATTGCGAGCAACTGTGTGCATCCCTTCTATTTGCTTTGAATAAAAGTTTTTTTTTGTTCGGATAACTTTTCTTTTGAGTTGTTCTAGAAGATCTACAAGTTCCATCAAGTCTCAATTTATTTGATATTGATCTTTTTTTTAGTTGAAAAAACTAACAACTAAATATACTAACAAAACAACACTCAAAATACTCAAAATACTCAAAATACTCAAAATACTCAAAATACTCACAATACTCACAATACTCGCAATATTTAAAATACTCAAAATACTCAAAATACTCAAAATACTCAAAATATTAAAAATACTCAAAATATTCAAAAAATACTCAAAATATTCAAAATACTGAAAATATTTAAAATACTCAAAATACTCACAATACTCAAAATATTAAAAAAAAAATTAAAATATTCAAAATATTGAAAATACTCAAAATACTCAAAATACTCAAAATACTTAAAATACTCAAAATACTCAAAATACTCAAAATACTCAAAATACTCAAAATACTCAAAATACTCAAAATACTCAAAATACTCAAAATACTCAAAATACTCAAAAAACTCAAAATACTCAAAATACTCAAAATACTCAAAATACTCAAAATACTCAAAATACTCAAAATACTCAAAATACTCAAAATACTCAAAATACTCAAAATACTCAAAATACTCAAAATACTAAAAATACTCAAAATACTCAAAATACTCAAAATACTCAAAATACTCAAAATACTCAAAATACTCAAAATACTCAAAATACTCAAAATACTCAAAATACTCAAAATACTCAAAATACTCAAAATACTCAAAATACTCAAAATAGTCCAAATACTCAAAATTCTCAAAATACTCCAAATACTCCAAATACTCAAAATACTCAAAATACTCAAAATACTCAAAATACTTAAAATACTCAAAATACTCAAAATACTCAAAATACTCAAAATACTCAAAATACTCAACATACTCAAAATACTCAATATACTCAAAATACTCAAAATACTCAAAATACTCAAAATACTCAAAATACTCAAAATACTCAAAATACTCAAAATACTCAAAATACTCAAAATACTCAAAATACTCAAAATACTCAAAATACTCAAAATACTCAAAATACTCAAAATACTCAAAATACTCAAAATACTCAAAATACTCAAAATACTCAAAATACTCAAAATACTCAAAATACTCAAAATACTCAAAATACTCAAAATACTCAAAATACTCAAAATGCTCAAAATACTCAAAATACTCAAAATACTCAAAATACTCAAAATACTCAAAATACTCAAAATACTCAAAATACTCAAAATACTCAAAATACTCAAAATACTCAAAATACTCAAAATACTCAAAATATTCAAAATACTCGAAATACTCAAAATACTCACAATACTCAAAATACTCAAAATATTCAAAATACTCAAAATATTCAAAATACTCAAAATACTCAAAATATTAAAAAAAAAAAACTCAAAATATTCAAAATATTCAAAATACTCTAAATATTCAAAATATTCCAAATACTCAAAATACTCACAATACTCACAATACTCACAATACTCGCAATACTCAAAATACACAAAATACTCAAAATACTCAAAATACTCAAAATATTCAAAATGTCCACAATATTTGAATGCAGCTAATTTAAATTGGTAATTTTTAGACGGAACTTCTTTTCGTGTAATGTGTCATATAAGTGCTCATTTTATTATTTATTAGGGACCGTCCATAAACCACGTGGACACTTTTTTGAAAATCTTTCCTCCTCCCCTGTGGACAATCTTCCATACAAAAAAAAATCATTGGAGCGTGTACAATTTTTTGAAATCTCAGATCCCCTCCCCTCCGCTCTAAAGTGTCCACGTGGTTTATGGATGGTCCCTTACAGTTTTGATTTTTTTTTGCCCGATAGATGTCTTGTTGATCTTTAAAAAGATTTACCACGATGTTATTTATGTTTTAATTTGAACCATTGGGATCATTCTCTGCCAACTCATACATCAGTTGCCCCGACCCCTCATCGATTTGCATGAAATTTTGTTCTAAGGGGTAATTTTTGTCCCTGATCACGAATCTGAGCTTCATTTTTTGTACTTTTCATCAAAATAAAGTTAAAAAATAGTTTTAAAATCGCTGCCATTTTCCGTTACTCAACTGTCAAAAATCGTGAGATTTGTCATTTTAGGGGAAATTTATTATACTTTTTGAATCTGAACTAACTGACTGAGAAGGGTAATTGTTTTCATTTAAAACAAAAAAAATCAATTTAAATTTTGTGTGTTTTTTTTCAAATTTTCCAAAGTTATTTTTTTAGTGTGTACCAATGTTGTACAAAGTGGAAGAGCAGACAAAAAAATTTGATGTGTAAAAATTGGGGCTTCGTATGTACTTTTGACGAGTTACCAGAATTTTACAAAAATATGTTTTTTTGAAAAAGTGATAATTTTTACCATTTGAGCAATTTTTTGATTTTTTAACCCCTAAAACTCAATCGTTTGCTTTAGAAAGATTTTTTTTTATTAGTTCAGCTAATTTTGCATGATACTAACCCTTTGGACGGTCGTACCGCCCCACCGTCACGAGATATCGACCTCGGATTCGTGATCGGGGACCAATATTTTTCCTTAGAGTAAAATTTCACGCAAATCGAAGAGGGGTCGGGGCTTCTTTTTCCGATTTCGTCTAAGTTGACGAAGAATTATCCTTGACCCATTTAAATTTGGACGATATTTGCTGAAGGAATCCTGTTTTACAGAAAGCAAAATTTTTTTTCCTGACACAATTAAATACGTCACTTCATCGTAAACAACAGGTGCCTGAGGACGACAATTTTGTTCCGGTACAATCTACAAGACAAGACGAGTGAAACGAGTAAAACAGTATGACATGCTCGAAGTACAATTCCACGTTGAATAGGAAGAACCGAACAGACTCTATACAGACCGGAAGTTGTAAAACTTTACTATGTAACAACTGCCGAAAATTGGATAAGAATTCATTTCCTTGAAAACATATGGAGATGCATGGTAGTTGATAAATTCCATGAAATACTCGGCGTCACCATCAGATTGGTTCAAACAGAATGTCAAACAAAGTTGAAGAGCAACTTCAGATCACGCGCTCATGCTTGCTCAAGAACCACTCAAAAAAGTTCACACTATATGCATACGAGTAGCTTTAAGTACGTGGAAGAATCGACCAAAAGGTTACACCACTAATCCAGAAAACCACACTAGACTCTTCAACCGCTCGCTCCAACGATGAATACATTGGACCATAGAAACTGGGAGGAAAAAGTCCCACAAGAGTGGATATCATGTCGAGGAAATGAACACATCTGTCGCCAACGTCGTCGCAGTTTGGCTATTGTTGTTGAAAGCGAGCTTGAAGTGCGGAGCAGGGATATGTTGTCAGAAGAGGAAACTTTTTTTTGTATCAGCAGCACTTTTCCGCTGGATTTCCCCTTGTCTCGCCACTTTCCGCTGAAAGCTCGTTGGTGCTAGTTTTACCAGTGCATGTTTTTCTTTTCTTCCACTAGCACTTTTCGCTCTCAACTTTCGCGGCAGAATGACGCTACTGTCGTATACTTTTATCAAGTTTTGGGAGACGATAAAGTTGTGGAAAATAGTACAACAGATTACAAGTTTTCTAAAACAATTACTAGTTTCGAAGTAATTTTGGTTTGCAATGAATACTTCTTACAAATTAGTTAGCATTAGTACGATTTTGAGTTACATTAAACTTACAATTTCATCACCGAAGACAAACAAAATTTATTTAAATTCCATCAGTGTCTTGCGAACCTTCGTGGTGAACGGACACTAGAGCTGCGGTATTTTTTACTACCTAAGCTCAGAGTTATTTCAAAACAAAATTCACAGTCTTTTTAAAGACTACCTGAGTTATTTTCCAAAATTCTAAACAGTCTTTTCAAGACTAACCCCGCCTGAAATTTTGTTGTATTTTACAAACGAAGCCATCTTTTTAAGAGAACTTTGCTTGCAAAATGCGTCAAAACAAAGGTAAACGCAAATCTTCTGAAGATTTGGTCGTTACGTCGGTGAAGCGTTTGAACGCTAAACCGGCTAACGGAAACAGAAAAAGAAAACAGCCTCTTCTGAGGTCTGATTCTGATTCTGAATGTGAGGTCAATCCTCCAATTCCATTGACAAACAGTTTCGGTGTTTTATCCGAAACTGATGACAAGGAACCTTCTCCTCGTACTGAGCCTTCTGCCGTCGAGAAACGAGTAAAGGCTCCGCCAATTGTTGTGACTTCCGTCTCCGATTTGGCCAGCTTTCGAACGCAACTGAAGAATTGCAAGGAAACTTGCAATTTGAAGGTTTCGTTCCAGCTTGGTCGAAGAGGAGAATGTCGCTTGTTGACGGAATCTTTACAAGATCACCAAACTTTTGTTGGTTATTTGAAAAACCACAAACACAATTTCTACACGTATGAGACCAAGAATGCTCGGCCATTCAAGGCGGTATTGAAAGGTCTCTCCAACGACTTGTCGGTGGATGAGATCAAAAACGAACTTAAGGTGTTGCTTGGCTTTGCCCCATCCCAAGTAATACCAATGAAGAAAAAATCAAACGGGAATATTTCTCGCTTTGGTTTGACTTCACAATTTTATCTGATTCATTTCAACAGAAATGAAATCAACAATTTGAAACTTTTGGACAAAGTTCAGTTTTTGTTCCATGTACGGGTAAAGTGGGAGCATTTTAAGAAACATGGCGGTAATGGCCAGAATCTGACCCAGTGCCGGCGTTGCCAGGCATTCGGTCACGGTACTGATCATTGCGCCATGGTTCCAAAATGCATGGTTTGCGGGGATTCTTCTCACGACAAGGACAATTGTCCCGTGAAAGAAGTCACCCAATTTAAATGTGCAAATTGTGGTGGAAATCACAAATCAAATTTCTGGGATTGCCCCATCAGAAAAAAGGTTTTGGATTCTCGTGCTAAGCATCAGCCGAAATCCAAACCGAAATTTTCTCAAAGTCAGGTTGTACCTGCATCTTTAAATCAAACGTTCGTGCTGTCTCACTCGAACAATTCTAGAAATACCCCTACCGTGGAAAAGTTAGGTAACAACAATGGCATTTCTTATGCTAACGTCGTTTCGGGTTCGGGTTCATCCACGAATTTTAAATCCTCTACCAATCTTTCTGAAATTGGGCAGGTACCTCAAATCTCATTTGAAAATTTTTCTGCTGGCAACGCTTTGGGATCTTCTGATCTCGGCGATGTTACGTTTGAAAAAATGACCTTTTTGCAAAACTCACTGTTTGGTTTGATTCAAACAATGAGTAATGCTACATCCATGATGGAAGCAATCCAGATTGGATTAAAATTTGCGAATGATGTTGTTCTTACCCTGAAGTTTAATCATGGATCTAAGTAATTCCATCAATATTATGAATTTTAATGCTCGCTCTTTAAAAGCGAAAGAAAATGAATTTTTCAACTTTTTACGAGTTCATAACGTGCATGTTGCTGTTATAACCGAAACTTTTTTAAAAACTGGCACTTATTTGAAAAGTGATCCAGATTATAAAGTTATAACTAATAACCGAATGAATCGAAATGGCGGTGGAGTTGCAATAGTTATCCACCGTAGTATGACTTATAGCACGTTACGTGACTTTAAGTTAAAAGTTATTGAAAGTTTGGGCATTGAACTTGAAACTTCTTTTGGGAAAATTATGATTGCAGCTGCATATTTGCCATTCCAATGCACTGGGGAAAATAAAAATTATTTCAAAGGGGATTTGAATAAACTTACTCGGCATAGATCTCGATTTTTGATAATCGGTGATTTTAATGCCAAACACCAATCTTGGAATAATTCAAAAGTAAATTCCAATGGTAAAATTCTGTTCAGAGATTGCACTTCTGGTCTTTATTCGGTTTTATACCCGAATGGGCCAACTTGCTTTTCTTCTGTTAGAAATCCATCAACAATTGATTTGGTGTTGACAAATCAAAGTCAGTATTGTGGTCCTTTAGTGACTCATGCTGATTTTGATTCTGATCATCTTCCAGTAACTTTTTCACTTTCTCATGAAGCAGTTACCAGACCCAATAGTTCTGTGTTTAATTACCACAAAGCTAATTGGAACAGGTATCAGCATCATATTGAGAATAATTTAAATCATGATTTTGTTTTAGAAACCAAAGCTGATATTGATTCAGCCTTGGAATCTTTAACTAATGCAATTTTGGATGCTAGGAATATTGCTATTCCTAAAGTCCAAGTCAAATTTGATTCTCCCATTATTGATGACGATCTTCAGCTTCTGATTCGTCTGAAAAATGTTCGCCGAAGACAGTATCAACGTTCTCGTGATCCTGCACTGAAGCGAATTCAAAAAGATTTGCAAAAGGTTATTGACCACAGATTCACTCTCCTGCGAAATGAAAAGTTCGCAAGAGATGTCGTACAAATTTAACCTTATTCCAAACCTTTTTGGAAACTTTCAAAGGTTCTTAAGAAACCTCAAAAACCCATCCCTTCTTTAAAAGATGGTGATAATATTCTATTAACTAATGGGGAAAAAGCTTAAAAACTTGCTCAGCAGTTTGAGAGTGCTCATAATTTCAACTTGAATGTTTTGAGTCCTATTGAAAATCAAATTTCAATAGAATTTCAGAATATTGTTGAACAAGAATTTTCATCAGATGAAGTTTTTAATACGGATCTGAATGAAATAAAATCTATTATCAAAAAATTTAAAAATATGAAAGCCCCTGGTGAGGATGGCATTTTTTACATTTTAATTAAAAAATTACCAGAAGCAACTTTAAGTAGCTTGGTCAAAATTTTCAACAAATGTTTTGATTTGGCATATTTTCCCAGTAGTTGGAAAAATGCCAAAGTAATTCCGATTTTGAAACCGGATAAAAATCCTGCTGAAGCCTCAAGCTATCGGCCCATTAGTTTGCTTTCATCTATTAGTAAATTATTCGAAAGAATAATTCTTAATAGAATGATGACGCACATTAATGAAAATTCAATTTTCGCTGATGAGCAGTTTGGATTTTGCCTTGGGCATTCAACTACTCATCAGTTGTTGAAAGTTTCAAATTTAATTCGAAGCAACAAATGTGAGGGCTATTCTACTAGCGCTGCTCTTCTAGACATAGAAAAAGCATTTGACAGTGTTTGGCATAAAGGTTTGATTGCGAAATTGAAATGGTTTAATTTTCCGATTTATATCGTGAAAATTATTCAAAATTATTTGACGGATCGTACTCTGCAGGTATGTTATCAGAATAGCAAATCTGATCAACTACCTGTACGTGCTGGCGTCCCTCAAGGAAGCATTTTGGGTCCAATTTTATACAATATTTTTACTTCTGACTTGCCTGATTTGCCCCCAGGATGTCAGAAATCACTTTTTGCTGATGACACAAGCATCTCCGCCAAAGGCAGAAGCCTTCGTGTCATCACAAGAAGATTACAAAAAAGCTTGGATATTTTCAATTCTTATTTGAAAGAATGGAAAATTACTCCAAATGCTGCAAAAACTCAACTTATTATTTTCCCTCACAAACCAAGGGCTGATTTTCTTAAACCAAAAAGTCATCACATTATAAAGATGAATGAGGTAAATTTAAAGTGGGAGGATCAAGTGAAATATCTTGGACTTGCTTTTGACAAAAACCTTACTTACAAGGATCACATTGAAAGTATCCAGGTTAAATGTAACAAATATATTAAATGTTTGTATCCACTTATAAACAGGAATTCTAGACTTTGTCTCAAGAATAAACTGTTAATTTATAAACAAATTTTCAGACCTGCCATGCTTTATGCTGTGCCGATCTGGACAAGCTGTTGCTTAACCAGGAAGAAAAAACTTCAGAGGATTCAGAACAAAATTCTGAAAATGATTCTGAAACTTCCTCCCTGGTTCAGCGCCAGTGAACTTCATCAATTAGCCGAAGTTGACACTTTGGATGTTATGTCCAATAAGATAATTGATGCATTTCGACAAAAATCATTGCAGTCTTCAGCTGCATTGATCCGCTCTTTATATAGTTTATAAGTTAGTTTTAAGGTATCCCTTTTCCCTTTTGTACATGTAGGACCTCCTACATTTGAAATCACTGAATAGCGAAAGCTACAATATTTCATGAATAAATGAAAGTTGCTAGTATTTAAAATTGAGGTGAAAAGTCATCGTTTGTGATTGGACACTCAATAATATTTTAACTGAATGAATGTACATGGAAAAGAAATTTGAATAAATATAAAAAAAAAAAAAATAAAATAAATTCCATCAAACCATTCTCATCGCTTTGTGCAGCTGCTTCCATTTCATAATTTGATTAACCGGCTAACTACTCTTCTTTCTCCATCGCCAATTGCCACTGTGTTGCTTTCGTCTTGAAGCGCCAGCCACTTCTCAATCTCTGTTCTTCAACTGTGCCCTCCTCGTTCTTCGGTCCTCATTTCTTCTGTGTAACTTCCGGCGACTTTTCCCGACGTCAGACGTGCCGCCGCCGTCGAGCGAGAAAAACTTCTTTACCACCGAAATTCAATTATATCAAATTTGATTCAATCTTCATTCACTACGGAGGAAATGAAGACGGACTCTCCTTGGACGTCTGGGCCAGTTTCATACGCAGCGAAGCAGAATTTAATACAATTTATGTCCTGGTATTCTGGAACGTGGTCCCCAGCCAGCTTTTGCCTCTGTTTCTGGTCATCGTCCTCACCAGTATAAATCGTACCGGTTTCGTTGGTCAGCCAACAGGGCAGTGTATTATGAATCACCCAAAGAAGAAACCTTAACCATAATGGTAACCGTAAATTTATCCATTGTCGTTTAGAAGATTTACAGAACGACCCTTGAAACGTTGGCTGGAACGTGTCAAAATATTGCGGGCCACACAAAATCGGTTAGGACCAAGACTATTTTGAGTAAACTACCCGGGCAGACGGTAATAACAAAATTCATGCAATTGCAATAACAAATACTGTTAAAACAATAATTTTTGCATAAGAGTTCAATAACAAATAATGTTATCATAACAAAAATTTTAATTGGTCTGATATTGATTGGTTGAAAGCCAAAACAACTTGGGAATAACATTTTTTTTGTTATGGAAAAATACCACCAACTGTTATTGAGATGATCGGATTAGTTGTTGAAATAACAAAAAATAATAACAGAGAACAAAAAATAATATCAGAGATTTGATCGAAGAATAACTAAAAATGTAGTCTGTTATTACAATAACAATCCAATAACAAAAAAATCATAACGACGAATAACAAATCTTGTTATAAATAACATACAATGTTATTGGTCTAGTACAGGGGTGCTCAAAGTTATTGAATGCCGGGCCAAATTTGTAGCTCACAAGAGCTTGCGGGCCAAATGTAAAAATTGTTATTTGAGAAAAAATAAATAACTTTATTTCAATCCATAATAGCAAAAACTATAACTACCGGGTTTTCTTTTGTATTCATTTTGTTTTTTTTTTCGTCGTTGAAATATTAGTAAACAAATAATAAATTTTTGCTATTTTGTTCCAAAAAGCTTACAATTTCAAGTAAAAAGTAAAAAAAAATGCATAACATATTATTCGAGAGCCAAACATTCAATCAGGAAATACAGTATTTTTTGTAAGAATTTTAAATACTATGGCCTGGTCAAGGTCGAGAGGTGGTTGAACATTTTGTGGCTGAAAACAGTCACATTTTCACAAAGATAGTGGAATTGGAAAAAAAAATTAATTATTTGAATTCACTTGTATTTTCAACGATTCTTATTATATTTTAAAAATGGTAAAATAAACTTTGAAAAATAAAAATAATTCGTTACAAAAGATTTTTCATCAATTCTTCAATAAAATTTCAATATTTTTTGTCTGTCTGAATCAGATGTTATGCACTCAGATTTGTCACCAAAGGAGAATGGGTAAATTTGTGTGGGAGCTGGTCCAAGGATGTACACAAACGCGAGAAACTTTATTCGAATGATCTCGCCGAGACATGAAAAAAAGTCTTCTGGACGATTTCTCTAAACCCTGGGGTTCAAAAGATACAAGTTGGTGAAGTTTGAGTATTTTAGGGTTAAAACGTACAAAAAATCGTATATTTGCTATTGCTAAAATCACTCATAAAATTCTTATTTTATCATGGATTTCGATTATCTTGACTTCATTCGACGCGTATCAGCAAAAACTATTAGTTCTGATATGTTTTAGCATGATTGAAACATGACTTCTCTGGTCTTTATTTTAAGGCTCAGTCCTTTAAAAATGGTGCGTTCTGAGTTTTGAATTATTTTTTAATGGAATGCCTATATTTTTGATATCTTTACAGTTTTTTTCAATTTAGTCAAATTTGCATTCTACTAAAACGCTTAACCAAACCACACCTGAACTAAACCTTATTTTTTAAAAATTACAAATTACTGTACAGATTGGTCAAAGGGCCATTTTACATGATCATTCGAAATGGGCCCGCGGGCCACAAAAAATCACCTCGCGGGCCACATTTGGTCACCCCTGGTCTAGTATTTTCAAACATCATAAAATGTTATTTCCAAGTTATTTTCGTCTGCTCGGGTATAGGTTGGCAAAACCGCTTTTTAGGAGCCGTTCATGTGAGCGGTTCTTTTGAACGGCTCTTTCGTCGTTTTTTTTTTTTTTTTATTTTGAAGAAAAAAAAAACTTAAAACGAGATGATTCGCTTGAAACCATAGGTCTTGGTGGTCTCTTTGTCAAGATTTCTGATCCAATAATTTTGAAATACATGAAAAGTTATTTATTTTGAAATCATTCACATTTAGAGTAATTTCAATGAAACCTAAAAATCTTAATTCTTCATTAATTTGTTGGAATTTTAATTACAACAAGTTTAAAAATCATTCCTTCATGGAACGGTTCTTTCAAGAGACTGGAATTTAAAAGAGAGCCGTGGTTCATTATTTTTTAATTGCAGTCAATATCAATAAATTCCTTTACTACATTTTTCTTCATTTTCATTCCTTGCAAGGCCACATCTCAGCAGCCTAAGGTAGGAAGAACAATATTAAAAAGAAGTTGTTGATAGTAATTTGCATAGCAATTGGATTTATTTTTCTGATTTTTTTTAAGCTAGAACAAATATTTTTTGTCATGAATTTAACTCTTTTTTTATTCGCATATTTAAATTTTCATCCGAAAGTTATGTTTTTCGAGATTTTTGTGCACTAAAAGAAATGTTTTGGTGCATAAGACTATTAATAATATTTTTCAAAGTTTGTCTATGCATTCCCCATGTCAAAAGAAACAATTTGCATCATTTGTTTTTTCATATAATTTTGGGGGCTGGTAATACAAAATGGGTATGTAAACGTATGAAACTCTGTACCTTGGAAAGGATTTTTTGATGGATGGTTGGCAAAGTTGTAGGTAATAATTAGGACTTTTCAGAACAAATAGGAAGACAAAAAATATTATTATTTTCATTTAACTTTTATTTACTGAAAGATAAAAACATCCTAAAATGCTTTTTTTTTTAATTTTCGAGATTTTTAATACATCTTTTGAGTCAGAGTTGATTGAGATTTTGAACTGATGGTTCATCTGGTTTAGGCTATTTTTTTAAATCGTGTTTTTTTATTGAAAATATCCCAAACCTAGACAGACAATATTAAAATCATTTTTTAAGCAAAATCAAATCTGAAATCTTAATCTTGATCGTTTTTGCCTTCCTCACCTCAATGAGGAAAGGCTATAAAATTACTCGAAAAATGAACTTCTTTACTCGACCTCGTAGACCCACCTTAACGTATACCTATCGACTCAGAATCAAATTCTGAACAAATGTCTGTGGGTGTGTATGTCTGTAAGTCCGTGCACCGAACAATATGCACACGGACTGGCTGAACTGATTTAGACTGTTTTGGTCTGATTCGATCCGTATTGGAGTCCCACAAGACCCTAGTTAATGCTATGAAGTTTAAAAAAGTACTTCAAAAGTAATGCTAATAAAACGGTTTTAGCTAAATTTCGGAAGATTGTAAAAAGGGTGGGTTTTGTAAGGAAACCCATCATGCTATACATTTTTAGAAAGGTATTTGAAAGACCTTTCCAACGCGTTGAAAAGATTGAAGATCTGACAACCCCATCAAATGTTATAAGCACTTAAGTGTTATTTATACACTTTTTTGAGGCCGAATCTCAAATATTTTGATGAAAATTTGTCATGCGACCCATCGGTGGATAGGTAATCAAAAGACCTTTTCAACAAGCAATTTCAACATTTTTGATAAAAAATAATCGTTATTTATACACTTTTTTGGGGCTGTGTAGTGTATTCACTTTATGAATGCGAGGAAGGCACCAACCACCTAAAGGTGAATTAAGTAACGTTTTTTTCAAGAAAACCCGAATATGTGAATCAACTATTCGCTACACAAACTAACTTAATCCACCTATGTCATTGGTGCCTTTCTCACTCTTTACCACCAATGGGTGCTATGATGGGTTTGGTTTGAATTATTTTAGATCCGATATGAAAAGTACTCAGATTTTACTTAAAAGGTAAGACAGGGACAGATCTTCAATGTTTTGGACTCTTTGAAAAGGACTTTCGATTACCTAACCAACGATGCACTATGGGGTTTCAGGCGGCCATAAATCGAAAAACCGACATACTCTAATTATTTTTTTGGTATTTTTTTTCGAAAATAAACATTCTAACTTAGAAAAATCCGGAGTTTGAAAGTTGTAGGTTTAAAATTCACTGAATTGCAGACCTTCAAAGGCGAAAATGGTAAGAAAAAACATGTTTTTTGACAAAAAAATGATTATTTTTTATAGTTGTACTGTGTAGCTGTTTATGTATTTTTTCCTGCATCATTATATATATTCAGAAAGGTAATTGATTCAACTTTTCAATAAAATTTTACAAAACACACTTTTACAGGCTAAAAAAAATAATAAAAATCAAAAAAGTTGGATTTTTATTCAAAATTTAGTTTTTTTCAACTTTTTTAATGGAGTACTTTTTTTGTGTGCATTTGTGCGATCTGAAAATTTTGCAGCTTAAAATTTGAACCATGTCCTAACTTGTCTCCAAATTTCAAAGTGCACTTATGTGCACTTTTTGAG
The DNA here is from genome assembly GCF_016801865.2 of Culex pipiens pallens. Taxonomy (NCBI): domain Eukaryota; kingdom Metazoa; phylum Arthropoda; class Insecta; order Diptera; family Culicidae; genus Culex; species Culex pipiens. The sequence goes on from NC_068939.1 coordinate 26,491,336, forward strand.
TTATGCCATTTTGAACATTTTTATTCATGCAAGAAAATTAATGATTTCGCGTATACGCTTGGTTAAAATCACAATACCGGCTCTGTGGCTTAATGGTTACGGCTTCTGTCTCACAAGCAGAAGGTTCAGGGATCAAATCCCGGCCGGTACCTTTGAAATTTGGAATCAGGAATTTGAACTTTGAATATGAACAAAAACGAAAATGAATCAGGTGGGATTCGAACTCACACCTCTGGATTGGTGGTCTGGGACGCTAAGCATTCGGCCATCAGAAGGTTTACACTCTAGCAGTGAAATTATCCGTAGTGTTGAAACATGTTATCTTCTCATATTATTATATACGCGCTGATCCCTGATTTGCCTGACGGGATTGGAAGTCTAAATATAGATCGAGTTTCCTTCAGATGCTTGCTTCTATGTTTAGGCGGGGCCGAACAATGCCCAGCGACCTCGGAATTGGACCGCAAGGAGCTCTGTCATTCTGAAACGGGTCGTTGGAAGCAGCGCGAGGGCTATCACCACCTAATACCCGGGACTGAGATAAGTTGTATCAGCATTCGACATATACAAAGTCTGATACAAACTATGCTTTCCCATAATATCGCTACCGGTTAGCGGGTATTGGATTGGATCACACACGCTTGGTTAAAATCACATTATTTACCTGCGGAGACAGAAATGACGTACCTGCTATGTATATTTTGAAATTGATTTGATATTCATGACTTTGTTGGTACTTAGGTACGTTTAATAAAATTAGAAATTCCTATTCTATGTATTTTACAGAAACGATTCGTCGAATATTCATATCAGTTCGTTTTTGTGTCCTTTTGAAAGTATGGATAACAATACCGTAGTGTCCCTGTACGATATAACGAAGCACTATTCTGAAAACGTGAGAACTGCTTTCGAGTATATTTGTAAGAATTACAACATTGCAGAACCATCACATGATCAACTCAGGGAAAAACCACAGAGGAAAAACTACGCATGTTGTTCTGTAGCTTCAAAACGAGGTATACAAAAGCCCATAGAAGAAGTTCATATTTTAAGTAATCTAACGACAATCGGCTCCATAGTGATTTTGATTTAGAAGAATTTATCGTGGAAAACGTGAATTTTGCAAGTGGATCAACAAAAAACGTGGACGAGAATCCATACAATGTTCCATAAAATAAACCGTCTAAAATTCTAAAACACCGCAAAAATCAAATTTTAATTGGAAGGGGAGAGGAGGGGAGGGTCTTCAAAGAGAGGTGGATTTTAACTCAAGAAGAAGGGGAGGGAGATTGAACGTAAATCAGAAACTTTAACATAGCATAAACCGCCATTCCGTGCATCAAAAAGACAGAGCAAGAATATTAAAATTCACCACTTTAATGCATGTGGCCTCAAATATATGAAAAAATCGAAAATTAAACTTTTTTTTTGGAAAAATATCAAAATTCATTTGTTTTCATTATACTAAGTACAAACACACAAAAAAGTCACAAAAAAGCAAAAAAATATTTTTGGCCGCTCGCTTATATGGAAATACCCCATAGTGCGATGGTTCGTATGATGGATTCGGACATAGTTTACATGCATTTAAATGAGATCCGACCACAAAAAATACATAAATACCACTTAAGTAATCATAACATGAGACAGGGTTGTCAGATCTACAATATTTTAGACTTGTTGGAAAGGTCAATTACCTATTCAACGATATATGACATAGTGACATTTGGTACGATTTCAGGTAATTTATCGTACTTTCGGATATATGCGAAAACTATTTTACATTTTTTACCTAATGTACCGTTTTCAAGTTACAGTTTTTTTGCATTTTATTAATATCCTTGAAAGAATAATTTTGAAAAGTTGAGCTTTCTCAGACTTTGATACCCGGGAAATTCGTTTCTGAAATACAGCCAAATAATTCGAATCGATGAAAATGAGTTATTTTAAGTGTCACCTAATTACCTTATAATTTTCAAATGACAATATCTCGGAAACTATTGGTTCAATTTTCAGTGTTAAAAATTAAACTTTTGATATTTTTATTTAAATCAAGTTTTTCTTTGGGAATAATCTAAAACTGGATAGTTTTCCTTATTGCATAGTTAAGACCAAAAATGTATTTTTTTTTGAAATATTTTTATTGAAAAAATCTTGAAATTTCAGAAAAAGTTTTATTCATCAACCTTGAAAAAAGCTTGAAATTTGTTTCACCCTCTCCCCAGAAATTGATCCAAAAATCAAAGTTGCAGTACGGTGACAAGAAAAAAGACAATTTTGGAAAATTTCAAGAGATTCCTCCTGGCTCGATTCCTTAAGCAAAAATAATAATCTACGCTATTTTTGAGTTCCATCGGCGAAGGTTTGTTGATCACTGTTAATCGTTGAAGTTTGCATAGAAAAATCGAAAAAATGTATGGGGAAAAGCAAACATTTCTAAATTCCTACAAAAAGTGGCATTTTGTAAGTCGGATCATTGTCAAGTGTGACATTGTTATGGGAAATTGTATGACTAACATCTTTTTCGAAGACCGCAGAACGATCCGAGTTAACCCTGACGAGTTATTATTGAAAAAATCATTTGTAGTTCTTTTCATTTTATTATGTATATTTCCGTTGAAATTTTAAACTTGTTTGAAACCACTATTTTTGCAAAAGAAAGCTCATTTAACTCATATTTAAATATATTAGTTCATCACACATGGCAACAACAAGAAAGATTAACGGAAGCGAAAATACAGATAAAACCAAAACAGTTTTCTCCGCAATGACTGTCCCAAGGTAGAAATAATACCAAACGACATCCAAACTACTTCCAACTGAAATGTGCTCCGGATGTAACACAAACTGGCCACTACCGTTTCATCCGACTTTAGAGTTCGTAATGAAATTTGCATAAGCACCAGGGGACGGACTCGTAAATTACGACCATAAAAAGAAAAGCAGATCCTTGCTGATTACTGTGTGGCACACACACACACATTACCGTACAATCACAACCGGCGGACACTAAAAACTCTGTCTCTCTCGCTCCTTACCGGTACACCAGTCGGACCAAGTTGGAATCCAAAAGTGGACACAAAAGTGCTCACCGTAAACGAATTTGAAAGCCTCAATCCTCGTTTGCTGTGTGTGTGTGTGTATGTGTGGGAAAATCTCTTATTTAGATCAATCAGTACCGGTGGGATTAAGTTGGACGGTTTTAAAACTGCTGAAACTGCCCGAGAAAGTGTGGAATGGACCATTTTGAGGTGGTTAGAATTTTGATGACAAATTATCTTAAATAGCATATATATAAAAAAAATAACTTGCCCTTATTGAATCATTGATACGCTAAGGGAATCTTCAACCAAAACAATAAATACGAGGTGTTCATTTTCAAGCACCACTTCTATCTAATATCTACCTCTTGGCTTCGGAGTCTGCACTGAAATAACTCAAATTCCTGGGGATGACCCCTTAATTGACTCTCGGCCAGAAGGAAAATTTGCGGCAAGCTAGCAAGCAGTCTCATACACCAAGGTACAGTTGTTGGTAAATCATAACCAGTTTATTTATGCAACAGTTTGAAATATGACTGTGAACGGAAGAGAGAAAAGCAAGAGTTTATTTGTGCACGTCAGATTTGGGTGTGGGAAAACTGAATGAATATCTGCAGATTGTTTCTGCTTCCGGCTTGTGGGAGCATGCAAGATACCAAGACTGGGACACTGAATGTCGATCACCATAAACTAAATCTCACCTTAAATTCATCACTTTTCTAGAATTTTGCTCTATTTACGACAGGACTCTGCACCGTCATCAACCTCCGTCAGGAAAAACATGGAAATTTAATTTCCCAAAAAGTTTCCTCCATTTTTTCCAGCGTGTGCCAGCAACTTTTCCACAAAAACATACCGCAGCGAAAACCTACCACCTTCTACTCTGGAAGGTCCCGGCGGACAAACAGCAATGTTTTGCTTGCCCAGGTTAAACTTTTCTGTGCGGAGGAAAATTTTCCGGCCTTCGTCCACTGCCCCATTTCTTTCATTCCGCGGTGTGTTTATATAAGCGGGGAAATTGTGTTATTTTCCACCCCCCAAAAACCGGCTTTGTTTCGGTAGGGCTTACCAAAAAATGTGTACATTGTTGATCGAGAATGATTGAAAATTATATTTTTAATTGTTATTAAAACTGAAAAAACTTGAATATCTAAGATTTTTTTCTAGAAATACTAAATTACCCCACTAAACGGTATTTTCAAATACCTACACAGCAACTTTTCCCACAGCAGCCTGTCTGGCAGCGAACAGAAATGTGAGCGAATGGGCAGTTTTTCCACCCGCAAACAAAACACTTTCTCTGAACCGGACCCTCCCGAGGGGGGTTTTTCTCCCACCCTTCTGTATTCCAAAGAAAATATGACAAAGATTTGAAGAAAAGTGAGTGTGGGCCCCCAAAAAAAGAAGAAGATAAAACACACTTACACTACAGCAAAAAAAAACCAGAGATCGTTGCGAGTGGTGGTGGTCGTAAACAGTTTAAACTCAACCAACTGGGAAAGTTTGGGGGAAAAAACGCACAGAGCGCGAAAACACACGTGCGTAAAGTTATGAGTTGTGATTTTTCCGGTTTAATGGATATAAAAGGTCAAGCATAAACTTTTTTTAAGTTTAAAAATTTTAATGTTTACTAAGAACATGACTACAACCTGATTTTTTTTCTAGATTTCTAGATTATCTCAACAATCAAGGTGATTTCAACAAAAAAAACATAATTTCAATGGAAGTATTACAAAGTTTTTTAGTTTTTTTTTAAAACTATACTAAACATTCTGAAGATTTTGTAACCTTTTCCGAGAATTTATTTTTACTATTTTTTTTTATTTATACAAAACTTGTCCAAGCATTCCCTGTCCTCACAGAAAAAATGTGCATGCTAGTTTTTTTCCATTCAATATTCCATACAATTTGGTGGACTGGGCAAACAATACACAGAAAAAAAATTCATGGTAATATTACATCTGGGAAGGGGTACATCTTTTATGTCAAAAAAAAGTGTAATTTTACCTCTGAAAATGTGTATTTTTACCATTTTTCAGGTGTAATGTCACTTTTTCAGTATAAATTGAGGTAAAATTACATCATAAAAGAAGTTATATTCAACGTTTCAAAATTAAATCTTCCAAATTTACACAATTTTTTTTGTGTATGGTACGGTACCTTTAAAATGTAAAAAAACGGATTTTCTGATCAAATTGGTGTATTTGGCAATATAACAGGTGGTAAAATAAAAAAAAAAGTTCGAAAAAACATCTCGATTTTATTGCACTTTTTATCACTGAAGTTGAAACATCAAAATACGTTTTTTGTAATAAAAAAAAAGTAGTTTACACAGTGTTGTGTAAATTTGGAAGGTGTAATTTTGGAAGGTTGAATATTACGACTTTTATTATGTAATTTTACCACAATTTAGACTTAAAAGGTGACATTAAACCAGAAAAGTGGCAAAATTACACATTTTCAGATGTAAAATTACACATTTTTTCTGACAGAACAGATGTACCCCTTCCCAGAAGTAATATTACCATATTTTTTTGCTGTGTATGCAACAAGAGGCAAAATGAAATTTTGTTCAGCACGAGCCTTGAACCAACAATTCTTGCAATTCCGAAAAAGGTTTTTTTATGTAATTTTATGTCAAACATCCATGTGTTAAGGAAATCAACCATTCAAAACAAAAAATATTGGAAAATGGTACTTTTCGATACTAGTGCTGAAAAGCAGTCTTCCCGAAACGCCCGCACGCCGTACACGCCGTACAAGTTTTCAGTGCAGAAGAACCTTAAACACACCAGGCTACCATGTTTGAGTTCTCCCCGCACGGCGCACTCAAGTTTACACGCGGTGTAAACACGGGGTGCACACCTCGGGTACAACGCCGTGCGAGCGAAGAGCGTATAAAGAGACGAAAAAAATGACTGCTTCTCATTCTCTCTGTGGCAAACACTGTAGTGTGACTGAAGCGGAGAATGAAACACCGCTTTACAGCAGAGGGAGCGTGAGGGAAATATTTTTGTCTCTTTTCTGCGTCGTCGGCCTGCACGGGGTTTGTACCCGAGGTGCAAGGTTCGGTTTAAACTTGAGGTTCGTGTACAGGTACAGCCTGTACACGGCAGAGTTTAGGTTTGCTTGTACGCGTGCACACGCGGTGCTGGTGTTTGATCGAGTACAGAAAACAGAGAACGCGGTGCACGGGGATCACTGCTGAAAAGTGTAAAAGGTACCAAAATTTTCGTAATTGCAAGACGCAACCTTTGGTACCCAAACATGTAAAGGCCGGATGTGCGACAAAAGGTCGAAAGACATAAGGTCGAATGGACAAAACGTCGAAAATGGACAAAAGGTTGAATGGACAAAACGTCGAAAGGTAGGTCGAAGTGTAAAAAGAATAAAATACCTATAATGTTTAATTTAAAAAAAAAAAATCGTTTATTATAATTTTTAAAAACAACCTTTTATTTGCAACAACCTTTATATTTGCGAGTTTTTCCATTCTTTCAAACATGAGCAGTTCTTTGAAAGTGGAACTTCGACTTCTATAATATTTTGGAGGTGTATTTTTATTTTCAAAAACAACCTATTCTTGTTTGTCGTAATGTTTTTGTGTGAAAAGCATGAACTTTTCTTCCAAAAAAAGTTCGACTTCTAAAATATATTTGAAGTGTTTATGTTTTTCAACCACTTAAGTTTTTTTCATTTTTTCAAATATGAGCAGTTATTTGAAAATAAAAATTCGACTTCTAAGAGATTTTGAGCATGAGCATGAGCATGAGAGACCACCCATGACCCATGATGATGATGCGACCCAATAATCAATGAATTTTGTTTAATGATGTAATGTATTATGGATTCTCAAGGCAAACAGTCGGATGATGCGGATGAGATTATTCCCGGTTATTTGGTGTTGAGTTTAGCATAAATGATTCAATCTTAGACAGCCGGCTGTGGAAAGATAAAACCAAATAAAATGCGAAAACGCGAAACCGACCGGACCGAAAAACACACACAATCGGGGGGAATACAAAGACGGAATCGGCAACGAAAAACCGGCGTGTTGACCGCGACCCGCACCGTTCGAATTCTCCAAAGCAACTGTCAAACATCGCGAAATCGTCCGGGTCGAAATACACACACAATCGGGGGGAAAACAAAGACGGAAACGGCAACGAAAATCCGGCGTGTTAACCGCGACCCGCACCGTTCGAATTCTCCAAAGCAACTGTCAAACATCGCGAAATCGTCCGGGTCGAAATACACACACAATCGGGGGGAAAACAAAGACGGAATCGGCAACGAAAAACCGGCGTGTTAACCGCGACCCGCACCGTTCGAATTCTCCAAAGCAACTGTCAAACATCGCGAAATCGTCCGGGTCGAAATACACACACAATCGGGGGGAAAACAAAGACGGAATCGCCAACGAAAAACCGGCGTGTTAACCGCGACCCGCACCGTTCGAATTCTCCAAAGCAACTGTCAAACATCGCGAAATCGTCCAGGTCGAAATACACACACAATCGGGGGGAAAACAAAGACGGAAACGGCAACGAAAATCCGGCGTGTTAACCGCGACCCGCACCGTTCGAATTCTCCAAAGCAACTGTCAAACATCGCGAAATCGTCCGGGTCGAAATACACACACAATCGTGGGGAATACAAAGACGGAATCGGCAACGAAAAACCGGCGTGTTAACCGCGACCCGCACCGTTCGAATTCTCCAAAGCAACTGTCAAACATCGCGAAATCGTCCGGGTCGAAATACACACACAATCGGGGGGAAAACAAAGACGGAATCGGCAACGAAAAACCGGCGTGTTAACCGCGACCCGCACCGTTCGAATTCTCCAAAGCAACTGTCAAACATCGCGAAATCGTCCAGGTCGAAATACACACACAATCGGGGGGAAAACAAAGACGGAAACGGCAACGAAAATCCGGCGTGTTAACCGCGACCCGCACCGTTCGAATTCTCCAAAGCAACTGTCAAACATCGCGAAATCGTCCGGGTCGAAATACACACACAATCGGGGGGAAAACAAAGACGGAATCGGCAACGAAAAACCGGCGTGTTAACCGCGACCCGCACCGTTCGAATTCTCCAAAGCAACTGTCAAACATCGCGAAATCGTCCGGGTCGAAATACACACACAATCGGGGGGAATACAAAGACGGAATCGCCAACGAAAAACCGGCGTGTTAACCGCGACCCGCACCGTTCGAATTCTCCAAAGCAACTGTCAAACATCGCGAAATCGTCCAGGTCGAAATACACACACAATCGGGGGGAAAACAAAGACGGAAACGGCAACGAAAATCCGGCGTGTTAACCGCGACCCGCACCGTTCGAATTCTCCAAAGCAACTGTCAAACATCGCGAAATCGTCCGGGTCGAAATACACACACAATCGTGGGGAATACAAAGACGGAATCGGCAACGAAAAACCGGCGTGTTAACCGCGACCCGCACCGTTCGAATTCTCCAAAGCAACTGTCAAACATCGCGAAATCGTCCGGGTCGAAATACACACACAATCGGGGGGAAAACAAAGACGGAATCGGCAACGAAAAACCGGCGTGTTGACCGCGACCCGCACCGTTCGAATTCTCCAAAGCAACTGTCAAACATCGCGAAATCGTCCGGGTCGAAATACACACACAATCGGGGGGAAAACAAAGACGGAATCGGCAACGAAAAACCGGCGTGTTGACCGCGACCCGCACCGTTCGAATTCTCCAAAGCAACTCAAAAAAAAATTCGACTTCTAAAAGATTTTGGAAGTTTATTATTATTTTAAAAACAACCTATTCTATATTATCAAAATATTTTTGTGAGTGTATCCATTCTTTCAAACATAAGCAGTTCTTTAAAAAAGGTCGACTTCTGTATAATTTTTTAAGTTTTTAAAATAAAATAACCTATTCTTGACTGTCGTATTGATTTTAAGATATTTTTTTCCATTCTTTCAAACGTGAGCAATTCTTCCAAACAAAGTTTGACTTGTAAAATATTTTTAAAGTTTATTTTTTATTTTTAAAAACCTATTCTTGACTGTCGTAATGATATTGTGATTTTTACCATTCCTTCAAATATTGGCGTTTTTCAAGTTTTATTTTATTTCTAAAAATCAATGGAATATTTTAGAGACTTTTACATTCTTTTAAATTTAAATTAAGTTTGAAAAACTTCAGAATGGCTTAAAAGATGCGGGGTTTTGTCGCTTCAAACATATAAAAAATTTAAAAAAAATTATAAAAATACGGATTGTGGGAAATTGATTTCTGGTAAAAAAATCCATGTACCTTTTTTTCCTGTATAGTCCTCATCAATACCCACAACTTTACTGAAGACCAATCAAAAAAATCCTTGAAATGTTACAGATTTTCGAATATTTATTTCCATACAAAATTGTGTGGAGATTTGTATGGGTGAACCAATGACACAAAATGGCTTCTTTGATGATAGGGAAGGCCCCCACAAAGTTCGAAATGGGCCGATTTCGTAAAGAATTGCTCCTATGATAAAACTACTAGCAAAAATGTTCAAATGAATGTTTGAAATTTATTCAAGTAATCTTCTTAACAATTTCCAGATTTACTATTTAAACAATTTAAAACCAGATTTTAAAATAAAATGGATGGATTTTAATAGATGCCCTACCGGCAATCCACATACTCACAAATCAATCAAACAAACAACCCATTTTTACAGCCCAATCTGGCACAAACATCGACGTCAATTGCCTCATAATCCCCCGGGGGGACAAGCCGTTTGAATGTGGCTGATACCGGGAACAGTCCGATACACACACACACACCCACCCACCGGAAAACCCATCATTTTATGCCGGTTGCATGCGTAATGAACCGGAGCGGCTGGTTGGTTCACAGAGTTCCGGAGGCCACTCGAGATTGCAGCTGCTGCCAAACTTCCGGTCCGGGGAGGGGGAAAAAAAGCCCTGGGAGGACTTTACACATCATTCCAAGGACGACGTGGCGGCCAGATGGTGCCACCAACCGCCAAGCCCCTTTTTAATGGGAAATTATGTGGTGGAATAATTCAGGGTTCGCGGGTCTGTTCGGTTGTTCCGGGTAGAACTTTCGGACAAGTTTCGACACAATCAACAGGGAAGATGGGGACGTGTTACAGGGAGTCATAATTTTAATTACAGTTTAATTTTTATTGCTGGCGCGATCGCAGTTTGGGCGCAGTTAGTGGCAATTTTCGACGTTTTTGGCGTTGCTGAAGCTCGTGGACATGTTCAGTGGAACGTTTGAGATTGTCAGCTGGAATGAAGTTACTTTTAGTTAGTTATCTATTAAGGTTTTTCAAACTAACCTCTCCAATGCATCCGCTGAATCCTATCCTCGATCCATTGAATCGATAGCTATTGATGTGTTCATCCAGTCCTCCAAGATGCAAATTGCGATCCCTTTCGTCCGATCTGGACGACACATTTGTAATCAGAGCGGATTCGTAATCGACTTGGAAGTAGACTTCTTTTCCCTGAAGTTCGATCAACACGGAGTACCAGTTGTCTAACTTTAGAGCAACTGATGATTGAAGAACCAACGGTTTGACTTCCATATCTTGGAAAATTTGCAGCTGCAGCTTATTGTCTGCCAAAAGTAGAGCAATACCATTGTTGGCATCATAGTTGTCCTCCGAGAGGAAGGCAACCAAGCTACGTTGCTCTACGCTGATTTTCACTTGGAATCGTATCTGAAGATTGGTTGCACTGGTGATTCTGTAAACAACAAAGTCGTTAAGATTCTGCTGAAATCTGCATCGTAGCTCACCTGTAAAGTGCATAACCGTACGAGTCAAATCGTAACGATTCACCAGATAGAACGTTTGGTCGCTCACAGAATCTCCCAGTTTTATCGTTTGGACACATGCAACGAAATCCTTCTTCATGATCCTTGCAAATCCCATCCCGACATGGATTCGAACTGCATCCAGTCCCTCGGTTAGAACATCTCCTGCCTACGAATCCTTCTTCACAAAAACACTGAACCGGATCCGACCCAAGTGATTCCACACAGACGCCCCCATTTTGGCATGAATTCTCGAAGCAAGGTAAACACTGAGTTACATTTCGGACTCGAGTAGAACTTTTCCACAAATCAATCTGCTCGTCGTTCAACACCAAACCACTAATGCATCCAACAAGTCCACTTTCGACGGAATTTTCATAACCTCCAAGGTAGACAAAGTTTTGACCAACATAACAACTTTCAGAAGCGATATCCGCGTGGAACAACTCCTGCAGTCGTTTGTCCAACAGGAATAACCCTTTTCCGTGAAGTATTTTGATTTCAAGCTTGTGCCACTGCCCCAGCTGAACCCCATTCTCCAAGCTGGTAATCTTCCTCGTAGTATTGCGCTCCGTCCAATACTGAAACTCGACTTTTCCATTATTCAACACAACGCTAACCAACTCCTTACCGCAGCCGTCCTCCGCGTGAAACAACGTCCCACTGAGCTTCTCAACGTGGAAACTCAACTTCAAGTTGAAGTAATCCCCACGAATCCTAATCGGAAGCGCCATGTAAGCTCCCCGATCAAACCGGGGAATCACTCCAATCACGGACACGGTTCGGTTATCCCGAACGCTTGTTCGATCACCGTACTCCACAGCGCAACTGTACCGTCCCGAGTGGTCCGCTTCCAGGTGTAGCAACGTGAGAATGTCATTACGTACGGACTCTCCGTAGGTTAGATCCGATGAGAGTTCCACCTGTTGGCGGTATTCCCCGATTTCACGCGTCCACCGGATTGACCGGATTGTGCTGTTTGGCTCGTAATTACACACCAGTGAAATGCTGGAGTTGCGTTCCGCAATGAATACACTTTTGAACTGCTGGAAGCACTCCGGAGGAGTTGGGTTAAGTGCGGTGTTCGTTGGGGGGGACCACGTCGTGGTACTTGTAGTTGTGGTTGATGTTGTGGTGCTCGTACCAGTACTGACGTCAGGATTCATGATGCGTGGTACCCGAACTACAAGAGATAACTGTTATGAGATATCCGTACTATATTGTGCACAGCTTACCTTGCCTATCAAAAGAGTCCAACTCCTGTTGGATCCACTCTTTATAGTGTGGAACATTCACAAACACCGCAAAGCTGTACAAATCACAGAGATTTGTTCCGTCACGCGTCGCTCCAAACGAGACTACTCCTCGCAGCTTCCACTGGTTATCCCTGGACGACACGTACATCCCACCACCACTGTCACCATTACAAACGGAAGAACCTGAAACCAAGTGATACCAACCGTTACTAACAGATCCGCCACGATGTTTCCGGGACCAACCGTTCTTCGCTCCAGCGCAGAACATTCCCGTGTGGATCAGCTGGCCGAACACGGCCGGATTGCTCATGGCACAGTCCACGTAGCGAACGATGGGCATCTGCGCTAGCCGTAGTTCGTTGGAAAGCGTATCACTCTCAGTAAGTCCCCAACCGACTACCGTCCCTGAAGTACCCGCCGATAGCTCGATCCACGAGCTATCTCCAACATCCAAAGCAATCGGACGCACAAACTGATTCAGCTCGACGCTCTTCTTCAGCAGCATCAGTGCAAGATCATGCCGGTGACCGCCCGTGGTAAACTCCGGATGGACCTTCACCGAATCCACTTCGTACTCCCAGGCCGTGCGCTGATCAACGTGATGCTGACTCAGATCAAACACACCCAACTTCACTCGTAGCAACGCCACACTGAAGCCGTACCCGGTGTCCGGATTGAAGCAGCAATGAGCCGCCGTCAACACGAACCACTCGTTGACCAGCGTACAGCCACATTTGTACAGTCTCCCGAAAAACAACGCCCCATGCCATGGCCAATCAGACTTATCAGCTTCTTCGCCATGACCAATCCTCGGATCGAATCCCGCATCCAACACGGCACATTGCTCGTCCCGATACACTTCACCGGCCAAACTTTCGCCAAGCACTAAACCGAGAATCACAACTCTCAAAACCACTCTCAAGAAGGAACCACCGGACGTGCTTCCCGCCAACATTGTAGACTCGGACTGGAAGCGCACCCAGCAGGGTGCGTTGTTATCACGTGTGACGGAGTGACCTTGACCTACAGCAGCGTCAAGATAACGACGACCGGGAAGTGTTCACTGTTTTGGTGGAGATTTGCAGAACCACGCGGAACAACAGTTTCTTCGCCGTTACTGGTGAAGCTTGTTCGGGTGGGTGATTCCCCGGTGAGATGAACTTGCGTTAATTGCCGGAACGTGATTCATGCAACGTTTTTGGAGGAACAGCAAGTGATGTGAGCTGTTTACGACCACGATTTTTTGTAAAACCTGTTGAACAAATGAGGCCTGAAAAAAAAAATTCACGACAAAAAAAACAACAACAACAAACAAATTTCATGAATGTTTCATGTTTTAACATTGCAATGGGACCATTAGTTGCTGAGATATCGACATTTGAAAATGGTGTGTTGTTTGGATGAGACTTAAAAATCATCAATTTTACTGTTTCTTTTGCCTTCCTCACTGAGCTAAGGCTATAATCCTGCTCGAAAAATGAACTTTTAAAAAACAGCTCGTAGACCTATATTCATGTATACCCATCGACGCAGAATTGAAAACTGAACAAATGTCTGTGTGTGTGTGTGTGTGTGTGTGTGTGTGTGTGTGTGTGTGTGTGTGTGTGTGTGTGTGTGTGTGTGTGTGTGTGTGTGTGTGTGTGTGTGTGTGTGTGTGTGTGTGTGTGTGTGTGTGTGTGTTTGTGTGTGTGTGTGTGTGTGTGTGTGTGTGTGTGTGTGTGTGTGTGTGTGTGTGTGTGTGTGTGTGTGTGTGTGTGTGTGTGTGTGTGTGTGTGTGTGTGTGTGTGTGTGTGTGTATTCTCCTTGGTGCTAAAAATTCTTGTTTTCTAAGCACTGGCTGATCCGATATGGGTCAAACAAGTTGCATTCGATCCGGTTTGGTGCCCTATACTGCGCTATTGAATTTTTTGAAGATCCAAAAAGTAGTTCAAAAGTTACGTATAAAAAAGTGTCTGAGTTGTGAATCGGGTGCTGGAATTTTGATGCCGGATATCACTTAAATGCATGTAAACTATGTCCGGATCCATCATCCGACCCATCGTTGATTAGGTAATGAGTCCATGAGTCCTAAACATTGAAGATCTGGCAACGCTCAGTCTCAAGTTATGACCGCTTAAGTGATATTTGTGTATTTTATTATTGAGAAATAGATGGAATTTGTGTCCAATCCATCATATCACCAAATTATGGTAAAAAGTGAGGAAGGCACCAACCACATGGGTGGATTAAGTAAGTTTTTCTTAAAGCCGCTGTATCTCAGCAACAAGAGGTCCAATGTTCAATGTTTCTTAGACAATTGTATAACAAATTTTCTGAACTTTTCAAAATAAAAAAAAAATTAGAAATGGTCACTACTTTAAAAAATCGAAAAACTGCAAATATTCCGCTAAAATCAAACTTTCGGTGCCTATGGCTATATCTTAAAAGCAGAGCCCTCTATCAAAAAATCTGTGAAGTACTTTTCGATTGAAAATTCAATTTTACATTAAAAAATTACGTTAAATGTGTTTTTGCATAAAATTTCGTATTTTTTTCCAAAAATCACTATTTTTTTAAAAGTTCATATCTCGGCGACAGAAAATCAAAAAATACGTATTTTGGGAAATTGAGTCTATGTGAAAAAAAAGTTGATTGAAAAATCTGCCATTTTTTCCGTCTGCCTGTTTTTTTCTCAATAATCCTCAACAATACCTATAACTTTGCAGAAGACACCAAATTGATCAAAAATTAACTCAAAAGTTACAGCTGTTTGAATATTTGCATACCATTTTTGTATGGACAGCAGCCAAAATTGTATGGAGACTTGTATAGGTAAACCAATGACACAAAAAGCTTATTTGGTCATAAGAAAGGCCCCCACAAAGTTTGAGCCAAAACAAAAAAATAGAAATGATCGAAATCGGCCGATTTCTTAAGAGTTGCTCCCTTAAAATGTTTGCAAAATTGTTTTCAAGTAATCTTAGAATTTGAAGAAATATTAATTCAATAGGGTAAAAATATCGAGAGCAACGAAGATTTCACTAATGCACAGGAATTTTTTTTTAGCAGTGATGGTTTTGGAATGTCAAAAGTATTTCCAAGAGATCTTAAGAGATTTTGTTTTTTTTTGTTTTTGTAGTAAATTTGATTGGAAAAACTGCCATTTAGAATGAATAAAAATATTTTTTAACAATTTGTTGGATTAGGGGTAAAACAGGTTTTCGCCTACTTGATACAGCATTTGACGTATTGATCATAGGGTAAATAAGATCCATTTCTTTTTTCAAAAATGTTTTATTTGATTATTTTTTAAATCCAATTTACAACTCCAATACTTCTAACTTACGTGAAATTGTCCGAGGATTCCGAATATGACATAATTGAGACCAAAAAGTGCTGCTATGGCGGCCTACAGGGCAAAAACTAACGTTGTAAAATGTTTGTTCTAGAAAAATCGAAAAACTATGAGAAAAACTGCGATTGGCCAAAAAGTTAACACTATAGGCTTATAGTCCATGTAATTACCTATCTTTTGACCTATGGGAGTATGGGTGTTGGAGGCTGTTGCAAACAGATATTAGGGTTTTAAAAAATCAATTTTTGACAGTAATTTGCAAAAGCTAAGAGAAAAAGTCGATTCAATCCTGGATGTCTATGGCACATTTTGAAGTGCTTCAAAAGACCTTTCGAATGCATCTAAGAGAGTTGGAATTGATGAAGTTTTACGGAAATGTGAGCAATTTTAAGATCTTTTTGGTTTTTTGGACCTCAAACTTCAAAGCCCGTTTTACCCCACTTCCCTTTGTCGTAGAGGGCTCATATTTGGCATGAGTTCATCTCATGTATAGACAAACAAACGCTGATAGTTTCATCCAAATCGGAGCACCTCGATACGACCTCTAGAACAAACCGAGCAATATTTACAAATACTGCCTCTTAACTACAGTTGAAAATCAAATGCTAATGATAAACAAAAAATAAAAAAAAATTAAATAACGACCACGGTTTTAACATTAAATTGAATAAAGAGTTTAAAAATGCATTATACACCTATCCTGTTGTTTTGCAATCATCAGTTTCCAAAATTGTCAAATATTGACAAAATTTGATTTTTACAAGAAAAAGAAAAGTTATTGCAATGCTGTACATTGTAATTTCATAAACGTTTTATGTTTAAACGAGCCCAAACATGCTAAATATAACTATAAATCGTTAGCTGTGTGCTATCTTGTGACATAGACCATTTTGGTCGAAAATGAGTTAATGATGACGTTTTGCTATACTTAACAAACACTACAAAATGCTTTAACCCGATTTTGGAAACTCGTTTCCGTTTCCCGGATATCGCAATACACACTTGTGACATAGACCAATTTATCATCAAAATGATTGTGCACACTTGTGACACGTCATACATGTTGTTGGAAAATGTGGAACATTTTTCTTGTTTTTCACAAATTTATGTACACACATACTTTCTAAAGGCAATGCAACCTTTTGTTTATAAAAATATACTGATTAAGGAATTCTGTGCACACTTGTGACATGTAGTACAATTTTACTTTCGAAACACACTTGTGACACGTGCTTTTCAGATTTTTGTAAATGGTCGTTGTCACAAGATACACAACTGATGAAATATAGAAAAAGGAATTTTAGATTGATCTAGCTGATTAGACTTTTATTTTTATTGATGTTTGGATGTTTTTTGAAAATATTAATATTTTTTTGCCCTCCTGATTTTACGGAGCAATTTCGAAGGGGCGACATAAACTTTGAAAAATATTTGCAACGGCCTAAGTTCAAAGTTCTCACAAAATTTCAAACAGTCACTCAAATACATATTTATTAAATGCTTACTGGCATCATACGCTGTAACATTTTGAATTGATGTTCACTACATTTTAGTTTTCAATAAAAATACATAAAATTCACAAAATACCGTAATTATATAAAAAATAATGTGATGGGGGTATCAAATGACGATAAATTAATTACAAATGTTTACTGTTTATTTAATTTACATCAGGCCCTTGCAATTTATTATGGATCTGCTCTCGGAATGGACCCAAATTACCAAATTATCGATTTTTTGTCATATTTTGGATTTATATGACAATTTTACATAAAAACTTAAAATATGACCAAAAGTCGTTATTTTAAATATTCTAACAATGAATTTGTCAAGAAAGGGAAAAAATACAAAAATAACCTTAGAGATATTCTAAGGAAAAGGATAGATACGATATATAGATGATATGATTACCCCAAATGGGTAATTCTCTACCAACTCACACGAAATCGGGAAAAGTTGCCCCGACCCTTCTTCGATTTGCGTGAAACTTTGTCCTAAGGGGTAACTTTTGTCGCTGATCATGAATTCGAGGTCCGTGTTTTGGTATCTCGTGACGGATAGGCGACAAATATGATGAAAAAGACCCGGACTAGGAGTCCATGTTGACAAATCCTGTAAATATTATATCGTGCCATCATGTAGCACGTCGCTTTTTGACATACCGAGAAAAAAGCGTTTTAATGTTTGGCTTTGAATGAACAAAAACTAGAGCACGCAATCTAAACAATAACAAACACGTTTTGTTTGGCTGACCGTTCTTTGAATTGTCCCTAGTTTTGGTTGAACTTGATCGGGGGAGTTATAATTCAAAATGTTTACAATAGTCGGGCATGTACGTGTGTCAAACGCGTTATGACTAAAATCCCTTTATCCGGTTGTCACACTTGCACCAATTTTCAGGTTGTTTCAGATAGCAGATCGAAACTTGTTTCATATGAGAAGTGACAGAACGCCTGGTTTGAATATCTCAGGATTGAAATCTAATTTTCGGGATCTGTGAAGATCAAAAGGTGAGGCACTGAGTGCTCCACAAAATGCCGTTCTAAACTCATATCGGCCCAAAATCGACGTGCGACAAAATAGCACGATCACGACAATATCTTAATTAGAAAGCTTGAATATTTCCAAGAATTGCCCTACTCCAAATCTCAGAAAATCAATATTCTAAACCATCTCGATAAGACACTTTCCTCAATAGCTCAATTTGCCGCTCAAAGAGCGTGGTTGTAAAAACGGTAGTCCCGTCTCAATTTACCCTGCTCAATGTCCCAATTATCGCGAACGCGTCACGTCATGCGATCTCTGCGCCCCGATTAACTGCGGCAATTTATTCCGGAACCCGTGTGATAGGCCATCAATCCGCTTCATTCAGTACGCAGAATTTTGGCGGGGGTTTTTGTAGGGTGGATCTACAACAAGCAACACTCAATTTGATAATTTAAAGTTATTTTCAATTTGATCAAGAACCACCCTAACCAAAATCTTCGCAGTTCACTTCCCGCCAATATTTTCGATATCTCTCTCGCGTGTGTCGGGTCGGTACACTTATAAATCCATCATAAAAGCTCCTCTTATGTTTGCTCTTGCCACCCCCGAACATCGGTATCGGCAATGAGAGTCTGCCTGTTTATGTTTACGTGCTTTCATGATAATCCTCCCGAAGGGTAGTTTGTGCTGTCTCATTTTTTTCGGAGTCTTGCCTTGTCTCGGGGAAGTTTTCCGACACCGTGGAAGACCGCGAGGGCGAAGTTTGCTGACGATGTATCAGATAGCGTCGTAAAAAAATGGCAGAGTAAAGGTTGAGGAGGAGCTTCTTTACTTTCTCCGGAGGAAATGGTTCATGGATACACGTGGGGGGACTCATCGGAAGTTGTTCTTCTGAAATATGATACGAGGAGAGATATGAACTTTCCCACCATAGCCGTTATTTTGACCGTTTTGATAGATTTCATAAAATCAAAATAATCTCAACCTTGTCTTGTCTTACTCTGTCAAATTTCAATCAACTTCATACAAAATTCTCAAATACCATCGCTCCAAACCTACCGGCTGTCATAACCTAATCCAAACAAAAACGAATCCCAAACGCCCAGCCGGTCGATAGTGCGGCAAGCCGCCGAAACGAAAATATAGTTCAGGGTTAATTTTAGCTCTAATGCATCTCAGTTTGCCCGTCCCTGCCATAGAGCGCAAACATAAACATTGACCCGCGCCGCCTGAATGCAAAGGTAAGATCGTTGGCCGGTACTGGCTCTGAAATCGCCGCGGCAGTATCGAAAAATTTCACGTGTTTTGTGTGCTGTACGAGGTTCGATCAGAGAGCGATCGATATTACGGCGATGACGATCGGTGGATGTTTCCGGGAAATGTGACTTAAATGCCTGTTTTAGTATTTGTATGAAGAATTGTGGATGAAAAACGTTTTGTACATTTTTTTTAATTTATCCTCCAAATATTTTTGTATCTTAAAATATCCATGTTTATTTTTTTATATTGCAAAAATGGAAATTTATCCTTAAATCGACTGTAACTTAGACGGTGAAATTTTATTTGACAGTATTTTTTTTTCAAAAACAAAATTAAAAACAAAAAAATATTCGGTACAGTCATGCCTCGGTTAAGCATTGTATATGGGGGATGCACAACCGAGGCGTGCGTAACTAAGTCACAGAGCTCATGGGATTTTCGCTATCTGGAAGACATTGGCTATAATCCTATGAAAATCATTCTAACATTAGAAAAATTATAGTGTTTTAGAATCTGGATGATGTCAGTTATCTACAGGGCTGCGGAGTCGGGTCATATTTCAAGCGACTCCGACTCCGACTCCGACTCCGGCTTTCTGAGATTAGACGACTCCAACTCCGACTCCGGCTCCGGCTTTCAGTCCCAACCGACTCCGACTCCGACTCCAACTCCGGCCTACCAACTCTAGCCGACTCCGACTCCGACTCCGACTCCAGCTTTCTACAAATTGTTGGCTCCGACTCCGACTCCGACTCCACATATTTTGAAATGTTTCAAAAGTTTGTTAACTATTATTTTGAAAACATTGATAAATTGGATTATTTAAATACTCTCTACGTGCTATGTTTTTCTCAAGGAAGAATCAACGGAAAAAAAAATGTCTAGGTTACAAGTTTTATACGTTGTTGAACGAAAAAACGAAGTTGACTTTATAGCTGTCGGCCACCATTGCTAGTACCAACCACTAGTGTCTTCCTTTTTATCTACAAGGACTTCGCCGCCCTGGGCTCCTAAGTGTATGAAAGTATGGCACGGAGCGACGGCGCCGAATACCCATATTTACACAAAGAATTTTAGAGCGCCCGCCGCGGGATTCGAACCGACCTCTGGATTGTAAATAAGTATCGAAAAGTCACATTTTTCAATATTTTCCAATAATTATAATAATAAAAATAATAAAAAGCGTTTTTCGGAATTGCAAAAAATGTTGTAAGCAACTCGTTGCAAAACTTTTTTTTTTTGCAGCACTCATCGTATTTGTTCAACTCGGTAAACCTCGTTGGATAAATGTACGACTCGTGCTTAAAACAGCTTCTTTTTGCAACTTGCTGCATATACTACTATTTAAAGATTATGATCGCAAATCAAGGTATCTAAAAAATGTCTTCGTGGAAAAAGTAATTAAGGGGTCCTTTTAAAATATCCGTGAACTAGAAAATGGGTAATTCTCTACCAACTCACACGAAATCGGGAAAAGTTGCCCCGACCCCTCTTCGATTTGCGTGAAACTTTGTCCTAAGGGGTAACTTTTGTCCCTGATCACGAATCCGAGGTCCGTTTTTTGATATCTCGTGACGGAGGGGCGGTACGACCCCTTCCATTTTTGAACATGCGAAAAAAGAGGTGTTTTTCAATAATTTGCAGCCTGAAACGGTGATGAGATAGAAATTTGGTGTCAAAGGGACTTTTATGTAAAATTAGACGCCCGATTTGATGGCGTACTCAGAATTCCGAAAAAAACGTATTTTTCATAAAAAAAAACACTAAAAAAGTTTTAAAAACTCTCCCATTTTCCGTTACCCGACTGTAAAAATTTTTGGAACATGTCATTTTAAAGGAAATTTAATGTACTTTTCGAATCTACATTGACCCAGAAGGGTCATTTTTCATTTAGAACAATAAAATATTTTTTAGAGTGTAACAATGTTCTACAAAGTTGTAGAGCAGACAATTACAAAACATTTGATATATAGACATAAGGGGTTTTTCTTATAAACATCACGAGTTATCGCGATTTTACGAAAAAATAGTTTTGAAAAGAGGTACATTGCACAGTGGGAAAAAAGGGCCCAAAAAATTACCGCAACATGATTTCGCGCAAACCATCGATTGCTATACACCAAAAGCTTCGTTTTTGCACCAGGAACAATTATCCGATGAAAAATCGCACTGCACGGACCGGTGGCCGGAGTACAGGCCACCGGAAGATCCGGATTTTTGGAAAAAGTGTCCGATTATTCCAGTTGTGAACTGATAAGCTTTCTTCTACTATGAATAGTCATGCAAAACAATCCTAGAATAATATTAAATAACATAGGACCCATCGGAACCGGTTCCACCGATCTCCGGTGGCCAAATCCGGAACCGCATTAGAAAACAGTGTTAACCAGTCATGCGACGTATCAAACTTGATTTGCAATGATAATCACCTTCCGAAATATTGGCGTGGGACATACAATATGAGAAAATTATTAACGGTTGAATAATATTTTAATTTGGTGTACTTTTTGGTACTGAAATCTTGAGATTTGTTCAACGATTTTTTGCAACGATATCAAAATAGTTTGTCAAGAATCAACATTCTCAGATTTTAGTAGAGAAATAATAAACATTTAGATAATCGATATATTTAACATATTCAATGATTATTTCAAAATAAGTTGCAACTGTATTGATAATTTTTGTCAGTTTCAATTATTTTAAATGCAACCCTTTGATTTTTTTGTACTTAGTTTAAAACAAAATGCACATGTTGATTTCTTAGAAATAGATTGTTATATTGATTGAATATTTGTTGGAAGAGTTATACTGTCAGTGACATTTTCCGATTTCCAAAAACAGCAATTATTATTTTAAATCTTTTTTTTATACCTCGTATTTTTTCCCTGAAAAATGATTGACTTAAAACCTCCAAGACATTCGCTATCAGGGTAAAAGATGACTATGTGTGTACTTTTGTCAGAGAGAACTAGATTAAATTTGGTCAAATTTTGATTGAAAGGGATGCAGTCAAGAATCAATTAAATATTTCTGACTACAAAAAGTTATAATACTAAATACTTGGGTAAGAGGGAATAAACAGGTTATCATTTAGTAAAATAACACAATAAGAGTTTTCCAATCACAATAAAAAGCTTCAAAAACATAATGGCATCTGATAAATCTTTAAAAAATGGCAATTCAGTGCATACGACTTAAAAAAACAGTTAAAAATACAAGAAGTTTTGTAAATTAAGCTGTTTTATAGCAAATACTGAACAACAAGATTTTTTTTGCATTTAAGATGACTCCGACTCCGACTCCGACTCCGACTCCGGGTTATCAGAAATTTTCGGCTCCGACTCCGACTCCGACTCCAGCTCATAAAATTTAGCCGACTCCGGCTCCGACTCCGACTCCAGCTGTTCGAGTTTTGACGACTCCGACTCCGACTCCGACTCCAGGTCCCCAAAAAGACCCGACTCCACCGACTCCGGCTCCGACTCCGACTCCGACTCCACAGCCCTGGTTATCTATATTGGAATTAAAATTACACGAAAATTTTCACAAAAATACATTTTTTTCTGCATTTTCTTCTCGAAAAAATACTCAAAATTATTAATATTATCAAATGATCGGGAGTTTTTCATACATTTCGAAAGTTTTAACAAACATTTTGATAATACTCAAAATTTTCAGAAAACTACGCAAGGCCGTTACAAATAGTTTTTGAAGTTTATGTCCCTTGACTCTGACCTGCGGAAAAAAATCAGTTTTTACAGTATGGGTGTCCAATTTTTCAAACATTCAAAATTAATAACACAAATGTTTGAAAATACACAACATTTTCTCAAAACTAAATTATTCAGTTTTTACAGTATGGGTTTGAAACGATCAGGGATTTTTTCATACGTTTCGCTGTTAATAATATTTTTTGTGAACTAGACAATTTATTTTAAATTTTTTACAAAATTACGCCTTTTTGAAAAAATATTTGATTTTGTTTGTTTTTTTTCAAAATGGGTGTAACATGAGTGAGATTTTTTAAAATAAATTTCGATGTATTCTTTTTTTTTAAGATAACTAAAATTTTCACAGAAATACTTGCATTAAAAAAACTCAAAATTTCAGTGTTCATTATATGGAAACTTTAAATTTTTTTAGATCCGTTGTTTTATGAAAATTTAGAGTGTTTTAAAAAAAGTTGAAAAATCTCGACCATTTCATACCCAATGTAAAAAAACTTTTTTTCAGTATATTTCAGTATTTTTTCAGTAATTTTTGATAATATGTAGTCATGTAAATAATTTAGGTTTTTCACAAAAAATATTATTAATATCGAAATGTATGATAAAATCCCGATCATTTGATACCCATACAGCAAAATCAATAATATTGAAAAAAAAACTAAAATTTGAGTATTTTTCAGATAAAATGTAGTTTTGTGAAATTTTTGAGTATTTTCACAAATATGTTTTTCCACTATCAAAATGTATGAAAAATCCCGATTATTTGATTATATTGTAAAAATTAAAATTTCTATTATTTTTTCAAAATATACGTAGTTTTGTGAATATTTTAAGTATTTCCATAAATGTGTGAAATGTATGAAAAAATAATGATCATTTGACACCCGTATTGAAGAAACAATATTTTTTTGTATTTTTCGGCAAAACATTTCATTTCCAAAATACAGGAAAAATACGTATTTTTGTGAAAATATTCATGTAATTAAAATTGGGGTCGTGCTTAACCGAGGCACCTGAACGAATCATAACCGGGGCAGTGCAAAACCGAGGTGTGAAAAACCGGGGCATGATGTTTTGCTTTTTTGCTTTTTTGCTTTTTTGCTTTTTTGCTTTTTTGCTTTTATGCTTTTCTGCTTTTTTGCTTTTTTGCTTTTTTGCTTTTTTGCTTTTTTGCTTTTTTGCTTTTTTGCTTTTTTGCTTTTTTGCTTTTTTGCTTTTTTGCTTTTTTGCTTTTTTGCTTTTTTGCTTTTTTGCTTTTTTGCTTTTTTGCTTTTTTGCTTTTTTGCTTTTTTGCTTTTTTGCTTTTTTGCTTTTTTGCTTTTTTGCTTTTTTGCTTTTTTGCTTTTTTGCTTTTTTGCTTTTTTGCTTTTTTGCTTTTTTGCTTTTTTGCTTTTTTGCTTTTTTGCTTTTTTTGCTTTTTTGCTTTTTTGCTTTTTTGCTTTTTTGCTTTTTTGCTTTTTTGCTTTTTTGCTTTTTTGCTTTTTTGCTTTTTTGCTTTTTTGCTTTTTTGCTTTTTTGCTTTTTTGCTTTTTTTCTTTTTTGCTTTTTTGCTTTTTTGCTTTTTTGCTTTTTTGCTTTTTTGCTTTTTTGCTTTTTTGCTTTTTTGCTTTTTTGCTTTTTTGCTTTTTTGCTTTTTTGCTTTTTTGCTTTTTTGCTTTTTTGCTTTTTTGCTTTTTTGCTTTTTTGCTTTTTTGCTTTTTTGCTTTTTTGCTTTTTTGCTTTTTTGCTTTTTGCTTTTTTGCTTTTTTCTGAGATTTTGAAGGTTTATTTTCGCTTAGTAAAAATGTGAAAATATTATTTTAGAATGCAGTTAATATTCATATAAACGTTTAGCAAATACGGTAACCAGAGAAATAATTAACAAAAAACTCAATCTCAATAATTCTAATTATTTTGCCACTTACTCCAGATAGTAGAATTTAAGAAATTGTTCTGTTGTATGCAGCAGACATTCTCTACCGAAAATGCACGGACACATACAAACACCAACATGGAACGGTTTGCAAGCAAACATCAAACAAAGATTGATGGGTGATGTGTGTGTGCCAGTAAAGGTGAATGTGTCTGTGTGTTTGTGTAGATTTTAAACATTTTCAGATGGTTTAATCTAAATATTATTCAAGCGGAGGAGTGAAAATTTCCCCTCCCAAGATTGTGACGTCTGGAAGGTTATCGCTGTCCAAAGTTTGCCCAATATATTTTTGTTTACATGTTCGGAATCTATTTTTTATCGATTTCAGCTTGGCTTATCCAAACGCTGCCGAACTCATTTTAATTGCATTCCATGTCATTTAGTGTTGCCTATGAAACGAAAATCGAACAGAATAGAAGTGAAAATGGAATAGTGCAATTCCATTAACGACTTCCGATTACGAGGGAAATTCTGTATTTTCGGTCTGGAAGCACTCGACAACGAATAGTTCGATGGACGATGACCTTCCGTTGTTGGTAGCTCGTTTCGATACCCGATAATTATGCAGCCCCCCCCCAAAAAAGTGGAATTCAGGAGGATGTAATTAAAATCCACTGAGTTCTTTTTCCTCGCTTATGGCGCTCGGTTCCGCCTTTTTCCGTTAATCGATTCGAGTGAACTAGTAGTGATCGATTTTTAGGGAAATAAAAAAGGCTGTAATGTAGAAGTAAATTAATGAAATGAGGGTTTTTTTATTCGAAACCTTTTTTCTCGAGATAAAATGAATTATTAGGCACTAACAGACTTTGTTTCTGCTATAATTCTGGTTACGTACTCTCCTCCAGTAGTCCGATAATAATCGTTAGCCACTATTAAAATACAGTCCACAAGAAGCAAAAGTGTCCCGTCTAAGAACATAAACGAAAATAGCCCCATAAAACAGAAATCATCCGCCCAGTGATTACACCTTCTGGCCTTCTACTTGTACGACACAAGGAGGAAAAAACACCCCAAACTACAGCTTAACAGCCAACTTTGTCCAATTTGCGATTATTATTTTTATCGCGCGCTCAATTTTGTCATTTGCAACATAAAGTCTCATCTACTACAGGGAAACGGCAAACAACTACCCCGCAAGTACCCACCAAGTACACAAGCACACACAACTTGATTTATTCCATTAATCACCCCATTATTTGTGCCTCATTTACCATCTTGACGCCCCGGTGGTGGTGGTGACGACAAACTCGCTCTTCATCGCCACCGCGCCATGCCAAGATGGGTCCCCTGCTCTGGGAAAGGAGAGAAACGCAACGTCTTTGGCCGCAGAAGTGCCAACGTCAGCTGCTCATCCACTCATCAGCAGCTCAGCAACCCGAGCATGGGTAAATAACAAGGGAAATGCGTAATAATACCTTTCTCTGGTATCAATACCAAATTTTGGTATTCCTGGACCCTTTAAAATTTGTCTTAAGGATTATGCAAGAGCAAAATGTGGTATCATACCAATTTAAGGTATTGTTTTGATATTGCAAAATTGCAGAATTTGTCAATGATCGAACACCACATTTTGGTATTCTTTTGGTATTACAGTATTTTATCAAATTCCTTTGCAACTATGGGAAAATTTTGACCAATTTTGACAAAATAATTAATTTTGCGCTATAATGATGTCTCAAAGCGAATGCTTTCATTCAAAACCGGAAATTTCAAACTTGATTTTAAACATTTTTGATATACCCCCTATAGAAATGACTTGAAATTGTGGAAAATTTTCAAAGTCAGGATGGCACATTTTGGTATTATTTTGGTATTTAAGTGTTTTATCAAATTCCTCTGAAACTATGGTAAAATTTTGACCAATTTTGACAAAATAATTAATTTAGCGCTATAATGATGTCTCAAAGCGAATGCTTTCATTCAAAACCGGAAATTTCAAACTTGATTTTAAACATTTTTGATATACCCCCTACAGAAATGACTTGAAATTGTGGAAAATTTTCAAAGTCAGGATGGCACATTTTGGTATTATTTTGGTATTTAAGTGTTTTATCAAATTCCTCTGAAACTATGGGAAAATTTTGACCAATTTTGACAAAATAATTAATTTAGCGCTATAATGATGTCTCAAAGCGAATGCTTTCATTCAAAACCGGAAATTTCAAACTTTATTTTAAACATTTTTGATATACCCCCTATAGAAATGACTTGACATTGTGGAAAATTTTCTAAGTCAGGATGGCACATTTTGGTATTATTTGAATATTGAAAGGTTTCATCAATTTTCTCTGAAACTATGGGAAATTTGTTAAACAAATTTTACGAGTTAATTAATTTTGCGCTAAAATGACTTGAAACCCAAAAATGTTAAAGATGATTTTAAAAATTAGTGTGATATACCCACTAATATTTTTTTCAAAAACGTTGAAATATCTCTAAGTCGGGATAACCGAATACTTTGAAAAACGAGTCAATCGACAGATTAATGAATTTTGGTGAATTTCAATTCAGTTTCATTTTAATAATACTTATTTTTCAATCTTGTTATTTTTCAGAAGCTTCAAGAACTTCAAGCACAGGCCGTTCATCAATGACAAATGCATTCGGTGTGGTGAAGAATATCACTAATAACAACATGGAATCATCAGGTGAGTAGATTTGGCTGTTGCATACACAGAAAAAAATATGTAAATTTACACAGCACGTAATTACTGTTTCTTATGTAAACTCACTCAATGTAATGTTGAAATAAGATGTAAAGAGTAAGAAGTCATGGAAATTACTCCAATGTAAATCTAAATCTAATGTAAATCATGAATCTAATGGAAACGTTGAGCATGGAAACTCAAATCTGATGAATTTCTACCCGTGTTCGGCTTCCTGTAAATTCCTATTTGATGTAAATCATATATCCAATGTATTTCTGCCAAACGTTGACTTCGAAGCTACCCGAACTAAAAATAGTAATATTTGGTTCTCTTTCTATCGCTCTCATACTTCGCTGGCCCACTGCCTGAGCCTCGCCCTGAACAAGTTGATGCTTTAGCCGCTCGTTTATAAAATGCGAAGATGGCTCAGTCGGCAGCGGGTAGCAGCAGTAGGTTGGCGAACGACTGGACATGGCGTACCATAGGTACTTCGAGTACCGCAGGAATAAAATAGACCCACCAAGTGGTCCATTAGCCTCTTGTCCAGTAACTCCGATACCCTGGCCTCCCCGCGGCGCTAGCCGGGATACTAGTAACCATTGGAGAGATCGGGTAACCAACCCCGGTGGGAACTATGGTAGTATGCTGACAGGGAAGGGGGGCTCCATCCTCTTCGGAGGGTGTAGCTATACCGTTAGGCCTCGAGAGAAAGGCCCCCGTTACGGTGTCGAGAGAAAACCGGAGCTGGGTCTCGGTAGCTTCAAGGTGGCAGCCCCACCCCGAGACTAGGTATCGCAGCCCCAATCCGGCTGCATACCGAAATCAAAACCATTACGAACAATCAAGAAGGAATAAGGATCCGGAACAAACGGCATAGACCTAGGCACGAAAAGGACACCGATTGGAAACTCGGAACATGGAACTGCAGATCGCTACGTTTCGATGGGTATGAGTACGCTCTGTTGAACGAGCTCAAACCCCGCAACTTCGATGTTGTAGCGCTGCAAGAGATGTGCTGGAAGGGAGCGAAGATGTGGGAGGATGATGCTTTGGAGCTCACCATGTACCAGAGCGGCGGAGCCGAAAACAAGCTGGGAACCGGCTTCATAGTGTTGGGCAAGATGCGGAGTCGTGTGATAGATTGGGAGCCGATCGACGACCGGATGTGTAGATTGAGGATTAAAGGCCGTTTCTTCAACTATCACATCTTCAACGTACATTGCCCACACGAGGAATCATCCGATGCCGAGAAGGAAGCGTTCTACGCGAAGCTGGAGCAGAAGTTCGACAGCTGCCCGCAGAGGGACGTCAAGATCGTCATCGGAGATATGAACGCCCGCATAGGAAGGGAGGAGATGTACAAGCCGGTGATCGGGCCGAACAGCCTGCACACCGTCACGAACGACAACGGCCAGCGGTGCATCAACTTCGCAGCCTCCCGCGGTATGGTGGTACGGAGCACATTCTTCCCCCGGAAAGACATCCACAAAGTCACCTGGACATCGCCTAACCAACGAACAAAAACACAAATCGACCACGTCCTCATCGACGGCCGATTCTTCTCGGACATACGGAACATCCGCACGTACCGCGGTGCGGACATCCACTCGGATCACTACCTGGTGGGTGCAAGCATGCACTCAAAACTGTCGACGACGTATCACCGACGACGGAGCCGGCTCCCACCGCCGTTCAACACCGAGCGGCTGCAGGACACGGCTGCGGCTCAGCACTACGTGCAGCAGCTGGAAGCGAGCCTGCCAACGGAGGAGGAACTCGGCGCTACCTCGCTCAACGATGGATGGAGCAGAATACGCTCGGCCATCGGCAGTGCCGCTGAAGCCGCGCTAGGTAGTACGGTCCGAGTTGGAAAGCAGCGCTGGTTCGACGAGGAGTGCCAGCGGCTACTTGACGAGAAGAAAGCAGCTTATGCGGTGAAGCTGAGAGCTGCAACTGATGAGAACGTGGCCAGATACAAACAAGCGCTGAAACAGCAGAGAACGGTCTTCAAGCTCAAGAAGCGCCAGCTGGAAGATCGCGATCGCGCCGAAATGGAGCAGCTGTTCCGGCAGAACGAGACGCGTAAGTTCTACGAGAAAGTTAACCGGTCCCGCAAAGGCTATGCGCCGCAAGCCAACACTTGTCGGGACGCCGAGGGAAACCTTCTTATGGACAAAGGCGAGGTGTTGAACAGGTGGCAGCAGTTCTTCAACGAGCACCTCAACGGCGATGTAGCGCATGGAGACGGCTTTGAAGCCCAACTTGGACCGCCCGCTGCCGACGAACAGTTCCCGGCACCTGATCTGGAGACGGTGAAGAAGGAGATCAGGCAGCTGAAGAACAACAGGGCCGCCGGTAAAGATCGGTTACCCGGTGAGCTCTTCAAATATGGAGGAGAGCAGTTGGCGAGGGCGATCCACTTGGTGATTTCTATGATCTGGAGGGATGAATGGAGGCAGAATGGATGGATGGTGTCGTGTGCCCCATCTACAAAAAGGGCGATAAGCTGGACTGCGGCAACTACCGCGGTATCACGCTTATCAACGCGGCCTATAAAATCCTCTCCCAGATCCTCTGCCGTCTGCTGACACCGTACGCACGGAGGTTCGTGGGCCCCTATCAAGCGGGGTTTACTGGCGCTCGGGCCACCACGGACCAAATTTTCTCGCTCCGGCAGATCCTCGAGAAATGCCGTGAGTACAACGTGCCCACACATCACATCTTCATCGATTTCAAGGCAGCGTACGATACAGTCGACCGCGAACAGCTATGGCAGATCATGCACGAGAACGGATTTCCGGACAAACTGACTCGGCTGATCAAGGCTACCTTGGATCGTGTGATGTGTCACGTGCGAGTGGCAGGGGAGCTAGCGGACCCCTTCCAATCGCATCAAGGGTTACGACAAGGTGACGGCTTATCCAATGCGCTGTTCAACATCGGACTTGAGGGAGTTGTGCGAAGAGCGGGTATAGACGCGAGAGGCACGATTTGCAACAGGACAGTCCAACTTCTTGCTTATGCGGACGACATTGATATTATAGCGAGAGACCTAGAGACGGTGAAAAGGGTTTACACCGCCTTAAAGACGCAAGCAGGACGAATTGGATTGGCCATGAATACGACGAAAACAAAGTACATGAAAGGGAGGGGCTCAAAGGACGTTGACCCCCCAAGACTCACCCCTCTAGCTGTGGATGGCGATGTGCTAGAGGAGGTGAGCGAATTCGTGTACTTGGGATCGCTGGTAACGGCCGACAACGACACCAGCTTAGAGATCCGGACTCGTATCCACTCCGCGAATCGCGCCTACTTTGGATTACGGAAAACCTTGACATCTGATCGAGTGCAACGCGCCACGAAGCTGACCCTGTACAAGACACTGATTAGACCGGTTGCCCTCTATGGCCACGAGACCTGGACGCTGCGGCAAGAGGACGAACGAGCCCTTGGAGTTTTCGAACGGAAGGTGCTGCGAACGATCTACGGTGGAGTACGTACAGCTCAGAACGAGTGGCGAAGGCGCATGAACCACGAACTGCACGCGCTGCTGGGAGAACCGACCATCGTCACCCTGGCGAGAATCGGGAGGCTCAGGTGGGCCGGCCATGTCGCGAGGATGGATGAAGACCATCCTGTCAGGATGCTCTTTGACCGCGCGCGACCGGATGGCGGCACTGGCCGAAGAGCAGGAGCGCAGCGTGCACGATGGGGTAATCAGATCGAGGCGGACCTAAGAAAGATCTGCAACCTAGGAGACTGGCGAGCTGCAGCCCAGAACCGAGCAACATGGAACAACCTTCTTGATACAGCACGGGCACCGCGTATGGTGTTCTAAGCTGTTTGGTATGGTATGTAGCAGCAGTAACACCGAATATCCTACCCGTCGTCCGTTCGATTCCAGTCCAGCGTTTTTCTACTTGGCCGTCGACGAGAAAGCGTCCCCTACCTGTGAAACAACGTTTTAAAATCCGAATTTCCTTTTGCTGCCCGTTTCAATGATTTTAAAATAGAATATAGGCCACACCCTTTTCCTACTGCAATCCAAGTCGAGCTTCTCATTCCCATTGGCCAATCAGAATTAGTTGATTTGAAATAATGTAAATTCCAAAAGTAATGTAAATTCCAAAACTAATGTAAATTTTCAAAACTAATGTAAATTTCCAATGAATCTAATGTAAATTTCCAATGAACCTAATGTAAATATACATCATTTATCATGATACCTTTTGGTACATGATAAATAATGTAAATTCACAGGAATATTTTTTTCTGTGTATGAATAATTTCCGTTTTTTCACTAACTGCAACTGCTGCACTAAAAATGGTATGAAAATACCAAATTTTGGTATTACTTGTTCAAATACCAGCGACCATAATGTGCTCTTGGTTGCCCAGTAATAGATGGTAAAATACCATGAAATCTTACCAAAATCATGTATGTGAAAGACCACAGGAATACCAAAATATGATTTTCCAAGGGCGCGGGAATACCTAAAATTAAAACCATGACAATACCAAGTTTTGGTATTCAAGCAATGTTCAAAAATCCAGAAGACCTCAACTTGGTATTGAAATGATTTTATTTTGTGGTATTATTTTACCCTTGGAATAACATGGTTTGGTATTGTTGTGCCCTTACACATACAAGCTTTTGGTATGATTTCATGGTATTTTACCATCTATTACTGGGCAACCAAGGGCTCATTTTGGTCGCTGTTATTTGCCCAAGTAATACCAAAATTTGGTATTCCCGTGTTATTTACCCCTGCTCGGGAAGACAGCTACACGAATCCAACAGTTAAGGAGTGGTTAATTTGAACTTGAAAAGGTGACTTTAAATCATATTTGTTAATTTTTATTTGAGAGAAATTAAACATTTTTGAATTCAAAAAAGTAGTTTTACAAAAAGACATTGAAATTATAGAGTTTAATATAATGAAAGATATTTATGACTTTCCTAAACAATCTAAACAAATAAATATATTTTGCCCCAAATGTAAAATTCATGAAATAAAAAGTACACTTTTGGACTCGACCTTCACTGATTTTGAGCAAATTTGGAGGAAACGTTCATCTATCGATAGTAAACAGAAATTTCTAGTTTGGTTCCGATTGAACCATCTCCCAATTTTAGGGCCGCCGATTTGACGATTTTCAGAAAAAATCCCTTTTATTCTTTTACTCATAACTTTGCATGTTTTAAAGCAAAAGACTTTCTTCAGTTTGCATTTTATAGTGTATTTGTCTTTATTTTGGACATAGTACCTATTTTGGATCTACCAAACTTAATTCAACGAAATTGTGCATTTCGCCAAACCTGATAGGAATCTGCCACACTTGAGAATGAAACAATCACTAAACTGCCACCAAATCAATAAAATAACTGATTACAGAGAGCATGGATATATTTACGGTACAATTCTACAAACTGTTACAGTGTGTGTGTGCGCTTCTCGAATGTTACAGTCTTTCTTGCATATTCCGGGCTTTTTGTTTGGATACGCAGTAAATGTTTAATTATGTTTAGAACGCTTAAATGAATGATATAAATGATTTTCAAGCTTATTATGCACGTAATGCGTCAAAAAAGTTCACCCCGTGCTTCGAGATTCCAACCAATCAGAAGGTTGGTCGAAAATATGCGCATTGAAGTTCGGGTTCTATAAGCAATAGACCTTAAATAGGAACAAAACATGTTCTAGTTTTTCGGGCTTATTCAGTGATAAATTCCAGCATTTTTGTATGACCCAATTTCACCCCCAAACCCAATGTCACCCCTAATGACCCCCCATTGACGAGAAACAGCGATTTTATTGAAAATTTTTGATTGTACGAAAAGTAGCACACGAAAGTTGTTTAAGCAAATCGTCGCTCTCGTGCTTAATTGTCGTACGTGCATTTTGGGCCAAATGGAGTTAAGAACGCCATTTTGTGTAGCTCACAATGCCTCACTTTTGACCTTCACAGATCCCAAAAAATCGATTTCAATCCAGAGATATTCAATAAAGCCTGAAAAAACTCCGTGCATTTTTGTCACTTTTCATTCTCCGCCAACTCACACAGCAGTTGCCCCGAACCCTCTTCGATTTGCGTGAAACTTTGCTCGAAAGGGTAATTTTGGTCACTGATCACGAATCCAAGGTTCATTTTTCGATATTTCGTGACGGTGGGGTGGTACGACCCCTTTCATTTTTCTGGTTTTTTACTGAGACACGTTTTTCAGTGATTTGTAGCACGCAACCATGAAGAGATAGAAATTTGGTGTCAAAGAGACTTTTGTGTGAAATTAGACGCCCGATTTGATGGCGTACTCAGAATTCCGAAAAGACGTATTTTCATCAAAAAGTGTTAAAAAATTGTTTTAAAATCGCTGCCATTTCCCGTTACTAGACTGTCAAAAATCGTGAGACATGTCATTTTATGGGAAATTTAATGTACTCTTCGAATCTGAAATAACCCAGAAGGGTCATTTTTTCATTTAGAATAAAATTTTTTATTTTTAAATTACGTGTTTTTTCTAACTTTGCAGGGTTACATTTTAGAGTGTAACAATGTTCTACAAACAAAAATTTTGATATATAGACATAAGAGGTTTGCATGTATTCGTCACGAGTTATCAGAATTTTACAAAAAAGTTTTTTGAAAAAGTTATGATTTTGACCATTTTTTACCAGTTTTTTTAATTTTTAACCCCTAAAACTCAATCGTGTGCTTTTGAAAGTATTTTTTTCGGAAAGCTAAGCTAATTTTGCATAAGAACGACCCCTTGGACGATTGTTGTGACTCGTGCATTGCGAGAATCAGATTTTTTTTTCAAAAGCATATGTTTGTGGTGGTCCCCACATAAAAGCAGTGCACGAGCCGTTTGCGAACGTTTGCGAACTATAAATCACAGAAAAACGTGTCTTATTAAAAAACCAAAAAATGAAAGGGGTCGTACCGCCTCACCATAACGAAATATCGAAAAATGGACCACGGATTCGTGATCAGGGACCAAAATTACCCCTTAGAGCAAAGTTTCACGAAAATCGAAGAGGGGTCGCACAGTGGGCGAAATGGAACCCAAAATCGGACTTAATTGAACGCGGCTGGTTCCCTGATATGAAAAATAGTGTTTCTTATGTAAAAAAATCCAAGGAATCGATTGATGATGGTTTCATCCACCGCACAAAACGGCAAAGGGTCCATTTTGCCCCAATTCCCTATTTTTTAACATTTTTTCTTGAAAATTGGTCTGTATTTAGAGCGGAGGCTTTATGCGGCCATCCAAAATGCACTTAACTTATGTGAAAATGTTCCAGGAATCCAGTAAAAATAACCACTTGCACCGCAAAAATCATCTAGGGTCCATTTAACCCCAATTCCGCTGTAAAAGCATTTTTGGCCCTTTTCAAATGTTAGGTCAGATTTTAAAAATCTGAAAATATTTTTATCGTAAAGATCAGACAATTTTACATAAGGATGACGATTTGCACTTGTTAGTTTGATACATTTATGTTGATATAGAAATTAAATTAAATAAAAAGATTGAAGAATCAGTTTCAAGCCAATTTTCCCAAACGCAGAATAAACTGCCTTTTGCATTTTTTTTTATTTTTATCAGCATAAATGTGTCAAACTATCAAATGCAAATCGTCATTCTTATGTAAAATTGTCTGATCTTTACGATAAAAATATTTTCAGATTTTTAAAATCTGACCTAACATTTGAAAATGGCCAAAAATGCTTTTATAGCGAAATTGGGGTTAAATGGACCCTAGATGATTTTTGCGGTGCAAGTGGTTATTTTTACTAGATTCCTGGGACATTTTCACATAAGTTAAGTGCATTTTGGATGGCCGCATAAAGCCTCCGCTCTAAATACAGACCAATTTTCACGAAAAAATGTTATAAAATGGGGAATTGGGGCAAAATGGACCCTTTGCCGTTTCGTGCGGTGGATGAAACCATCACCATTCGATTCCCCGGATTTTTTTACATGAGAAACACTATTTTTCATACCAGGGAACCAGCCGCGTTCAATTAAGTCCGATTTTGGGTTCCATTTCGCCCACTGTGGGTCGGGGCAACTTTTTCCGATTTCGTGTGAGTTGGTGGAGATTTACCCATGAAAGAAATTTCAATCTTGTCGTGCTATCTTGACACAACCTGAAAATTGATGTAAGTGTGACAATTGGCCAGAGGGATTTCAGGTCAGAACGCGTTTGACACAGGAACGCGCTCGACTACCGCAAACATTTTCAATTATAGCTCGCGTTTTCGTCAACCAAATTCAACCATACTTCGGTTAAATGGACAGAATGGTCAAATGACAGTGGAAACATGATGTCTTTGTAGGTCATAAATTTGTTAAATTGACGCTTGCTAGCAACAGCTATGTCTGTATCCATGTTCTTTATTTCGCACAATCAAACTTTTTTCAGTAAAATCGCTGTTTCTTTTCAATGGTTAGTTTTAGTTTGAGATTTTCCTTGATCTTGAAGTAAAATTTTCTGGGGAACACGATCAATCAAATCAAACCATCCACATTAACGACCCCCGGGTCTTTTGTGGTCTCTATTGCAAGTTTCTGCTCGAACCTTGGAGTCCGAAGGCTTGAATGGGGAGGGCACCCAAACCTATTTTTACTCCAAGGAACCTTCCACCCCAGTGTTTGAACTGACGACCTTCGGATTGCGAGTCCAACCGCCGCCAGCGATTCCACCGGAGTAGGCTTGGTTTGGTGTGTTGTTTGTACTTATGGCATGGAAACGACTCCTACACCTGGAATGACTTAACGGCCTAACAACCAAGGCCGGGACCGACATTTTACTTCCTCATCCGATGGAAGGTTGCAGCAGATAGGAATCGAACCCAGAATCATCCGCTTACAAAGCGGACAGCGTAACCATTCGGCCACGTACTGCCACATAATGGGAACACGATGGTGATATAAAATAAAAATAACAAAAATAGGCATTGGGTCAAAACAACATTTTTAAACTATAATGGAAAAAAAATGGGGTTTATTCGAGGGTTAGAATTTTATTTTTATAGAATTTCTTGGATAATTTCCTTTCAAATGCAACCTGAAGATAGTCTTTCGCTGTGATAGTTGCAAAGTTTTGAGTAAAAATACGTTTTTTTTTTTGAAATTGTCAAAAAGGGGGCGGTGCCAAAATAGATGAAAGACCCATCGGCACCAAACTTGGGATTTCTCATTACTATCGATGGATGAACGTTTCTTCCAAGGTTTGGTCCAAATCGAAGGTGAAGGTCGTGTCCAAAAATTCTTGGGACTACTGTTTCCCACGTGAGAAACGCTTGACAGGTACCCCACTGTCTTCTTCTAGTGCACTTTTGGCAACCGCTGTGATGTTTGGTGTGAGGAGGTGAGCGTGACGATGATGGAACAGAATCGTTAATTTACGCGCCAGCTCTTTGCTGTGTCTTGGAAGAGGGGGGCCTTTTATTTATGTGAGGAAAATCCGAAATTATCTTTTATGTTTTTTTTTGTTATAACGTACATGAATTCCGGGTGAAATTTACAGTTTGACCAAATTGAAATAAAGATTGAAATTCAAATTAAACCTTTTTGATAATTTAGCAAACTGAAAGATTTAAAAATGTTTTTAAAAGTGCTTAAATAATTTTTGAGAGTCAATTGTAAATAAAATATTATCAAATTGAAAAAAAAGCTTAATTTGTATAACCTAATTCATCGTTGGGCTCCTCACTGTCAGAGATCTCCTCAAGCCGCAGAATGACAAACGACAGACAGTCGTGTTACCCCCGGGCCAAAAACCCCGCGGGAGTCGGTAGCTCACCGTTCGTCTTCTTCGCTGTTCATCAACCGCCAAAAATTTCCCTAGAGTCAATTTGCGATGCCGTCGTGTCACGAGAACGTTCCCGCAGCGGGTTAAACAGAACGCTCAAGAGGAGCACTGCTAATAAATTGAATCAATTGCACTTGGCTTGGCTGAGTCTAACGAAAGAGTGATGAACAGTAGGTTTGATGAAGTGATGATTAAGTTTATTATAATCAACTAAACAAAGAGAGAATGAATAATGTTTGAACAAATAAATATTCTGGTTGATCTAGGAACTGTAATCGTTCATCAAATAGTCAATCTGTAAACCATTTAAAGCTACCAAATAATCGAAAGCTTCTGATTTTTCCCTCAACTGCCCCCACAAATCGATCAATGTCATTTGCACTGTTCGCACCAGGATTTCGATTTCAATGCGTTGCTTTTATGCTCTTTTGTCACAAATATTTTATTAATTCATTTATTTTTGCTATTTGAAATAGCTTTCAGTGATTTTAGTTTTGATTCAGTTACAAAAATCTTAACATTTTGGTTGAAATTTCAGCATCCTGCCTTCTTTGAAAATGCTGTAAAAAACCATATTGGTCAACCGATCACAACGAAGACCAATCGCTCACGAAATCGAGAACAAAAAACGCTAATGAATGGAATGGCAGTGGAATAACTTCCCAAGGACCAAGAACTTGTTCAATCTTCTCCGCCGTCTTCGAACGATTAGCTCTCATAATGGGACACTACAAAACGGCCAGACCAGACCAGTCCTGAGGCAAGGAGGGTGCGGCAGAAGTAGACGACTTCTGGTAAGCCAAGCCTCGACAATGAGTAAGAGAGCCTGAACTGTATTAAAAGCTCTCTGGTTGCGACTGAAAATCCAGGGACAGGGAACTGGGGTGGTAGGAGCGAAGCACTAGCAATTAAGAGGAACTAGGGTGATTGGTTATATTTTGAGTTGTTGACTTTTATTATTATTTCTTTAAAAATAGTTTATGTTTGAATAAACATTTAAACAATCCCAGAAATCATAAATGTTTTCAGAATTAAAAATAATAATTGAATAAAAATCAAATTGCAGTTCTTCACCCTATTTTTTTTTTTTTTGGATTTCCAGTACAGTACACACCATTGCACAGTGGTCCAGATCGCAAAATTAAGTGGAAAATGAATTTTCCGAAAAATGGTGACGTTTTGGAGCTTTGGTGTCTTCAGAAGATATGTTGCAAATGGAAAGGGGCAACTTTTGGTTTGGTTGAAAATTAGGGTGGTTCACGATTAGGGTGATTTTGAAAATCTAACTTTTCAGGAATATTTTTGGGAATTTTTATGTCTTCTAAAAAGTTGTTGGGCTGGCCAATTCAAGCAACTTTGTCGAAGACACCAAAATTTTATCTCGTAATCTACGCCTTCTATGACCTAATTTATAGAAAGCATCTGAGCAAACCTTCAAAAATCAGTTTTTTGAACGTGGCAATTCAGGGTTAATTTTTAGAGAAAAGTGTTATTCGGAGCACTTTTAGAGCTCTACAAAACAAACATTTTCATTTTTTGACATGTCAATTTGGACTTAAGGGTCAAAAGTTACAGCCATTTTAAGGTAAAAAAGATGCAAATTTAAAACTTAAATATCTCAAAATGGCGCAAGCCAAATTTTAAGCACTAGGTTGCATTTGAAAGAGGAGATCCAGCACTACAAACGCTGAAAAAATCTCAGGGGTGTTTTTCTTTAAACTTGAGATATCTTCATTTGAAAAAGTCTAATTTTCAAGGGAAAACCATATGGGACCACCCTAACGAAATTCGAAAATTGTCCAAATATATGTTTTTCCATGTAATTTTGCCCGCTGAATCTGAATCTGCCCTCAGAATTGAGCTAAAATGTCAACAAATCGATTTTTGGTCATATTTTGGGTTTCCATGTAAAATTATCATTTAAACCCAAAATATGACCAAAAATCGATTTGTTGACATTTTGGCTCAATTCTGAGGGCAGATTCAGATTCAGCGGGCAAAATTACATGGAAAAACATATATTTGGACAATTTTAGAATTTCGTTAGGGTGGTCCCATATGGTTTTCCCTTGAAAATTAGACTTTTTCAAATGAAGATATCTCAAGTTTAAAGAAAAACATCCCTGAGATTTTTTCAGCGTTTGTAGTGCTAGATCTCCTCTTTCAAATGCAACCTAGTGCTTAAAATTTGGCTTGCGCCATTTTGAGATATTTAAGTTTTAAATTTGCATCTTTTTTACCTTAAAATGGCTGTAACTTTTGACCCTTAAGTCCAAATTGACATGTCAAAAAATGAAAATGTTCGTTTTGTAGAGCTCTAAAAGTGCTCCGAATATCACTTTTCTCTAAAAGTTAACCCTGAATTGCCACGTTCAAAAAACTGATTTTTGAAGGTTTGCTCAGATGCTTTCTATAAATTTGGTCATAGAAGGCGTAGATTACGAGATAAAATTTTGGTGTCTTCGACAAAGTTGCTTGAATTGGCCAGCCCAACAACTTTTTAGAAGACATAAAAATTCCCAAAAATATTCCTGAAAAGTTAGATTTTCAAAATCACCCTAATCGTGAACCACCCTAATTTTCAACCAAACCAAAAGTTGCCCCTTTCCATTTGCAACATATCTTCTGAAGACACCAAAGCTCCAAAACGTCACCATTTTTCGGAAAATCCATTTTCCACTTAATTTTGCGA
Organism: Culex pipiens pallens; assembly: GCF_016801865.2. Classification (NCBI taxonomy): domain Eukaryota; kingdom Metazoa; phylum Arthropoda; class Insecta; order Diptera; family Culicidae; genus Culex; species Culex pipiens. The sequence goes on from NC_068939.1 coordinate 26,531,328, forward strand.
TCTGGACCACTGTGCATTGTCTATGGAGGAAAATGGGGCAGCTGGAAAATGAAAACAAATAAAATCACTTTATTAGACTTTACGTGGCACCAAATGGCTATCAAGTGCAGGCTGGGATTTGTTGGTCATTTGTACATAAATCTGTAGATTATATCGAGAATAGTGCTTCGTTTATAGACCATCCTAAAGTGGGTTATCATTAGACGACAAATCTTATCAAACATTATTTGTGTAGTACAAATAACGTTTATTTCGTTAATTTTCATTTCCATTTACTCAGAAGATGATCCAAGTCTCGCCAAACGGTCCCTTAGATGATGAATGGTGCAGGGCCGTATCTAAGGGGGGTGTTATGGGTGTTCAACACCCCCCATGGAAAAAATGGCTTACACCCCTAACGCCCCAAAAAAAACACGGCCCGAAGGGCCGCCATTTTTTTTGATCATCCACATCTAGACTCTAGATACGCCCTCATGGAAAATTATAGACATTAAAAAAAAGTGATGTAGATGGATGAAGCCTTCTACATAACTAACACTTAAAGAAAAACATCACTATCACTAGATACGCCATCATAAACATGTTTAAAAAGGACTTTGATCGCTAATTCCCATAGAAAAACTCAACTTTCACTAGATACGCCCTCATAAAAATATTTAAAAAAACTTTGATCGTTGAAGCCAATAAAAAAAACTCAACTCTTACTAAACACGCCCTCATAAAAATATTAAAAGAACGACATTGATCGTTGACGCCAAGAAAAAAAACTCAACTCTCTTTAAATACGCCCTCATAAAAATATTTAAAAAAAAACTTTGATCGTTGAAGCCAAGAAAATAACTCAACTCTTACTAAATACGCCCTCATAAAAATATTTAAAAAACGACATTGATCGTTGACGCTAAGCAAAAAAATTCAACTCTCACTAAATACGCCCTCATAAAAATATTAAAAAAAACTTTGATCGCTGACGCCAAGAAAAAAAATCAGCTCTTTCTAAATACGCCCTCATAAAAATATTTAAAAGAAACTTTGATCGTTGAAGCCAATAAAAAAAACTCAGCTCTCACTAAATACGCCCTCATAAAAATATTTAAAAAACGACATTGATCGCTGACGCCAAGAAAAAAAAAACTCAACTCTCACTAAATACGCCATCATAAAAAATATTTAAAAAAAACTTTGATCGTTGAAGCCAAGAAAATAAGTCAACTCTCACTAAATACGCCCTCATAAAAATATTTAAAAAACGACATTGATCGTTGACGCCAAGAAAAAAAAATCAACTCTCACTAAATACGCCCTCATAAAAATATTAAAAAAAACTTTGATCGCTGACGCCAAGAAAAAAAACTCAACTCTCACTAAATACGCCCTCATAAAAATATTTAAAAAACGACATTGATCGTTGACGCCAAGCAAAAAAATTCAACTCTCACTAAATACGCCCTCATAAAAATGTAAAAAAAAACTTTGACCGCTGACGCCAAGAAAAAGAAATCAGCTCTTTCTAAATACGCCCTCATAAAAATATTTAAAAGAAACTTTGATCGTTGAAGCCAATAAAAAAAACTCAACTCTCACTAAATACGCCCTCATAAAAATATTTAAAAAACGACATTGATCGCTGACGCCAAGAAAAAAAATTCAGCTCTTACTAAATACGCCCTCATAAAAATATTTAAAAAAAACTTTGATCGTTGAAGTCAATAAAAAAACTCAACTCTTACTAAATACGCCCTCATAAAAATATTTAAAAAACGACATTGATCGTTGACGCCAAGCAAAAAAATTCAACTCTCACTAAATACGCCCTCATAAAAATATTTAAAAAAAAACTTTGATCGTTGAAGCCAATAAAAAAACTCAACTCTTACTTAATAAGCCCTCATAAAAATATTTAAAAAACGATATTGATCGCTGACGCCAAGAAAAAAAAACTCAACTCTCACTAAATACGCCCTCATAAAAATATTTAAAAAAAAAACTTTGATCGCTGACGCCAAGAAAAAACTCAGCTCTTACTAAATACGCCTTCATAAAAAACTTTGAACGCTGACGCCCAAATCAAAAATCAACTCTTAATAAACAAACCCTCATAGAATAATTTTGAAAAAACTATTATCGTTGACGCCCAGAGAATAACTAAACTCTAACTAGAAACACCCTTATCAAAAATTATTGAAAAAAAAAACTTAGATAGTTAACGCCAAGAGAAAATTTCAATTCTCAATTCAAATTCAGCAAAATCGATTTCGAGTGGTGTGCCGCGTAAAATGCCCCTAAGCCTTTGTATGGGCAGCTTCGAAGTTTCTATGGAAACCTGTACGGACGAATCAATCAATTTATTTAAAAAAAAAGCTAAAATGCTGGTAAATCAGGTTTGAGAACGTTCTATTGGTGTTCAAAATTAGGGGCATTTAGCCTCAACTGTAAACGAAAATCAACAAATTCGAAATCGAATTTTTCAAATTATGCTCAAATTTAGTGGGGCTATTGATCTGTTAAAACACGGCACCGCCCCAAAGTTTTGCGATTTTCGTCAATTTTCCAAAAAAACCTCTTTTTTCATTGAGCATGTCTTTGAAACAAAAATTAATAGAGCAAAACTCGACTGTTATTATTAAAAGAAGTTGGACGCTGAATTGCGCCCCGCCCATGTGGATCAATCGGACCGCGCACTGGACTCACAATCCAGAGGTTGCAGGTTCGAATCCCGCGGCGGGCGCTCTAAAATTCTAAGTGTAAATATGGGAATCCGGCGCCGTCGCTCCGTGCCGTACTAAAACACTTAGGAGCCCAGGGCGGCAAAGTTCTTGTAGTTAAAAGGAAGACACTAGTGGTTGGTACTAGCAATGGTGGCCGACAGCTTCGTTGGACGCTGAATTGAATGATGTCAACAGATCTTCGATTGCTGCATTGAGCATTTTAAGCAATTGAAAACTTTTTCAAGCATTTTTTTCAACTTACATGTGATTTAATTTCAAATGATTTAGATGTTTTTTGGATTGATATGTAAATAAATCCATCGACTTTTAGCGACTTTTCTGAAGAATTATCATTTATAGGGGAAGGTGGGGCAAGACGACCATATGGGGCAAGAGGAACAATCGCTCTTACGGCCGTAATTTTTACAATTTTGATTATTTCCAGTATGAGGAATTGTTGCTAGCAATGCAATCAGCTGATTCTACTACCACATAACCGCCAAAACAACGTAAACGCCACGGGGCATAAGATTTAATGAAGTTTTTTAAAAACCTTTGTTTTCTTATAATATTTGGAAAGTACAAAATAAGGCTTAGGGTTCGTTTTAAGGCTCATTTTATCAAAATGCAATTTTTCCTAGATCAGTAGTGTCCCTACCAATGATTTGCACCTATTAGATGATTTTAGTATGATTTGACTTTTGGTTATTTTTGTTGAGAGCTTTTAAAAAATCTTGTTCAGGTGGGGCAAGTGTACCATATGAATTTTTAGTATGGAAAAAAATACGAATTGCTGCAGCAACATATTTTATTGGGAAATAAATACAAAAAAGTTCTTAAAAACTGATAAACAATTGTTAAAAAAAAATTTCCACGCAAAATAAATTGATACTATGAAAATTTACTATTTATCATCTAAGTAATTATTTTTTTCGTAAGAGCGATCAAATTTTTAGTAAAATATTATTATTTAACCTAAAAATGAAAGAAACGTTTCAAATACATTCTAATCTGATGTTTCAAAGTGATAGCAGTTCACTTGTTAGCAAATTAACATGTTTTTTCATGCATTGTTCCTCTTGCCCCAACGGGTTGTTCGTCTTGCCCCACTAGTTGAGTAGAACGTACGGAAAATCAAAAAATTTAAAATCAATTTTTAACATTGAAAAACAGGATTTTTTCAAAATTTGTTCTATCAAAGTCTTAGTCAAGACCTGAAATAAGATGATTATGATAAAATCCGGCAGATGTTTTAACATTTTAATGGGTTTTAACGAGCATTTCCTTAGCTTGTTACACTTGCCCCACTTTCCCCTAATTAAAACAATCTTCAAAATAAAAAGATGCATTAAACTCCTCGACGAAATATTTCAATAAACCTCGAAAAGTTTTGAGAATAAACCTCTTTTCATGGTGCCAAATATCACCTGCGATTTTTATTTTAACTTAGGCCGTTGTTTTTTGAAGTTTATGTCCCTCGACTCTGACAAAAGTCAAGGGGAGCAAAAAAATAAAAAAGTTAAAAAAATGAAATTACAGGCCACAGTTTTAACATGTTCAATACACCTGTCCAGTCGTTTTGCAATCATAAGTTTCCAAAATTTAATATTATTAAAAAAAATTGCGAGAAAAATGTTATAAATAACACTGATACAAATCTTGTAAGCATATCCGGTAACTCTATGTTTATGAATTCGTAAATTTGGATTTTTTTTCAAAATCGTCAAAATTTTTCTTGAACTCGATGTAAATGTAACTCGATGTTGTCTTCGGCAAACTTGTTCCTTAAAATACGAACAATAACCTTATGACGTTTTTGAAAAATAAAAAAAAAATCCATAAAACGGTAATAACCAAATTGTGTTGATTTCCTCTAAAAATTGATTTTGTTTCGGGGGATCAATCTGTGAACACAGAAAAAAAATCAATTCCCGAAATCGTGAAAATTGTTCATGAATGTGAGAACCACGAAGAAATATATTCATGTTAGTAGTGTAAATGCACCAAACTCATGAATAAATTCCTCCGCGGTTCTAACATTCTTGAACAGAATTCACGATTAAGGGAATTGAATTTTGTCTGTGTACTACAGCTGAATAGAGTCATTTGTATTTATTTTTTTGTGCATCCCTCCCTGAAAAAAAATGGGGGCAAAACAAATTATTGATGAAAAAATAATAACTTTTGGAATCATGTACAATAGATTGTAAATTATTTAGGATTTAATATCGTTAAGTTTTATAATTTCAATCATATAGAGCATTCAGAAATTTACAAAATAGGATTTGGGGATCGCAGAAATTAAAATATATAATGAGTTTATTGATGTTGTTTGCGCATGCAAAAGGTTCAGATTGTAGATTTGTATCAGTTCAGTTAGATCTAGTACAACAGAATAATTCTAAGCATCTTCAAATGAGTTCTTGGCATTGTTATAGAATTTCCCGCTAGAACTACCAGCTTTGGTCACAAGAATCTCCTCTAGAAGTGGCAATTGCTCCGCGAGACACAGTACAGAACAGATCAGACAGAACAGAACCGTCCTGTTCTGAAATACAGCTCAAGATGTAGAAAGATACAGTTTTCTCGTCTAATTACCGTCCAGTACAGTTCAATAAACCGACAGAAACCAAGAGCAATAAAGTTTTGATTACAAATAACTGTGCACTAGCTAACCCGCGAGCTTCAGTTCTGTTCAGATCCGATTATGCCACGAACCAAGCACCAGACGCTCTTATGTGCGTTAACAGATGTTTAGATTATTTTTTAACATTACTGTTACAATATATAAAGCAAATATCACGTTTTGGCAAAAAATGTTTGAATTTTAGTTTAAGGATTAAGGGATCGCAGAAATTAAAATATATAATGAGTTTATTGATGTTTAGATTATTTTTTAACATTACTGTTACAATATATAAAGCAAATATCACGTTTTGGCAAAAAATGTTTCAATTTTAGCCAAGGGACAAAAACTTTAAATTATTTTTTTACTAGCCATAACCAATTCCACCACAATTCATCATTTTGTATCAAAAATCAGCGCCCAAGGAAGGTTTGTCAACTGCGTTAACATATGGCACTGAAATAAACGCCTATGTTGACTGTATACGCCCTTCCTACCACACACATACACCCCTAACGCCCTATTGGGGAAAACACCCCCCATTGAAGAATCCTGGATACGGGCCTGGAATGGTGTGCGAAAACGACGGAAAAGGTTGCGATAATAAACGTCGAAAGGTCGTTTTGGAGCGTAATTAAATTCATCTTTTGTGGCGTGTTTTCACTTATTTCTGCTTGTCGTTGTTATTCACTCTTCAGCGATTAATTAGAATTTATTGAAGCTGTTTGGTGAAAGCGATTTGAAGATTCATTGAATACCATTTTTAAAGATTTAAAGCCTTCTATAACCGAGTTAAAAAAAACTCAACTTCCCAAAAGGTCGTAAAGTCAAGCAGCCACCAGACTTCTGGCAAATTTCCACATTCCTAGAGAAAGCGAAAAAAAAGCCCACCCCTTTTCAACAATTCAATCCAACCGAACCAGATTGAATTCCAAATTGAGTTTCGTTTTCATCGTGGAAGGAAACCCTTTTTTGCAGAAGGCAGAACGCACAAGAATATCATATTTTCAGCTCGCCTTTCGAGTGCATCTCCGTGGGTCGGAGAACCTTCAAGATGGCACAGGGAAAAAAGACCGAGAAAAAACGATAAGGATCTTCTGCCAAGCGTGGATTCAGTGCCAGAACTACTTCGCTTCAATGGACCTTCCTTTTGTCCCCCTTGTCCCCGTTGTCGTTCGAGTGCCTTCCAGGTATACCTAGCTTGTTCTGGAAGTGGATCCTTTTGCCACTTTCTGCAAGTTGAGAGTTGTTCTCGCGCTGGTACAGCGAGGACTGCATCTGGTGTAAGATCCGATTATAATTATCTTCATCGGGTTGAAATATGCTCTAACCAGGTGGCTTGCGTTAATGATTGTGCTTTAAGAGGTTGATCACTGGAAGGACAAATTTTCATTTCAAAGCAAACCAGGTTTTTGATCAGGAAACATTTGATTTGATTTCAACCGATTCCCAAGCAATTATCAGACCACAACTTCCATTAGTTAACCACACGAAGCCATCCCCGTCGTGCAATTTACCGTCAATTTAGCAATGCCCACACAAACGCTTTTCGAGCAGGTTGCCGTAATTCATTGTGGCAATCGATGACCAAAAGGACCAGCGTCCATCGACAACCATATCGGGTGGGATGAGGCAGATAAATTACAATGCAAATAAAATTCAATTAAATCGATAAACATAAATATGAAAACGAGTTGCAAGTTTGTACTTCCACTGAAGCATTCCAGGACGAGGGTGCTGGAAATATTTATGACGACATGTATGTTGGGAAAATTCGATAAAATGTCGTGATGTTGTGCTACCTTCTGGCTATCTGTGCGTCGTGAAACGTAACTTTTGGAATAATTTGCTATTGGAAATGGCCATTAAATTAAATTAATGATAAATTTCATCATGAATCCAACGATTTATTAAACCTAACGTATAAAAAATTAATTTGCTAAATAAAATGGTGCTAACACAGACAATATATTTTTAACAAACATTAAATTAAAAAATTAAATCCCACCAAAAACAACCATCACGTAATGGCAATCGATGGCAATGGCGGCACTGGGTAAACTTGTGACGATCGACTGCGACGATTTGAACAATAAACAGTCGGCAGGATACTGTTTTTAGCTCACAAAAAAAAAACACAAAGCCAGCTCTTCAGTGGATACCTCAACAAGCATGGCAGAATATTCATGATGGGAAAGGACGTAGCCGTAGTGAGAGAATGAAATATGCATGGTCTTTTGTGAGTATATTTGGAAAGATATTAGAGTTTGTAGAGGAGTAGATTTGTATGTTTTGATGAATTTTGAACAAATTTCACTTAGCTTATACAAAACATATACTCTTTAAAATGCCCATCTAAGTAGACAAATAATTGCTTTGAACACGATTTATTAAAAAGATTTCAAATAACAGGTCCTAGTCCGGTATAAAAAAAAATCAGATTGAAGTTTAGCAATTGTGACTTACTCTTGATAATTAAACATTAATTACATATTTTGTATTACAAAAGTATTCAATACTTCAAACAGATCGTGCAATTAATCCGGACAAATCAAAGATCACATTTATTTTATTTGAAATAATTTTGCATAATATCGTCTGACTTTTTCCAAATGCAAAAATTTGAAATAATTTAAAAAATGAAATAATTAAATGAAAATTTGTTGCCCTAAATATATTATTAAGTATTATAAGTTTCTAACAATTTCTTAAAGAAATCAGTTAAGCTAAGGATTTTGAGCGATTAAACGGAGGTGAAATTTGGTAAATACCGTGAAATGCCGAAAAGTTGGAAATAATCTATTGTCAAATAGCTGCTTAATGTAATTAACTGAGAATTTTTTATTTAATCACTCCACATGTTTGAAAACGGCTATTTGGAAAATTCAAAATGCATTACAAATTTAAAACTGTTATTGAAGATGTTATTTATTACAACATTAAAAAAATGCAGATAATGGAATGCATTTTTCTAGTGAAAATAGTTTTGATTGGTTATTATTAAGGCTACAAACTCTAAAACTCAAAACTGTCAAGAATTATTTTTACAAATGAAATTAAATAAATTTGAGAAATTTGAGAAACTGTGTCGTTTTTACAACTAACAAATTTCACAAAATGCTATCAGAATGCTTATGACTTGCACGTTTAAAAGTGTTCATAAAATAAACTGTGATTTGAATCAAAACATTATGTTCTTATTTTTTTTAAGTTTAAAAGTTAATGAATTGTCAAGTTTGCTTTAACGAATAATATCGTTCTCAGTGTTTTCACGAGCACATTTCAAAAAAAAAATTATTGAAAAGGTTCTATAACATGTGAAACACAACAGTTTATAGGAAATTAAAAAAAACTCTAGATTTGTTAATTCAAATGTTCAAAGGTTTTCAGTTTATGATGGCCTTTGGATCTTTTAATGGATAAATATATTTAGTATGGAATTTCTAAAAGAACAATTCGATTTTTTTTAAAGTTCCTATCAACATATAAAAGACAATAGTTTATAGGAGTTTAAAAAAAACTCTAGGCTTATTGATAATCAGGTTTGAATTGAGGAAACTCTGAAATGCTCTTTTTTTAAATCAAACTCACAGTAAAATAAAAATAAAAATGTCTAGTTAAAAAAAGCTTTGACCAAATAAAAAAAGCAATTCAATGTTTAAATAGTTGTTAAAATTCCGTACAAATCCGTATTATGCGAAAAACTCCCTACAATAATTCCGGCCTGTTAATAATCCGCGATATTTTAGCAAATTTTCTTAAATCTCGGTTAAATAAGGATAGCAGGATCTTAAACTTAGCAGATGAAAATTCTACGACATTTCACAAAGTTGATAAATTGTTTTATTTTTTGCAGTAATATTTTTTTGTTAAGGACTTATGTTTTGCATCTTGAACTACTGCTAACTTTTTCAGTAACTATAGTTTACACAATTATAATAAAGTAAATTTTCATAAAATTCCATTATTTTGTAATAACTTACCTTAGTAATTAGGCCAGTATAAATTTTATTTAAAGTTTTTGTCCCTTGGCTCTGCTTGAGGTCGAGAAGAGTGGGAGACGTTAAAAAATGCAAGTTCGTGCTCTTTTGTAATTTTGAAGCAAAATGTATTGCATAATGCTTCATTTATCGATATAGATATGCTACAATCAACAATTGGTAAAATATCAATGATTTCATCTTTTACCGCTCTGTGGTCGCTAATTTAAAAGAAAGTAAATTATTAAAAAATCTTTATTTGATTGAGAATGCATCTATAACTGGTCAAATTTTTATTCTGAATGTGTATTAATAATTGAAATTTAGAGATATTCCGGGTGATATTCCGTTGTACAGTACCGCAAAAAGTTTCTTTTTCCGGGAAAAAATGCGTTTATGCTTGGTTATTTTGAATACGAATGATTGCAAAACGCATGCTAAAGCACTTTTGTCATCCAAATTTAAAAACCATGGCTAATGATTTAAATTTTTATACTATTTTTTTCAAAATCGTGCCGAAAAATCAGGGGGCAAACAAATATTTTTTTCAAAAAAACTTCAAAATTTTAATGGAAATAGAAGTCTCATCAGCTGAAAACAAATTAAAATGCATTTTCCTGCGTTCAAAATTATATTCAGCATGTCTGACAACAAGTTTTTTTTCGGCTGAAAAAAAGGTTCGTCAATATTCAAATATTTTTAAAACTAATGATTGCAGTACAACTGGGCAGGTATATAATGCATTTTAAAATAGCTTCTTCTCGACTTTGGCCAGAGATGAGGGACATAAACTTCAAAAAATATTTGCAACGGCCTTTTTTTTAAGATAGGGCCAATTCTCTCCCAAATAAAAGGGAGTTCAGGGGCCTGAATTAAACCAGATATCGTCAGTTCTGCATATTGAGCTACCCTAATCCTTACTGATTAATCATCAAAATTTGTCCAATATATCTAACCATTTTCGAAGAGATATTTTATTTGAAGAATTTAAATTCTGCCCCCATATCTCCAACCACGTGTGCGTCCTTATTTATAGCGCCATTAATTACCGACGACCGCACGTTGTAAACAAAAAGCTATATAGTATATTGGACCCGGTGGGGACCAACAAACAAATAAACACGTCAAAATGATCGAGTGTGTACGACGGTTTTTGTATAAATCGAGATTCCCAAAATCGTTTGCTCGCAAATGGCAGCAAGTCTGGGACGGAAATCGGACAAAAATATGCGTGGGAGCAAAAAAAAAAAAGATTGGCGCCCGATAAAAATCGATCCACGCACATGTTTTGTCCCAGCTTACGTAACAGTAAACACTGGAACTGGGCACGTGTCGCGTCCCAGGGCCACCCGTTTTTCACTTCGTCAACTGTAAATAGATTGAAATGTATTCTACGCACATCACCAAAATGGACCAAATATTAACCCGGTGAAATTGAAAAACATACCGCGTTAGCGATGGTTATCTCTCGGCACGGAAGATTTCCACGCGGACATTTGTACCGTTCTCCACGGGGAGGACAGCAAATCAGACTCAGAAGGCGAGAAAAACTTCGCCGGTTGATTAAACATTCTCACGTTCAGCTAATTATGAGCAAATCAACGTTCAAAAGATAGTGACTCCGTGGCCAGAACCTTCCGGTGGAGCCTGGGGCCGGAGGGAATGATAAAAGCAACACGGTCGTCCAATTTAGTATTCCGAGAGCAGCGCCACCAAGTGCTGCACTTGTGAACGACGATGGCACCGGATTCGCTCCAAACCAGGGGGCCAAAGGACTTCTGGGAAGGAGGGGGTGTTGGGGGTTTCTGGTTTAATATTTACTTGGATTTCATGGTCCATGGCGGATTGGACGGTTTTGAGCATTATCATAAAAAAAACTGATGACAGCTGCTCTGCGGTAACGCATTTCTTTGGGGGGTTGATTTTGTGTTGTTTGCTGCATAAAGTGCGAAAATTAATAGGTTGGTTTAATTAGGTGGAGATTTGTTGAGTTTGAGTGTTCAAAGTGTTGATTGCAAAAAATGCCTCAGGATGAAATCTTGCAACAGTAAATGTAAATCTGATTCACTTGAACCTTCGATTAGATATTAGAAAGTTTTTTTTTTTCAAATCAAAAATATTTATCTGCCCACCATTGAAAAAACGGCTAATATCCACTTTTGGCAAAAACGAGATATTAGCACCAGGCGGTAGAGGATGTTCCAACGCATCTCCTGGAACTTGAATTTCACTGAAATAGTGTTTAGACTTGGCTGCCGATGCGAAAAACCAAACGGCTAATATGCCACTCTTATGGGAAATTGCCTTGACGGAGATTTTGTGACAAACACTGAAACGCGTTTTTCTCGGAATACTTGATTTGGCATAATAGCCGATTTTTCAATTATGGGCAGTTATGCAACGCATACTGATAGTTCTGGAGTTTTTTTTAAAGGTCCAATAAACTAAATTTCCAGTATTTGCTATATGGGTGTTTTTAAACCGCCTTGAGTCAGGGGTATTAAAAAACATCCAAAAGCAAAAACTGAAAATTTGGTTTATTGGACCTTTTCAAAAAAAAAAACTCCAAAGTTGCTTTGGGTTAACTGTAAGTAATTTTGATGAACATATTAAATTATTTTAAAATATTTCAAGATTGTACTAAAAATTTTCCCAAAAGAAAAACTGCCACTGTATCGCATAACATCACCGGCCACAGAATCAACCCACCTCACCTTGAAACGATTCATTTCCCCGACCTCATTACGAAACCATAACCAAAGTTAGTTTTCTTCCATTTCACCCACCCACAATGGACAGCCTCTCGGTAGAGACAACGGAGAAAAGCCTAATTTGTTCTTCGTCTATCTTTCATTTCAGATCTCCCCCCGTCGCCAACGAAACAAAATGAGATAAAATGAAGATGATGTCATCATCAGCCGGCTGTTTATCAATCGAACTCCATCTCCTGCGACTGGTCCTCGAAGGGCCGTAGCATTCACCGAACCCCAATTTGTCCTTGTCCCGTTGATAGCTTCATTTTTTTGCGACCCCCCTCTCCGTTACCCCAACCAAGTTGTGGGAACTTTTCTGTGGAATGTGGCCGAATCGGTAGACACGCAGATGCGACACCGTTACGCCGTACGATCCGACGGCCTTGGCAGACAGCTGGCCAGGGTTAAACGGAAGCGGAGAAGATGAAGGTCGACAAGGCCGTGTGTACGACGGACACGTACGAGGATTTGAACCGGGCGATCCGGTTCGAGGCGGTTTTTTCGACGCTGGTCGAGAACAAGATCCTGGCGATCAAGCGGGAGTGCGAGCTGAAGAAGCGGAACAAGAAGTCGCGGGCTTTGCGGAGGATTCTGTTTGGGAGGAGGTCGTGCAAGAAGACGGTGGTGGGGAAGAATGGGGAGGCTGGGAAGAGGAAGAGCAATGGCGGGGTGGCGGTGGAGGGAGGAGGGGACGGGGAGGAGGAGGAGACGGGTGGGTTGGGGGCTGTTGGAGGATTGCCGGTTCAGGAGTACTCGACGGTCAGCGATGGAGTGGATGAGGTTATTGTGGAGATTGGAGACTTTTCGTCGCTGGTCGATGCCATTGGAGGGGTTGGGGCGGAGGGGAGGGATCGGGTTGAGGGGCTTGGAGTTGGGCGGGACGATGACAGCACTAGTGGAGCCGTTGGAGGTATGACCTTCGGCGATGAGTTGCCTTCGAAGAGTGAAGCGATAGCACAATCATTGGAGGATGATCGGAAGTCGATCCGATCGAACGATGTCCGGTTTAGGGACCGGTGCGGCACCCTGGAACCGGTCAGCGTGTCCATCGAGATAGAGCCACATTCCGATCCGTTGAGCACCCAGTACGACATGGAGGATAGCGGTACCAACGTGTCCATCGAGCTGGACGTCAGCGAGATATCCGAGATGAAACGAAGCATAGCTTCCGAACCGGTTCCGATCATCAAGAACGTTAGCAAGTATCGAATGACATCGACTCGACAGCCGGCACTGCTGGGTACCGCTTCCCACAGGTTACGAGTCCTCGAGGCCAAGTCCATCAGTGCCCAGAACAGTCCGGTTCTACCCCGACAAAAGTCAACCGAAGCACGCCATCTTACGTTCAGCACCGCAACCTACCAGACGACGACAGCGCCGTCGACGAAATCGAAGAAAGACATCGAAGACACCTCATTCGTGATCGATCTCAGCCGGAACGCCGAGGACGCCGCCCTCCCGGAAGCCGGCAACCTCAGCAACAGTAACTCCAATGTGATACCGAAGGAGAAGCAGCCGCAACCGCCGGACAGGCGGAGCAGCAGCAAAAAGCAACAGCAAGCCCTAGTCGATAGCAGTAGTAGTAGCGCTAGTAAATCCAAGCTCAACAAATTGAACGCCGTCAAGCGGTTCAGCGACGTGCTCGTGTACGACAATCCTCCTCCCCCGACGCCGGGACTCATCGAAAGCTTTAATCAACTGACGGCCCCGAACCTACCTGTGATATCGATGCGCCAGTCCGCGTCGCCGGTTAGTGATATGATCAAGCTGCACCGACTATCCACTGCCGCCGCCGCCACAACTCCAACGGAACACCCTGCGACGACAATCGGTGGCGGCGGCGCTGAATCCAGCCGAAAACCGCCGCGCCACGGCTTTCTGCGGCAGTCGAGCTGCGACGTGGAGCTGCACTATCGACCTGCCGGAAGTGGTGGTCAGCAGAAGCACAACACTAGCCGTAGTCATAGGGATAGCTTTAGTAGCAATCGTGCAACGACGACGACGACGACTATGGGGATGGCGCTGGCCAGGGATCCTGGAGACTGTGCGGACGATCCGCTGATGATGGGCGAGCTTAACGAGAGCGACGAGGAGAAGCTCAACAAGCGGAAATATAGTAAGTATCTGGTCCAGGTTGGGCTTTTTAACTATTTGCTCTCTGTAGTCTCAACTTTCTAGCGTGGTGTAACAGCACTGATCATCACTTCACTGTATTTGGACGCACGAGAGGTTGCAAAGTAGTAGTTGCCCTGCAAATCGATTTAAAATTTGACTCAGTTAATTAAATCCCAACAGGTCAAAATTATATTTAAACCACAGACAATCAACTTGGAAACACTTTCAAAATGAAGACATAACCAATAAATTATCCAACAACCTGTGAACACTAGAGCCATAAATCACACTCGCACCATATCAATTTGCACATGAATGCTGGTACTATTTTTAATACGTGCCTCTGGCCACGTGTTCTACGCGATACATTGGTACTGTCGCCAACAACAAATATAATGCATCATCACGTTCGTTGTTAGCCGTTATCGCCTCCAAACATAAATCATTTCACACGTGTGTACATATTCCGCGGCCAATGCAATGCATCCTTCCACTTTCTGAGCATCCTGACGTAGTGAAGCCTTCACAAAGCCAATAACGAACGATGAGTATTATTGGCTCGTAAAAGCCAACGTTGACAGCCGGCGGTGGATGTGAGGTTTTGTGTGTGAAGGGAGGGGAAAAAGGATCCTCCTAGAATTTTTCAACAAAACTGTCCCCCGACGACACCCACATGAACTCACAGAACAGCAAAAATCTTTAGGAAAAATGCATTTTCTAAATTTGCTGTATTATGTCCAGATCATTTTGAAAAATGTCTTAGAAAATTATTACACAATTTGACATTTTTGAAGGTGTTAAAAAATAATTTTATTTACTGGGAACGCATTCACTAAAATTCAATTCAGTCGATTGAATCGTGTTCTAGGAGTCCAAATCTATCATACCATGACGAAACTGAAACGTTTACTGATATCAAAATCATTCAAAATTGTCGAGTTGTGTTATTTAAACCTAAATCTTAAACATCTTGTAAGTTTCAATCTTTAAACAAAACGTTAAGAAAAAGCCAGAGTTCATAAGGGACCATCCATAAACCACGTGTACACCTAAGGGGGGGGGGGGGGGTAATGCGATTGTCCACGATCCATACAAAAAAGTTTTTTTTTGTATGGCCAATTGTCCACGAGGGGGGGGGGGGGGGGTAACAGATTCCCAAAAAAGTGTCCACGTGGTTTATGGATGGTCCCTAAAATGTTCATCAAATAAATAGATGCCTTCAGTAACCATTAGGGTGGTCCAAATCCGGACTTTTTTGGGGCTACCCCCTGAAATCAAAGATTGACCCATCACTAGGCTAAATTCCAAATTTGAGCTCATTCTGACCACGGGAATGGTATTTCTTGTAACAAAAGCAGATAAATTAAAATCCAAAACGTTTGCAATTAGGTTTGGATCAGAACAGATGACGATTCATGGATGAACTAATTCATCAAATTTGTATTCTCTCTCACACGCTCTTATAATATGATATCTTTTGTTGATCACATATTACATAAAATTTTATATCTCAAAACAAACCTGCTAATTTAGTTGAAAATTATAATAAACATGCCAGAAACGCAGCGCAGCGGATAGCAAACGAAAACGACGACGACGACTAAAGTCCAAGCAGAGAAACAGCGCGCGCTTGTAGGTAAACAGGCAGGCAGGCGAGCAAGCTCGTGAGAGAGTTTGAACCTGAGAGAGAGCACGTGCGTGTACGAATTGGAAATAAACATCGTTGTTAGGTAGCCCCTTACAGCTGGCTACGCAAAAAGGGTCAGTTTTGGGCGCTAATAACTTCGCGGGAAAAAAATCCTAAAAATATGGTGTCTTCGGGAAAGTTGTTCTAAATTTAATGAAGGTTCTACATTTGGGAAATGGTAAGAATCGGATAATTATGGCGCCTTCCACAGGTAAACAAGTAAAACAGTTGCTTTTCTCCATACATTTTGACGATTTTTCCCAGGGCTGCGGAGTCGGGTCATATTTCAAACGACTCCGACTCCGACTCCGACTCCGGCTTTCTCAGATTAGCCGACTCCGACTCCGACTCCGGCTCCGGCTTTCAACAAATGGTTGGCTCCGACTCCGACTCCGACTCCGGTCTACCAACTCTAGCCGACTCCGACTCCAACTCCGACTCCAGCTTTCAACAAATGGTTGGCTCCGACTCCGACTCCACATATTTTTAAATGTTTCAAAAGTTGGTTAACTATTATTAGTTAATTATTTTTAAAACATTGATAAATAGGATTATTTAAATACTCTCTAAGCGTCATGTTTTTCTCAAGAAAAATAAGTTAAGTAAAAGTAAAGTAAATAAACGGAAAAAAAGTTTCTAGGTTACAAGTTTTATACGTTATGGAAACAGAAATCAAAAAATATCTTCAGTTTTAGAGGCATTTTGAGAAGAACAGTTTTGTAAGTAAAATTGGATTTATTTGCTTAACCTCAAATTTGAAAATATTTTTTTCAAAGCTAATAAATTTAAATATTAAATTGTTATTTTTGAATGAATAACTAAAAGAAACCTGGCCTTAATGATCTATTGAACATTAAAATTAAATTTGCTCACATTCAGGCTGACATTTGTAAGAAGCACAGTGACAGGCACCTTGTTTTTTTGAAATGACAATTTTAAACGAAACATTTTTTTTCGTTTTTTTTTAAGACGTTCATGGACATCACGCCATGGCTGAAGGAGATTATTATTGCAAATCAATGTATCTAAACAATTTATTCGTGGAAAGGACGCTTAAGATGTCCTTTTCAAATATCTGTGTGACAAGGAAAATATTTTACCATGTAAATTTTTAATTTATTTTAATTTTAAAATTTTATATACTTTAAAAAGGAGGCGCACGATACTTCGTGAATCTTCACCTAAAACGAAGCTTTATGAATGATCTTGCGCCTCCATCAAAATATATGAAAAAACTTAAAATATAATAAAAAACAAATATCCACAAGTAAAATATTTTCTAGGTCACAAATATTAAATTTTTTTTAAGGTACATTGATATGCAATGATTATAACCTTCTGTCATATTGGCGTGGGACATACAGTATGAGAAAATTCGTACCAGTTGATAATATTTTGATTTTGTTTTTTTTAAAATAATATTTGAAAAATAAATTAAAATCCTTTATTTTGTTCTATACATTTTTTTATTAGTTCATTTTTGTACTGAATTCTTGAGATTTGTTCAAAGATAATTTGCAACGATATCAAAATAGTTTACCTAAAATCAACATCAACATCAACAATCAATGATTATTTCAAAATTTGTTGCAACTTCTTTTGATATTTTTTGTTAGTTTCAATTATTTTAAATGCAACACTTTGATTTTCTTGTACTCAGTTATAAACAAAATGCGCATGTTGAGTTCTTAGTAAGAGATTGTTATTATCGTTGATAATTTGTTACAAAAGTTAAACTGTCAGTGACTCTTTTTCGATTTGCAAAAACAGTGATTTGGTCAAATTTGAATTGAAAGGGCACATAAATATAGGCAAAAGGAAGCATTCAAGAATCAATTAGATATGTCTGACTACATAACCAATATTTTTTTTATTTTTTTTTAAATGATGATACTACATACTTGGGTAAGAGGTTATCATTTAGTGATTATAGTGTAATAACACAATTAGAGCTTTTCAATCACAATAAAAAGCATCAAAAACATAATGGCATCTGATAAATCAATTAAAAATATAAGATGTTTTGTAAATTAAGCTGTTCTATACTGCCCCTGATCGCATAAATGTCCCATATGCATTTTCATCATTTTTGAGATATTGATGCAGCTTGGTTCAAAATCGTGTGGTCTTTCATTAGAGCCTATAACATCCAGTACTTTGTTCTAGAAATCAGGAGGAAATCCAGTTTTTTTCGCTAAAACTTAACACGTAGCCTTATGTATGGGACAAACTTCAAATGCGTTTTTCTCAGCATGCTGTTTTTGCATATGGGACATTTATGCGAACATGGGCAGTATAGAAAATGCTGAACAATAAAAAAAAAACATATTTTTTGTTGAATTTAAGAAAACTCCGGCTCCGACTCCGACTCCGGGTTATCAGAAATCTTCGGCTCCGACTCCGACTCCGACTCCAGCTCTTAAAGTTTAGCCGACTCCGGCTCCGACTCCGACTCCAGCTGTTCGAGTTTTAACGACTCCGACTCCGACTCCGACTCCAGGTCCCCAAAAAGACCCGACTCCACCGACTCCGGCTCCGACTCCGACTCCGACTCCACAGCCCTGATTTTTCCCATACCCAAGCGATTGGAGGGAGGGGTTCCCGTGGTCAGAATGAGCTCAAATTTGGAATTTAGCCTAGTGATGGGTTAATCTTTGATTTCAGGGGGTAGCCTCAAAAAAGTCCGGATTTGGACCACCCTAGTAACCATGTATTTAAAAAAAAAAAAGCTAAAACGATCACAATGTTCACAGAGAATCGCACAAGCACACAGTCACAGTCACATAGTTTCCCACACACTCACACTCACGGTGTTTAGTTGTCGATTCGGTGTCACGAGCGTCGATTTTCTCAAAGTAACTTTGTCTCTCATCCTCCTGTTCTAGAATATCTGAAGCGCTGTTCGGATCCGGTAATTGTATTTCCCTCTACTAGCACGGCGGGAGGATCCGGAGGCTGCACTGCCGGAACCAGTGGCGGCGGCGGCTTGCAGCACTGTATCCTGAGCCGGCCGCCCAACCAACCGATGTAAGTTGACACCCCGTGGGGAGAGGACCCCTTCCGTTTCGGACCTCCGAAACAAGTTCCGGATACAGGTGGGATTGTGGAGTATCTACGGGGAGTGGTTGCACGTTTTTCTGTTTCATTTCATGCAAGCAGTTGGAAGCACCAAGATTGTTAAACAATAGGTTGGAAAGAATACAAAAGACAAATATTAAATATTTTTGAAATAGAGTGTTTGACAAGTTTGTAAAAGCTAAATGCCTCTTCTAGAGTGTGTTTAAACTGTTCCAACCTCTGAGTTAACGATCTCGAACCAGCACATTTTCCACAACAGTCCTTGGAATAATATTCTACAAAAATACTAGGACCTCTAGTCCAAACATCGCAATGAAAAAAAGCTTAGTTGCTTCAAAATGTTCCACCTATTTAAACATTTTTATTCTTCTTCTTCTCGCTTGAATGTTTAGCCAATTCCCGTACGACGAGGACTTCATGTACGACGTCTCGCTGCAGCTTGATCCGGACCGGCACGGGGAGCTTGATGCAATAGTGCCTGAACATAGGAGAAGACATAAGCATAGGTGAGTGTGGCGTTTAAAAAAAAAAAGTTTTGGGTTAAGAGCGAGTTTTTCACCGATGTGAAACAGGTCGTATCGAGGTGCTCCGATTTGGATGAAACTTTCAGCGTTTATTTGTCTATACATGAGATGTACTCATGCCAAATATGAGCCCTCTACGACAAAGGGAAGTGGGTTAAAACGGGCATTGAAGTTTGAGGTCCAAAAAACATGAAAAATCTTAAAATTGCTCGCATTTCTGTAAAACTTCATCAATTCTAACTCTCTTAGATGCATTCGAATGGTATTTTGAAGCCCTTCAAAATGTGCTGTAGACATCCAGGATTGGCTGGACTTTTTCTCATAGCTTTTGCAAATTACTGTTAAAAATTGATTTTTTTTAAATCTCAATAACTTTTGGCAACAGCCTCCAACATCCATACTCCCATAGGTCAAAAGATAGGTAATTACATGGACTATAAGCCTACGGTGTTAACTTTTTGGCCAATCGCAGTTTTTCTCATAGTTTTTCGATTTTTCTAGAACAAACATTTTACAACGTTAGTTTTCGCCCTGTAGGTCGCCAAAGCGGCACTTTTTGGTCTCAATTTTGTCATATTCGGAATCCTCGGAAAATTTTACATTAGATTGAGGTGTTGGAATTTTGAATTTGATTGGAAAAATGCCATTTAGAATTAATTAAAATATTATTTAGTATTTTGTCAGATTAGGGGTAAAACAAGTTTTCGCCTACTTGATACAGCATTTGACGTATCGATCATAGGGTAAATAAGATCTATTTCTTTTTTCAAAAATGTTTTATTCAATTATTTTTTAAATCAAAATTACAACTCCAATGCTTCTAACTTACGTGAAATTGTCCGAGGATTCCGAATATGACAAAATTGAGACCAAAAAGTGCCGCTATGGCGGCCTACAGGGCGAAAACTAACGTTGTAAAATGTTTGTTCTAGAAAAATCGAAAAACTATGAGAAAAACTGCGATTGGCCAAAAAGTTAACACCGTAGGCTTATAGTCCATGTAATTACCTATCTTTTGACCTATGGGAGTATGGGTGTTGGAGGCTGTTGCCAAAAGTTATTGAGATTTTAAAAAAATCCATTTTTAACAGTAATTTGCAAAAGCTATGAGAAAAAGTCCAACCAATCCTGGATGTCTACAGCACATTTTGAAGGGCTTCAAAATACCATTCGAATGCATCTAAGAGAGTTGGAATTGATGAAGTTTTACGGAAATGCGAGCAATTTTAAGATTTTTCATGTGTTTTGGACCTCAAACTTCAATGCCCGTTTTAACCCACTTCCCTTTGTCGTAGAGGGCTCATATTTGGCATGAGTTCATCTCATGTATAGACAAACAAACCCTGAAAGTTTCATCCAAATTGGAGCACCTCGATACGACCTCTAGAACAAACCGAGCAGAATCTACAAATACTGCCTCTTAAGATGAATCTTTTAAAAAAAAAGTGATTTTTCTACGAATTTAATTCTGTTGAAAGGGTTGTGTAGTAGATATCTTAAGATGACTTTGCTGGAAAAATCTTGTTCATAGAACAAGTCGTGACATTTTGACCAAAAACTACCCCGTGAAAAACCCACTCTTGAATATTCGGGTTGGAATTGTTCTAAAAGTACCCAAATGTTTGAAAATCTCTACTTCAAACACTGTAGCATGTCAATACGATTCCTTCGAAACACTGCAGCATCATTTTAGTTTCTTTTGACCCAATTTCACCCCCTCTAAAGGGTGAAATTGGGTCAATTTTCAAACGATTGGCATTTAAGGTAGAGTTCATCAAATTCAACCAAATTTCGATAAAATCTTAGTAAACTATAAAAGAAAAATTCTACGTTAGAAGTTTTTCGATGTCATTTAAATTGTTTTTTTATTATTAACGAATTATTTATAGTCACTAACAGTACTTATAAACAGTTTAAGGGGTTACATACATGTAAATCGGCAAAAATGGCAGGGGTTGGTTTGATCACACACTTAAACTGTTTTCAAATCTGTTTTCAGGCCATTAAAAAATACATTTTCATCTATTAACAAAACAAATTTGTAGACATTTGGTTGTATCGTTTCCGAGTTATAGCTATTTGAAGTTAGCAGTTTCAAAAAACGGGTGCCACGATATCTCAACACTGTTTTGACCAAATTGGCTCAAATTTTTGGTGAAACCTCGTTATACTAGAGATCCTAAATAGGGAGACTGGACGAAGTGAATTTGACGTACCCAAACAGACGCGAGTTTGACGTATCCAAACGAGCATTTACCTTTACGCTCGGCAAAATTATCAGTGTTGCCAAGCTCAAAACATACGTTGCCAGATCGATTTAGCAAGCTTAGACCAGTCTCCCTATTTAGGGTCTCTACGTTATACAAATCCTGTGTGCATGACAAAGGCCAATTTTCAAAAAAAAATATTTGAGAAAAAGATAAAAATATTTTTATATTTTCCATATAAAACGTTTCTTAATCCACCATTAGGTGGTTGGTGCCTTCCTCACATTAAAAAAGTAATAATGAAAATAAGTTTGTGAAAAAAATATATATAACTGATACAGACTTTTCCAGAAAACATGCAGACTCTCATTTGAGGCAATGTGGCAACCGGGCGTTTCGCATCTGGCGCGACTCTCGCACGTAAACAAAAAGACCCGGCCTTTTGAGGTTATGCAAAAAATCACCCTTTTTTGTAGATATAAAAATCTTTTTCTTAGCATAACTTTTTTAATACTTTACCAAACAGAATAAATTTTAATAGGGTTTTATGGGACCCCAAAACGAATCGAATAAGGCTGACCTGGCCAAAATCGGTTCAGCCAGTTCTGAAAAAATCGTATGGAAAAAATCATGTCTACACACATCCCCACAGACATTTGCTCAGAATTTGATTCTGAGTCGATATGTATACGTGAAGGTATATCTAGAAGGTATATTTAAGAAGTTCATTTTTAGAGCAGGATTATAGCCTTACCTCAGTGAGGAAGGCAAAAACCGTTAGTTGATTTTTGAATTTTTTAAAAAGCTAAATTTTAAAATCGGGCCTCGTCATGAACACGGGGTGTGTCTTGAGAGTCTTCACCCAAAATTTCAGCCAATTTGGTCCATCCCATCCTGAGATATCGTGGCACCTGTAAATCAACTCGGTGTTTAGAGAAAAACGCTTACAAAATTTGACAGTTCGCTTTGCGCATGGCAATATTTTGAAATTAAATCGTCTCTTAATCAGTTTAATCATGAAACTTTCAGGAGCGATTGAAAATCATCTTTTTAATGGATATAGTAATGTTACTGTAATATGATTTTTTTATTTTCTAAATGTATGTAACCCCTTATAAGGATTCATTTGTTTAACGTTTAATGCAATTAAAGAAATCGGACTGAGACAATTTCAGTGTACTTTTTTTCATTTAGTTTTTTTTATTTGGGCTCTAAAAATAGTTACATTGAACATTTATAATTTGGATCACCGTATTTCCAGCTGAGTTTAACACAACCTACGGACTGCTTTTCAGACTTCTATAAAACAAAAGGCAATGAAAATTGTATTTTACTCAATTTAATAAAACACCCAATTTTAATCATTGGTTTATAAAACGAAACAATTTTATGATTTTTAAATTATTTGAAACTGTTTTTTAAGGAAAAGCTTAGAATCTGTTGTAATTTTCAAAGTATTGTGAAGTATGGAGCTCAACTTTGCCTTTTTCATAATACATTTTTTGTACTGAATATTTTTTGTTAAACCTAGAAACCTTCAATTTGAAAACCTTAAAAAAAGAAAATGCGATGTTTGTTCTCAATTCAAACTAATTTTTAATCAGAAAATCTTGACCTTTTGAGAGCAATAAAATAATCCGAATTAGAAATTTTTTTTTTTTGAAAGTTTACTCCAATAAAAATGTTTTTTTTTTTAATTTGTGTCATCCCCTTCAAAATTTCTCCAAAACATCGGGTAGTTAAACGAAATTGTTGCTAAAAAATCAAAAATTCTACGAAAAGTCATCAAAAACCGTTTCTACACTACTTCCATTACATTTAAAAAAAAAATTAAATCAGACTAAATTTTGGCTTTTAACCAACTTTGAGTCACAGATCAGAAAATGATGTTAACCCCAAGAAAAAAATGTCATACATTTAAAGAACGTTGTAAATCCCTGACAGAATCCTAACCACAATTATGTTTAGAGATTTTTGTATTTTTTTTTATAGAGCTTGATTTTTTTGCCCTCCGCCTTGACTTCACCAGAGCTGAGGACAACATTTTTAAGTAAAATTTGTCTTCACCTTACTACTTTTTTAGATTTGAATGATTTTGAGCAATTTCATTCGTATGCGCATCGTTTTTTTCATTGAGTAAAAAGCTGGCAGCTTTCAGGGTCATCCCGGTTGATTGCTTAATTTTTCATACCTCAATCCTGAAAAACCTTCATATCAAAATAGTATTTAACATATTATACACTGGAAATTTTTTTGATTAAAGAGAGTAACAGATGATTTAAGCTTGAATTATTGCCATGCGCAAAGTAAACTTCATATTTTTTTTATCATTTTTCTCAAAACCGCGATATAGGTTAAGAATTTCGTTTGGGCATCAAGTTGTCTCACGGACGGAATCAAAGAAATAAACATAAAAAACCTGTATGCATGAAGAGGCAAGATTTTTAAATTTTGTTTTGAAAGAAAATACTAAAATAAAACAAAAATGAGATATTTTATGTTAAAGCATAAAAATATTCCTATTTTCTTTAAATAAACTTTTTGGACCGGTTTCACGAGTACTCACCAAAATGTTGTGCAGATTTGGCAAAAGATGTGTTTTAGATATCGTGAGCTGTGTTTCGGCAATGATGCAACAAAATGTTCTCAAATTTATTTTGTAAAAGGGATCTAAAACACTTTGATTTTTTAGAGTTGACTCACTCAGTTTTACTTCAATATTTTTTAGCACTTATAAAAAAAATTACCCGTCACTGTTAGGTTCTTATATTATCCAACGTTGTACCCTGCCAACAGTCACCTTCTTGTGTTTACCAACAAAAAGACAAGCAAAATCAATTAACCCCCGCTCAACCCCTTCACGCTCATCATTCACTTTTTTTTTTAACTCTTTTTTCCACGTGGATCCCCTTGCCGTCGCCGCCACCAGACATCACCACCATCGACACTGCAAGAAGAAAAGACACAAGAAGCGGAAAATCCTGGTTCACGATCTTGATGATCAAAGTGTGAAGGTAAGTACTACTTCCGACCCTTCCCCCATTTTCCACCGTTTGGCCCTTCTTGGAAAACCCCTGGGAGGCCCTATCACATTAACGAGCTTTTTTGTGCCGTTCGTACCCCGTTCGTCCTCGGCGGGACGTGACCAACGGACCCGCTTTTTTCCCACGCTAGACCAAAAGTGTCACTCCGGAGATTAGTTTTGCGGACGGTCCTTTCCGCTTCACGGGGTGCTGTCCTGGTTTGGGATGGGGAGGGCGGTATACATAGGTCCGAGAAGGACCAGTTAAAGGGAAGCTGAGAAATTCTCTGCAAAATCTTTAAAATGAAACTTTTAATTAAATTGGTCTACTACAAAGGACAAGAATTGATTTGAAAATTAACAGAAGATTAAATAATTTCTAAATTTAAAGTGATCAAATCGCTAAAATACTAGATTTCCAGCAGAAAACTCGTTTTACAAAATGTTAAAGGCAAAAAAACTTGACAATCTCTGCTGCCGCCTCTATTGCCCGTTTAGTTACGGTCATTACCAACTTTGGGGTTTTACCGGAAAAGAGGTAACGCGGAACGGGAATCCAAGAAGGGACAATTTTACACCCACCTTTTTTGGTCTTTGGTTTGTCGGTGGGTTCGTTTTAAATGTTTTTTTTTTTTTTCTTAGCTTCCATACGCTTGACTCGTTTTGTTTCAGTTCCCCCCTTTTCCTTAGTGGGATTTCAGTTCGAGCCACGTAGGGGGAGCTTTTTGTCGGGGTAATAAAAGCACAGCCCGCACATTTGGCGTTGAGCATCCGTTTTCTAGGAGCAGAATCTGGAAATGCACAACTGTTGCTTAGCTGGGAAATGCCGGGAACAGATTGTTGGGGCGGTTTGGAACGATGGGTTGAGCCAGTTGGCAAGCTTCGCTGAGCTATTAAAGATGGGGGTGATCTAAGAATATGGGTTGTAAACACCTGTTGAATTGTAAGATATGGCTTTTTAAATGTGTCCTGAGGTGGAATGCTATTTATTTGAATGAAATTTACGCTAGACATTTTTTGCCTTTCGCACTGAGAAATGGCTACAAAATCTCTGAAAAAATGAACTTCTTAAATATTCCTCTTCACAAATAATACCATTCTACACATAATTATGATATATCTATCATAAACTCCGTTTTAATGATAATGTTTTTTGCAACTTTGAGTAAGCTATCAAACCGAGTCTACTCATGAAACCTAATTTTACAAAAAAAAAGCCTCTTTGACACAACATTTCCAAATCATCACGAATTTAAGCTGGAATTTATTGAAAAACTCGTATTTTTCAGCAATATAAAGTTTCATACGAATTTTCTAATTTCTAAAACCTAACCCGAGCAGACGGAAATAACCTGGGAATAACATTCTTTGTTATTTGAAAATACTAGGCCAATAACATTTTTTGTTATTTATAACAAGATTTGTTATTCGCCGTTATGATTTTTTTGTTAATGGATTGTTATTGTAATAACAGTCTAATAACATTTTACGTTATTCTTCGAACAAATCTTTGTTATTATTTTTTGTTATTTTAACAACTAATCCGATCATCCCAATAACAATTGGAGGTATTCTTCCATAACAAAAAATGTTATTCGCAAGTTTTTCTGGCTTTCAATCAATATCAGACCGATAACAAATGTTGTTATGATAACATAAACTGTTATTGAACTCTTATGCAAAAATGGATTTTCCAAGAATATTACATAACACTTTCTGTTATTTTAACAGTATTTGTTATTGAAATGGCATGAATTTAGTTATTACCGTCTGTTCGGGAACTAATAACCATTCATTTTCGTCAATGAGAGCTTGAATCGGTTAAAATGACGAGAAGTTTAGAATTTTAAAGAAAATGTTTTTGCTATTTTTAGGAAAACTTATATTTTTGGACCCACCTTAACTTGGCCCGTATCACCCTTAAGTTCAAATGATTTGAGCCAAGCCAATTATTCAAAGTTTCTAGATTTAACTTTTACATGGAATTGATAAGTTTAAGAGTTAAAAGAAGTTTAAATTGCCTCACAGTTTCAAGCCTCCGGACACCAACTTTCGATTAACGTGAAGACTTCCAAAATTGTCATGATTTTTCGTTCAAAGGTATAAATTTTGCGTCGCTTTCAATATTTTGGAAAAATTCCTACAATAAATTGTTTAGAATTGTGCCCTTCACATGCTTATTCCTTTTGGTAACGATTATCCCATTCCTTGTAAAGTTATGGAAATCGTCATTAATCAATGATTGCCAACTAGGACGTCAATGACTGTGCCACAAAATTATATAAATTTTGAAGCACAATTGATTTAGATCAAAAATTCCTTCATTGGCTTCAAGAAGGCAACAACCGGCACATGCTGATTCCTTTTGGTGCTGAAACTCGTTAAATTGAATTTATCACAGAATATTTTATAGTGATGATCAATTTTCTTTGAAAATGATCAACGGCTTACCCTTAAGAATCTCGCAACAGAGAATGCCAAGGCCATGCTGTGTAAAAAAAATATTTATTTTCCATGGAATTTCTGTATATCAGGGGTGCCCAACCTTTTGGCCCTGCGGGCCAGATCTGATTTTTCTAAAGCAGAGGCGGGCCGGAACTAATGTTGGTGAAAATAAAAAACAGTAAACATTTTTTTCATAAAATTCATTTTAATAGGCTAATTCAAGTAAAAATATACATAAACAAGTGTTGCAAATAAGATTCAAATTACTTGATTTAAAGAAAGAAATACAAAGTCTACTTTCAAAGATGTGTTTATTTGATTTACTTTTATTTTGATTTGGACAAAATTGTATTGTAATTGTTTTTGTCGATTGAAATTGAATTCCCTGACATCATTAACTTAAAAAAATATCAAAATTTTATCGCTGCAAGTTTTTATTCAAGTTTAAAAAATCAACGAGACGAGATAAAATTTATTAAAACGAAATTTGGATTCAAATCTTCTCTACGAAAAAACATTTTTTGCGTTGCTGTGCACCTTTATTCAAATATTTTACAAAATATTTCAAAATTATTTTAAAGACATGAAATTAAAAAAAAGTGTTTTTCCCAGCAAAACTTTATCATTGAAGCTCTGAAAAAAAAAATTAATCAAAATCCTCAAAAAAGAAACAATTGAATTAGGGGAAATATACCCATTTTACTCACTCTAACCGTTCGACCAATTCTCATCACTTTTGCCATTGTATCAACAATGGAGAGTTGCTTGCTCACTTTTATTAGAGCTATTTATTACTTTGGAACAGTCAAAAACACTTTATGAAAGCTGTCATTCATGATCAAAGTGCTGATAGGCCGATAATAGAAATAGGCTGAAAAAGGGTTTAGTTCCCCTAGAAATAAAAACAGCCAAAACTTTAAGAAATTGGAATTCAGTGTCTTTTCAATCTTTTTGCATATTTTTCAAGTTTAATAATTAATTCTGATAACATCAATATTGAAATGATAACAATTAAATTCAAACATAAAGAATGTTTAGATGTGAAATAAAATCATTTCAAAAAATACAAAGGCATAATCCTAACAAACGTATGTCAAAAGCAAAATAAACAAATAAATGTTTTGTTATAATATCTGAAAAATTGATCACAAGATATTTTTTTTTTATCTAGACACTTAATTTATTTATTGAATATTTTAGGAAGGGCCGGTCAAAGAACTATTTTGAAAAGCCGTCGCGGGCCGGATGAAATGGCTTCACGGGCTGGATTCGGCCCGCGGGCCGGACGTTGGGCAGGCCTGTTGTATATAAACAATATCTTTTTTAGACAATGTCTTAATATTTATTTTATGAAATAGTGATCCTCAACCAGGGCTGTGGAGTCGGAGTCGGAGTCGGAGCCGGAGTCGGTGGAGTCGGGTCTTTTTGGGGACCTGGAGTCGGAGTCGGAGTCGGAGTCGTTAAAACTCGAACAGCTGGAGTCGGAGTCGGAGCCGGAGTCGGCTAAACTTTAAGAGCTGGAGTCGGAGTCGGAGTCGGAGCCGAAGATTTCTGATAACCCGGAGTCGGAGTCGGAGCCGGAGTTTTCTTAAATTCAACAAAAAATATGTTTTTTTTTTATTGTTCAGCATTTTCTATACTGCCCATGTTCGCATAAATGTCCCATATGCAAAAACAGCATGCTGAGAAAAACGCATTTGAAGTTTGTCCCATACATAAGGCTACGTGTTAAGTTTTAGCGAAAAAAACTGGATTTCCTCCTGATTTCTAGAACAAAGTACTGGATGTTATAGGCTCTAATGAAAGACCACACGATTTTGAACCAAGCTGCATCAATATCTCAAAAATGATGAAAATGCATATGGGACATTTATGCGATCAGGGGCAGTATAGAACAGCTTAATTTACAAAACATCTTATATTTTTAATTGATTTATCAGATGCCATTATGTTTTTGATGCTTTTTATTGTGATTGAAAAGCTCTAATTGTGTTATTACACTATAATCACTAAATGATAACCTCTTACCCAAGTATGTAGTATCATCATTTAAAAAATAATAAAAAAAATATTGGTTATGTAGTCAGACATATCTAATTGATTCTTGAATGCTTCCTTTTGCCTATATTTATGTGCCCTTTCAATTCAAATTTGACCAAATCACTGTTTTTGCAAATCGAAAAAGAGTCACTGACAGTTTAACTTTTGTAACAAATTATCAACGATAATAACAATCTCTTACTAAGAACTCAACATGCGCATTTTGTTTATAACTGAGTACAAGAAAATCAAAGTGTTGCATTTAAAATAATTGAAACTAACAAAAAATATCAAAAGAAGTTGCAACAAATTTTGAAATAATCATTGATTGTTGATGTTGATGTTGATTTTAGGTAAACTATTTTGATATCGTTGCAAATTATCTTTGAACAAATCTCAAGAATTCAGTACAAAAATGAACTAATAAAAAAATGTATAGAACAAAATAAAGGATTTTAATTTATTTTTCAAATATTATTTTAAAAAAAACAAAATCAAAATATTATCAACTGGTACGAATTTTCTCATACTGTATGTCCCACGCCAATATGACAGAAGGTTATAATCATTGCATATCAATGTACCTTAAAAAAAATTTAATATTTGTGACCTAGAAAATATTTTACTTGTGGATATTTGTTTTTTATTATATTTTAAGTTTTTTCATATATTTTGATGGAGGCGCAAGATCATTCATAAAGCTTCGTTTTAGGTGAAGATTCACGAAGTATCGTGCGCCTCCTTTTTAAAGTATATAAAATTTTAAAATTAAAATAAATTAAAAATTTACATGGTAAAATATTTTCCTTGTCACACAGATATTTGAAAAGGACATCTTAAGCGTCCTTTCCACGAATAAATTGTTTAGATACATTGATTTGCAATAATAATCTCCTTCAGCCATGGCGTGATGTCCATGAACGTCTTAAAAAAAAACGAAAAAAAATGTTTCGTTTAAAATTGTCATTTCAAAAAAACAAGGTGCCTGTCACTGTGCTTCTTACAAATGTCAGCCTGAATGTGAGCAAATTTAATTTTAATGTTCAATAGATCATTAAGGCCAGGTTTCTTTTAGTTATTCATTCAAAAATAACAATTTAATATTTAAATTTATTAGCTTTGAAAAAAATATTTTCAAATTTGAGGTTAAGCAAATAAATCCAATTTTACTTACAAAACTGTTCTTCTCAAAATGCCTCTAAAACTGAAGATATTTTTTGATTTCTGTTTCCATAACGTATAAAACTTGTAACCTAGAAACTTTTTTTCCGTTTATTTACTTTACTTTTACTTAACTTATTTTTCTTGAGAAAAACATGACGCTTAGAGAGTATTTAAATAATCCTATTTATCAATGTTTTAAAAATAATTAACTAATAATAGTTAACCAACTTTTGAAACATTTAAAAATATGTGGAGTCGGAGTCGGAGCCAACCATTTGTTGAAAGCTGGAGTCGGAGTTGGAGTCGGAGTCGGCTAGAGTTGGTAGACCGGAGTCGGAGTCGGAGTCGGAGCCAACCATTTGTTGAAAGCCGGAGCCGGAGTCGGAGTCGGAGTCGGCTAATCTGAGAAAGCCGGAGTCGGAGTCGGAGTCGGAGTCGTTTGAAATATGACCCGACTCCGCAGCCCTGTCCTCAACTAACTCGTTTAGCATTATCGATTGAATTTCAAATTTTATTCTGATTATATTCTTGTCACCAGGTGTTAATTTTTTTTATAGAATTTCTAACACATTTCAGCTTTGGAATTTACAGTCTTTCACTGATTTTAGAAAACGAGTGTATTTTTCCAGACATTAAAAAAATATGTTTAAAAAATGTATGAAAATGTTAAATAAAAAATATTTTTATGTTGAGCTTTTTGGGTGTTCTACCGCTGACTCAAGGTGGTTTCAAAAACACTCGAATATAAAAAAAAATGTTTATTGAAAAAAAACTCCAGACTTGTCCTCTTTGGATTAGCTGAAACATTTTTTTTTGCAAATTGCGAATTCTTTTGGATTTTCACAACTTAATGTTGGGTTTGGGTTTGCCCCTGTTCGCATAAATATCCCTTATACATTTTCATAATTTTTGCGTTATTGATGCAGCTTGGTTCAAAACCGTGTGCTCTTTTAGAAAACCAAAAATATGCAGTAATTTGTTCCAGAAATCTGTAGGAAATCCAGTTTGTTCCGGTTTGTTGTGTGAGACACCTTGCCGTTTATGCATATTGAGGGTAAAATAGTTTTAAATATATCCTATTTTCAAAATGTGGATGCAAAAATTATCACAAACTGCGTAAGATGGATTATAAATATGCTTCTACCAAAAGTTTGTAAAACATCTAAAAAAGCATGAAATATTATTTTTCTACAGTCTCATGTCAACAAAAAAAATTTGAAAAAAATGTGATATGTTTTTTTGAAAATTATAAATGGAATGTAACCTTTTTATACTGAAAATAAAAAAAAACTGGTTGTTAGGTGCTGATCTAAGATCTTCCTGATTTTTGAAAAAAAACCTTTTTTTATTTTCTGGAATGAGTCCCTTGCATTTTTGAAAGTTTACATCCCTCGAATCGACCGAAATAGATGTTTTCCGATGATTAGTTTTCAAAAAAAAACAATCTAAGCTTTGTAGAAAAAAAAAAAGTTTTGCAAAATAGGTAGTGTAAAGTGATGCACTTCTTTTAGCATTGAAATATCTAAGTTTTATCGAAATTTTGTTTGAATGAATTTAAAAAAAATGTTTACTTCGGTTGAAATTATCAAATTTGATTCCCAATTGTTATCAAAAAACTGGAACTGATTCATCATTTCAAAACATCAGAAAATACATTTTTCTGAATGACATACAATTTTAATGATTTTCATAGCAAAATTTAGAAAAATAAAATTAGGCCGTTGCAAATATTTTTTGAAGTTTATGTCCCTCGACTCTGACCAAAGTCAAGAGGGGGGGGGGGGGAGGGGGGCAAAGAAATAAAAAAATATAAAAATTTCAATTACGAGCTCAGGTTTCAACATTTTCATGAAAAAGGTGTTTTAAAATGCATTATACACCTGTCCAGTTGTTTTGCCATCATTAGTTTCCAAAATATCTGAGTATTGACGAAAATTTTATTTTTTTCGAAATTTTTTTTTTGCGGTGCTGTACATTGGAATTTTATAAAAATTCA
Organism: Culex pipiens pallens; assembly: GCF_016801865.2. Lineage (NCBI taxonomy): Eukaryota > Metazoa > Arthropoda > Insecta > Diptera > Culicidae > Culex > Culex pipiens. The sequence goes on from NC_068939.1 coordinate 26,563,673, forward strand.
AAACATTTTTGAACAAGCCCAAACATGCTAAATATGATTATTAATGCAGAAAAATGCATTTTAGATTGTTTTCAGTTGATAAGACTTCTATTTTCATGGAAATTTTGAAGTTTTTTGGAAAAATATTTTTTTGCCCCCTGATTTTTCAGACCAATTTTGAAGGGAGGGGGGGGGCGACATAAACTTTGAAAAATATTTGCAACGGCCTTATTCTATTTAAAAATAAAGGAAGATTTGCATTGACAGGTTTTCATGCATTTTTTCCAATATTGAGATTTTTCTTAGGTAAATTTTAAAGATATGCAAATGAATATATTTTCTTAAATTTTGTTTATTTATTTTTATTGACTGCTTTTAAATAATGTCAGCCATTTTGTAAACTTAGAAGTTTAATTTTATATAATGCAAAAAAAATCAAAATCATGCCCATTTTTTCCTCCCCCCGCAGGTGATAGACCCCGACGATCTTCCGAAGCGCGCCCGCTGGACGATCATCGCGACCGCTTTCCTACTGCTGATAATGTGCCTCTTCCTCGTGGGAATCACCCTGCGGATGGCTCCCATCATCGACGATATGGGTAAGTTTTATAGCGGCGTTTATGGCAAGACTCGCGCCATCTCGCTTGCACGCGAGCTTTCGGCGGCGAGCTTAAAGCTCACGTTGCTATAAACTCACTCAATGCTGAGCTTCGAGAGAGCGAGTGAGAGCGTGATTCTGCGCGAGATTTTTCCCTCTTTTCCCGCGAGAGGTGAAAATGTTTGCTTTCTTCGCCGGGGACCACGTGTTGTGGTGCGGTGCCGGAATGGTCCAATTGTTGCTTGTGTTTTGGGAGAATGCATTTTCCTTTGTTGGGGGCGAGAGAGAGATGAGAGTGAGTTACTGAGAGAAAAGCTTCCTTGGAAATGAGGGGAAAATGAGTGGAATTTTCGGGGCTCTCCCGAGTGCGTTTGGGTGGGTTGGAAAATAATCTCCAATGAGATGTTTACTCAGTTGGCGGCTGACTTGTTGCAGGGTCAGGTGGAATTCTCATGGTTGATGGAGGGTTTTTTTTTCATGTGAGAACATTTTATGTAACCAGGGACGATCTGGGTGCAGCCGGTGTTGTAACGAATTGCTACATACATCTTAGGCAAAACTGAATTTTTAATAACGGCCGGGTTCTCAAGGCAATTATACTAATCAGAATGTTAAAACAAATGTCTGCGTAACCCCCTTTCATAAATTATAGATTTATTTTAGAATTATCTATTTTTTTAAACATGGTTTAATTGTTCAAACAGTCGGTTTGCATTTAGGAAAAAAACTGATTTGGAAGTGTCCATGGGACTGAAACCTAGAATTCACATAACAACAGTGGAGTAGTTTTAAAGAATAATGAATTAATAAAAAACAGATTTGGAATATTTCTTCAGAATCTCTTTCTTGTCTTAAATTGTATTAAATGAAAAGAAACCGATCACACTGCCGAGCATCCTAAAGTTTAATTCTGCCATTCAAGTTTCAACAAGATTAAGTCTTTGTTCATCAAACAGCTTTGAATGGTATCATCCCCAAAAATCTCATAGCTTATTTCTTAAATAAGTCTTCGTAACACGGCCCTTGAATTGGATTGAGATTTCGCAGTACTCCTTTCATCACACGAAAAGTTAATTTGTTCCCATTATCATCGCCATCATCATCATCATCAACACAACATCATCAACTGTACAAAGCCACGCCCACGCTCCCTTTTACCTCCGGTAGTTCGTACGATGGTGGGCGGCCCACAGTCAGTTCAAGCTTATCTTAACGATGAACCTAAAATTCTACCGAGACATTAAAAGTTGACTTTGTGTTGACCAGCTACCCTGTAAACACTTTACGACAAAATTCCCAAGAAATCCGTACTTTTCCAGAGTTTACTGTTTCACATGCTTTCGTCTGAAAGTACTTGCCGAAGCAATTAAGTGCTCCCAGGAGTCGGCCCCCGGAGAATCCGTCTTCATCAAAGAAACAGAAGAAATGTTGGACCAAACAGAGTTGATGTCAATCAACGGACTCGGCTGGCCGGGTTGTTCCGAAAATTCAACGCGTCACCAGCTTGACCGCTCAGCTTTGTCTGTACATTACTCATCATTAGGCGGTTGGTCTTTGACGCGATATCTGGACGACACCATTTCCCGACATCAAGTACGATTTATGGGGCGAGTTGAGCGTTTGCAACGCATGTTGGCGTCCAGTGCTGTCAGTTTGACCATTTGAAGATAGTTAGAGGATAATTTCAAAGATGTTTTAATATTGTTCCAGATTACATGGTAAAGTTAAGAAAATAACCTAACATTGAATCAAAGGGTCATTCTCTGCCAACTCACATTTAACCTTTTCTTTTTTTAGTTGTTGACAAACATTTCAATTTTTATTTGAAAGCTTTTTATCGTAAATGAAAACTATTGAAGATACATTGTTCAATGCTTATTAATGCATATTAGAAAAATAATCACTTTAATATTTTTTAATATATTTTTGGGACCAAACGTTAAACGATGAGGAAAAAAATATGTTCTAAACACATTGATTTTTTTGCAATTTTTTCATGGTATCATGACTGTTGAGCAGTTCTCTACGTAACCGGTCTTTTTTCTTTAATTTTAATTTTTGTATTTTTTAATCCGGCTGAAACTTTTTTGGTGCCTACGGTATGCCCAAAGAAGCCATTTTGCATCATTAGTTCGTTCATATAATTTTCCATACAAATTTGGCAGCTGCCCATACAAAAATGATATGTGAAAATTCATAAATCTGTATCTTTTGAAGGAATTTTTTGATCGATTTGGTGTCTTCGGCAAAGTTGTAGGCATGGACTACACTGAAAAAAATGATACACGGCAAATTTTTTTTTGTGATTTTTAATTTCACTTATTGTCACTAAAACTTGATTTGCAAAAAAACACTATTTTTTTTATATGTTTTAGAGAACATCAAATGCCAACTTATCAAAAATTTCCAGAATGGGCAAAAAATCTTTGACCGAGTTATGATTTTTTGAATCAATACAGATTTTTTCAAAAAATCGAAATATTGGTCGCAAAAATTTTTCAACTTCATTTTTTAATGTAAAATTGAATTTTCAATCAAAAAGTACTTAAGTGAATTTTTGATAAGAGCACCGTTTTCAAGTTAAAACCATTTTTAGGTAACTTTTTTGAAAATTGTAGCAGTTTTTCATTTTAAAAAATTAGTGCCCATGTTTGCCCACCTTTGAAAAAAATATTTTTGAAGAGCTGAGAAAATTTTCTATATTTTACTCTATTGAACTTTGTTGATACGACCATTAGTTGCTGAGATATTGCCATGCGAAGGTTACAAAACAGGAAAATTGGTGTTTTCTAAGTCTCACCCAAACAACCCACCATTTTCTAATGTCGATTACTCAGCAACTATTGGTCCGATTTACAATGTTAAAATATGAAACTTTCGTAAAATTTTCCGATCTTATCGAATTTTTTTTTCTCAAAAATTCAAAATCAGGACTAACATTTTAAAAGGGCCAAACATTCAATATTACGCCCTTTTGAAATGTTAGTCTTGATTTTAAATTTATTTTTTTTCGAAAAGATCGGAAAATTTCACGAAAGTTTCATATTTTAACATTGTAAATCGGACCATTACTTGCTGAGATATCGACATTAGAAAATGGTGGGCTGTTTGGGTGAGATATAGAGAATTTTCTAAGCTATTCAAAAAAAAACATTCAAGAATGGGCAAACATGGGCACAAATTTAAAAAAAATAAAAACTGCGACTATTTTCGAAAAAGTTACCTGAAAATGGATTTAACTTGAAAACGGTGCACTTTATCAAAATTTCACTAGAGTAATTTTTGATTGCAAATTCAATTTTACATCGAAAAATGAAGATGAAAAATTTTTGCGACCAATATTTCGATTTTTTTTTTAAAATCTGTATTGATTCAAAAAATCATAACTCGGTCAAAGATTTTTTGCCCATTCTGGAAATTTCTGAAAAGTTGGCATTTGATGTCTTCTAAAACATATCAAAAAATAAAAATAGTGTTTGTTTTGCAAATCAAGTTTTAGTGACAAAAAGTGAAATTAAAAATCACCAAATTTTTTTTACCATGTATCATTTTTTTTCCAGTGTAGTCCATATCCATACCTACAACTTTGCCGAAGACACCAAATCGATCAGAAAATTCCTTCAAAAGATACAATTTTTTGAATTTTCACATATCATTTTTGTATGGACAGCTGCCAAATTTGTATGGAAAATTATATGAACGAACTATTGATGCAAAATGGCTTCTTTGGGCATACCGAAGGCACCAAAAAAGTTTCAGCTGGATTAAAAAAAAACAAAAAAAATCGAATGACCGAAATCTCAGAGAATTGCTCTTTTATGATCTATAAAAAAAATCGTGATACTTTTTGTTACAAAATTCCGAAAATAAGGTTTGAAATTCACCTAGTTGGAAATCACAGAAGCTGATTTTATTTTATTTTTTCAGTTCCTTCCTTAAATTTAATTTGAGATTAGAATGGCAACTATCATTTTTGTAGCTACCAAGGCGAAATTTTCAGAAAAGTGAAAATTTGACCATACGGGAAAATTTCACCAGATTTTCTTCTGTAGGGTTGTTTATCATGCCAAAACTGGACCGAAAAACCTATTTAGTTGCATTTTTAAGCGACTTTTTTTTATAAATATCAGCAAAATCAAACCAGGATAATTCATCTACTGATTTGGCGATGGAACTTTTTTCAATGGTGGATTCCTTAACAAATTTCCTACAAAGAAAAAACAACTTCTTTATAGTTTTGAGATTTTCTGCTAAATTCGCAGAATTTTATGAGATTTCATTCCTATGTCAAAAGAAACAATTTTGCATCATTATTTCATTGATCCATATCATACATGGCTCAATACATATTTTTTTTGAGCTGGTGAATATTGGAAAATCCGAATTTTGAAAACATATTTTCTGATCGATTTGGAGTCTTCAACCGATCTTTGTTGTTTAATTCTCCATACCCTTTTAAAAATTACTTCTGATAAAAAGATTTTCTAGGATTTCAAAGATTTTTTGAATTGTTTTATGTTACCAAACAATATTATTTAAAAAAAAACGTTTCTTAATCCACCTTTAGGTGGTTGTTGGCTTCCTCAAATTAATCCAGCCTTCAAATGGATTAACATAACACTAAGTGCTCATAACTTTTGATAGGGCTCTCAGATCTTCAACCCCTTGTGCAGGGTAATCCGATCTTCGATTTTGTCTGACCATTTGAAAGGTATTTCAACTATCTAACTAACGACGGGTCGCATGATGGACCAGGACATCATTTTAATCGAAATATATGAGATCCTGCCTCGAAAAAGTGTATAAATAACACTTAAGTGCTCGTAGCTTTTGACAGGGTTGTCAGATTTTCGATGTGGTGGGCTCGTTGGAAATTTCTTCTCAATACCTTTCTAAAATTTTATAACAAGACTTACAAAAACCACCCTTTTTGCAATCTTCCGGAATGTAGTCAAGATCGTTTTTTTAGCTTAACTAAACTTGTTGATTTTGAATAGAGACTTATGGGACCCCAAGACGGATCGTATGAGACCAAAACGGTCAAAATCCGTGAATCCAATCGAGTGACAATTTTTTGTCCACAGACCTACAAACATCCACACAGACATTTGCTCAGAACTTGATTCTGAGTCGATATGTATACGTGAAGATGGGTCTAGGTAGTCAAAATAAGAAGTTCGAGTGTTTTTATAGCCTCTCCTCAGTAAGGTGAGGAAGACAAAAACACACAATGTATTTTTAACACTGCCACAAAAGTCCAAAGTCATTCAGTCCCCTGGCGCGCCACGTGTTTGCGTTGAACGATCATGCTGTGCCTTAATTTTATGGTCTCCCACCCAGCCCCCCAAAAACAGCTCCTTTTGCGGCTCCCCATCGTGATTTGACTCTTTCATCTGCCGAGGCCGTCAAGTTGCCCAAACCTTCGACAACCTCTCTCTTCTCGGAAAACTTAGTCCACACACACACACAATTCCCAAACTGACAGCATTCGTCAGTGTTGGGCTTTCCTTTATTTTTCGTTCGGTGTCAAGGGTCTCCTGAGGCGTTGGAAAATCTTTTCCCCTGTAAATACAGTGTTGCCAAACAAATAACACACAATTTAGGGCCGATTTTCTCAAGCTGTGAGCAGAGGGTGGTGTCGAGGGGTGACTCAAAAAGCACAAAAGAAAGAGAACTCGCTCAACTGTCTAACTGACTGTCAACGGGGGTGGATCCCCCTCTCCTCAATCCAGATTTGCCAACAATGGTCTTGAGAAGGAGGGGGTCACACACACGTCCGTGTCGTTTGAGTGTTTTGTTGACAGTTTCGGTGTGCCGGGCACTACAAAAAAGGATCCATCTTCATAAGGATGCTCGGGTTGTTTTATTATTTGTTTTGTCTGCCCCTCGGACACCCTTTCCCCTCGTTGCCTCGCGTCCGTCCGTTGTCCGGTTTTTCAGAAGGTGACGGGGCAAAACTTCACAAGCACTGGGGGTTTAGTCCAGGTGGGCCAGGGAAAAGAGGGGCCTTTTGAGGACCACTTACAGAACTGGAAAAGATCAAGCGTGAACAACGCGCACACACACACGTTTGGGACGAGCGGAGGCCCAATTTTGGGGACGAGCGGAGTGAACTGATGTGTGTTCTCTATTGGCCATTTTATTGCCGCAATGGCCCTGAGGGAGTGTTTGGAGTTGGACATGGAACGTACAACAGACTGAGTTTTCGTTTTTTCTGAGTAATTGTCTAGAACTTCGCAAATTTTTCAAGATTTATAATTTTATTATTTTTGTCTGCCTGTGTGGACCAATATGGACTAACAATTCAGAGAGCACCGGTACGAATCTCGCGGTGATTGGGCATGTGAATGTTCGAAAATCATGTTGTGGCATGATTTTATTAAGTTATGGTTAAGACTTTACAGGGAAAAAAACTTAAACGGGAAAAATCCTGGAATTTTATTTCACATTTTTATTGTTAAACGTTAAAAAATTTGAAAACATTTCCATTGAAAATGAGGAAAATGTTGACGATATTGGAAACGTTTCAAAGTTTACGTATTTGAAAACATAGAGTTACCGGATATGCTTGCAACATTTCCCTACTGTACAGTGTATGAAGCATTTGTTTTTTTGTTTGGAAAAATAAATAAAAAATAGGCTTGAAATTTGAAAATATTTTTTTTTGCCTCGACCTTGACCAGAGCCGAGGGACTCAAACTTTAATTAAAATTTCTATGAAATGTATTAAAATGCCTTATGATTATTTGAATCAATAGCACAAACGGTGATAAAAAAATTAAAATTATTGTTTTTTTTCGTTCGGATTGAAAAAAGTATGTTCAAAAAAGCTGAGAAAATTTCTTACAATTTTTGCTTTTAGGGTTTTTTGATAGGACTGCATATTACTTAGATGGAGCATTTGAATGTTTAAAGTGAGAAATGAAAGAGATGAGTTTTTCAAAGTTTAAATTAATTAGCCTCCAATTATTCAACTGCCGATAATTCCAAACTATTGGTTCGATTTTCAATGTTAAAAAAGATGCAATTTTGACATTTTTATCTGCCTGATTGATATAATCAAATGAAAAAAGTGTTTTAAAATAAATTTTATACCAGTCTTGTTGTTTTTCAATCATTATTTTAAAAAATATCGAAGTTTTGACGAAATTATTGTTTCTCGTAAATAAGCTTTTGCGGTTCTGTGCATCTCAATTTCACAAATATGCAACATGTTTTATAGCGAGCCCAATAATGCTTAATAATATTATAAATGCAGGAAAATGCATTTAAAATGGTTTCCAGTTGATAAGACTTCTTTTCCCATTAAAATTTTTAAGTTTTCTGGAAAAATATTTTCTGCCCTCTGATATTTCTGGCCGACATAGCTTTGAAAAATATTAACAACAGCCTGATATCATTTGTTCAAATCTAAACTTAAATTTGAGAAGACAAAAAACACTTATTTTGAACATTTTCAAATATTAGTCATTTTAAGTCAAACTATGTGAAATAAAATGTAAATTTACACAATTTTGACGTTTTATCACAAACATTTTTCCCAGATGTGAATAATATAACAAATGATTTTTTACACTTTAAGCAGTTGGATCTGTTTATGTATTTCGTTTTAAAATTTCCGAAACAGCTCGAGGATCTTTTAGTTATTTTATATAAATTGTTGGCATAAGTTTGTGAAAAAAATAAAATTGCACGAACAATTTTTTATACAAATTCAATATTATTCTTTCGACTTCAATAAGGCCACTACACACATTTTCCATTGTTTTGTGTATTTTATATTAGACTTTTTTGAAGAGCTTTGAAAAATATTAAAAACTCAAGAAAAACATAATTTCACAATACTCTTTGAGATTTCAATAGAAGTGAAATCAAGTGAAAACAATTCATATCACATTTTTCTGTTTTAATTTTCATTAAAAAGTTTGTTAGGGCTCATTTTAAAATATTATGTAAATTACTTGAACCGCTAAAAGTTTTTGTATGTATGTATGTATGTATTTGAACCCCCGTCTTGGCAGGACTTGGCCATGACCACAGTATATTTCAACTGAGACGGGTCGGTTAGTATCCACCATGTATCTCAAGAACCTTTGAAGCGAAATACATTGATTTTCTACTTGTACGTAACCCCTTAAGCCACGGAGCCGGACTACTTAAACCGCTAAAAGTTTTTCGTAACAAAATGTTGATATTTTCCCCATAAATTCCTTCAAGAGATCTTTTCATAATAGTTTCGACATTTTTCCAGTTTAAATGTTTGGTGTTATTTTTATGTAAAAGAATGGTTTGCTTTATAGACTTGTTATGTTCCCTTTCAAATTGGAGTTTATGTTTTTCAGGATCTGTATGTTTACTCCAAACCCAGAAAAGTTCATTTGAAACCAATCAGCAACAACCTGGGGAATTTAGGGGAAATATACCATTTCTTAGCCTATTTCTATTATCGGCTTATGAGCACTTTCATCATAAATTACAGCTTTTATTAAGTGTTTTTGACTGTTCCAAAGTAACAAATACCTCAAATAAAAGTGAGCCAGCAACTCTCCATTGTTGATGTATCTAAAAATGTTGATTTAAACAATAGCGGAAAACTGCAAAAGTGATGAGAATTGGTCGAACGGCTTAGAGTGATTAATATGGGTATATTTCCCCTACCAGTTTTTCAATACAAGCTTGTAAGCATATACCACCTAATATGAACCCTTGGAATACTCCCAATGCATAGCTCCAAAGAGCTTACCAACTGGAATGCAATCTAAGTGCATAATTGCAACTTCAAAGAGAAACGGTTAGGGGTGGAATATAGGGTACAAATAATTGGAAAGATTATTTTTATATCCTTCATTGTGAAACTTTTGGATTGTTTTTTTTTTTCAAATGTTTAATTTGTTAAATATAATAAACTTATTTTTAGTTGAGTTGTCCTAGTTAATTTTGACCCAACTTTCCCACTTTCGACAGCGATTGACAATCATCAATTGGAGCTTATGATCGTAAACGGAACAAAAAAATGACTTTCCTCGATGTCCCCACCTGCAGCTTGATTACTGTCATTTTAATTCCCATTTCAAAGGGAAAGGGGGGATGAATATCACAAAAACACACTCAAATGGAACTATTCAACTCTCGCTAAGCTGCACCTCTGTTGAAACCTGTAACTAATCAGAGAAGAAAGGACAATCACACGTGTGCACAATGTGCACCGAAGTGCAATCCAGGGGATTAAGGTGCAAGGGACGCGCTCGGTTGGACGATTTTTAATTTTCGATTCGAGCAAACATTTTCATCGGTGACCGTAGTGAATGCTTCCCAAGGCAGGTTCCACAAAAATACAGTTTGTTTTTCTCTTCTATTTCAGGTAAGTCAGCGTGATATTCACTGGTATCGAAAAAACCTTGATCAAATATTAAAAATACTCGGCGTGCACAGCAGGTAAGTAGCAAAAGTTCCACCCAAAAAAAATGAAGAAAAACGAAAAAAAAAAATCAATCAGCTCTCGCCGCGAGCATTGCCCCAAAAGAAAATAGATATTTTTCCCACCATCAACAACATCTCGCGAAATAAAAAAAAAAATATCGCCCCAAATCAACACTGCGAACCAGAATTACGCAAAAAAAAATCATAAAAAGAAAAAAAGTCACTTTTTTGCAGAGGGGGAACACCATCTTGCGCTGCTGCTAACTAAATTAATTCACCTCCGGGGGTGTAAATTTTGGGGCGAAAAATTCCTTGAAGGTTTTTCGTACTTTACTTAGACCGAGGGGCAGATTTCAACGTCAATCGCATTATCAGCCGCGCCCCGATATGGCCTAGACAAGTCGGCGAAGATTTTAAATTGGCCTCCGCGCTAAGCTTTACCAGAGTTGTCCTAAGGGAGGATCTTTTTTGTCTTTTTCGGGTTTTTCCCTATTTTTATGTCTATTAAATTTGATTAAATTATTGGAGTTTGATGCACGCAAGAGGCATTACAGAAATAAAATAAATATGAACTTGTTCCTGAACCCCTTTATATTTTAAAATTAAGATCAAATCCTTCCAAAATAAATCATATGCTATGCATATATTTAAGTGATCAACACCTTAATCAAGGTATTGCATCTCAATAATCACGATAATCCTGCTGGCACAGCGCGTACAGCTTGGTATCACACGGGGCATCGTTCACCGTCCACTGGAAGCCCTGCCTGGGCCAGTAGTACAGATTCATGCAGTGTTCCGGTCCTCCGGTGGGCTCTCCGGGCCTCCACTTGACCCAACCGACCCGCGATCCCGTCGGTTGCCACACGTACGTTCCGATCCGGCCCAGATCCGTCGCACCAAGCCACAGGCCAAAGAATCCGGACGCTTGCTTGCCGGTCAGTTGGGCCTCTCGTACGGCTTCATCGTGTTTGGCCGGAGTGTCCAGGATGGCCGGGCGCATCCCCAGACGGTTGCAGTACTCGACCGCCTCGAACCAGTTGAACTTGGGTGGGGTTTTTAATGGTTTTTGGTGGGATTTATTGGTGAATTTTGTTACTTACCGTGGTACAAGATATGTGATAGCGTGAGTTACAGCTGAGACCCTGCTCAGCAGCAAGAAGAAGAAGTAAAACGAGCTTCGCTATGGTACAAAAAGAACGAGCCATAATTGCAACCTCGCTTATTCTGACTAACTGATCAACTTGCAGTAAGATAGGGGAAAGTGGGGCAAGTGTAACAAGCTAAGGAAATGCTCGTTATAATCCATTAAAACGTTGAAAAATCTGTCGGATTTGTTATAATCATCTTATTCCAAGTCTTGACAGAGACTTTAATAGAACAAGTTTTTAAAAAAATCCAGTTTTTTAATGTAAAAAATTGATTTTAAAATTTTTGATTTTCTGTACGTTCTACTCAACTTGTGGGGCAAGACGAACAACCCGTTGGGGCAAGAGGAACAATGAATGAAAAAACATGATAATTTACTAACAATTGAACTGTTATCACTTACCCAAGTAACAAGCAAAATGCTTCTACTTCTTAGCAGGTTTTATAAAAGATTTAAAATTTGCTACTCGGTGTTGTGATGATATTGAACAAAACTTTAAAGATTTACGATAGAAATCTCTTAAAAGTATCTTCAAGAGCACTTTAGAACCATGACACATAGTTTTGTGCCACTCTTCGTTGTTTGACTTGAAGTTATCCCAGAGAGGTTATTTTTAAGACCATTTTACATTGCCAAAACTGCCTTAAAACTGAACTAAAACTTCTCCGTTTTATGAAAGCATAATTCAAGAGTCTTTGAACTTGATCTGTCAAATCACTGAATATTCGTACAGTCAGTCAGTTTAGTGACCTCTCCGACACGCAAAATCGGCACGACGCATCCGGACCAGAATTAGGCGTTTCGAGAATGGAGAAAAATGTCCCGCGGAGTGCTAGTGTTTTTAAACCATCGTGTTGATTACTGTGACTAAAAATTATCGTTATTTCTACTTTTTTTTTTCCTGTGATTTTTTTTCGACAGGTGCTGGCCGAAGAAGCCCACCCGGTTGAGGATCTGGATGCCGGTGCGTGCCGCGAGCTCCTGTCCGGCGCCCAGAGCAAACTTTCGTCGGCCGCTACTGATGTGGAACGCGCCGAGGCTGAATTGCCGTTGAAGTGGCCAAGGCTCTCGTCAAGGCTGTCGAATAAGGTGCGAGCAAAACACCAACCTGCCGGTGAATCCGTGTCCAGTACCCGTCCTTACATTTAGATTCAATTGCGAGATCAGTGTTTTCTTCAAAAGTCGCGGCCGTTCAATGAATAAATAAAATGATTTGAAAAATAATTAACACCATTGTTTTAATCCAACGACAAAAAAGCATTTCCAAAAATCTTTTTCGGATCTACCTCCTGCAAACAAATATGTGCATGCGCTACGGTCGCAATACTACGCGTTTTACTCTGCGATAAAACCGCATTAAAGCTTACTGCAGTCTACATGTTCTTACTTAATCTTGAACAAGAGCTTCTCAAGAAACATAGCTCTAATAACTGCTTTGAGTAAGAGAGAATAGATTTGATGAGATCAGCCATATTAACATGAAAAAATAACGCCCAAAAACGGAAGCCATGTTGATTTTTCTGCTGATGTAGAATTAATTGTTCGATTAAAAATTACAAATCATAGTAATTTTGAAAGATTCATACCTTCGATGCATATTTTTTCGAGGCATCTAAGAAAATTGATCAGTGAAATTTTTATGGCAAGAATTTTACGATAAAAATGGCTGCGTAAAGTCACAGTTATATTTATTTGGTTATTATAATATAATTATCCGTGTAAGCTTAAGTTGATCGGCCATTTGTGAATTCATTTCGAAAAGATTAAATGGATTTCACGAAATAAAATTCAGAACTGGTTTTTCTTCGACAAATCTTTTTTATCATCAACGAGAGCAAATAAGTTTAAGTTCACTTTATTACAGTCTTGAAGATCTCTTCTATGATGTTATAAATTTTTGAAGCTTGAGAATAAGTTTTAGAATAGCAATAAAGAGCATTTGCAGAGTATTGTAAAAATCAACGTCAAAGTTGCTTAGTTTTAAATAACTCCGCATAAACGCTCTTGATAACCTCCCAAAATAGTCCACTTTGCTCTTAACTCAGGTTTAACGCTGATTTATTGTTGTTCTGGAGAAAGTTATGCTTTATGATAATTTTTGGCTAAGATAACTTGAATCTATCTTTAAGAAAGTAAAAAAACTTAAATTGTTACTTGGGATTAGATACATCAGATTAGAATGTATTTGAAACGTTTCTTTCATTTTTAGATTAAAAAATAATATTTTACTAAAAATTTGATCGTTTTTACGAAAAAAAAAATATTACTTAGATGATAAATAGTAAATTTTCATGATATCACTATATTTTGTATGGACAATTTTTTTAAACAATTGTTTATCAGTTTTAAGTACTTTTATTTATTTATTTCACAATAAAATATGTTGTTGTAGCAATTCGTATTTTTTCCATACTAAAAATCCATATGGTACACTTGCCCCATCTGAACAAGATTTTTTAAAAGCTCTCAACAAAAATAACCAAAAGTTAAATCATACTTTATAAAAGGTGCAAGTCATTGGTAGGGACACTACTGATCTAGGAAAAATTGCATTTTGATAAAATGAGCCTTAAAACGAACCCTAAGCCTTATTTTGTACTTTCCAAATATTATAAGAAAACAAAGGTTTTGAAAAAAACTTCATTCAATCTTATGCCCAGTGGCGTTTACGTCGTTTTGGCGGTTATGTGGTAGTAGAATCAGCTAATTGCATTGCTAGCAACAATTCCTCATACTGGAAATAATCAAAATTGTAAAAATAACGGCCGTACGAGCGATTGTTCCTCTTGCCCCATATGGTCGTCTTGCCCCACCTTCCCCTATTTATATCATCACGTTATATATATTTTTCTTTGTAGAATGCAGGAACTTGTTATCAAATATTTGCAAATATCTACTTGTTATCTCTCATCCAACTAGCGACATTTTATATTTTGATTGTGATAAGACCTTCATTCATAAATACAATTTATGACTTAGTTTGCGAATTACAAGCTAGGAACTACTGAAGCTGATTCACTCTATAAATAACTTAACATTACCAGTTCTTGACATTCACTACACTTTATAATCGTGCTGGCAGAGCGCGTAAAAACGCAGTTCACAGTTGGCATCGTTCGTCATCCAGTAAAACTCTTCCTCGTGCCAATTGTACAGGTTCATGCAGCGTTCGTTTGCACCTCCGGACGGTTCCCCAAACTTCCACTTGGTCCAGGTAACCTTCGTCCCCGTTGGAAGCCACACGAACGATCCCTTCTTGCCGAGATCGCTACCACCAATCCAGAGGCCGTTGTGGAATCCCGAAAAGTCTCGCACGGTGGCCTGGGCCTCGCGGACGGCTTCGGTGTGTTTTTCGAGCGTGTTCAGAACGGACAGCCTCATGCCAAGCCGGCTACAGTACTCTATGGATTCGAACCAGTTCAGCTTCAAACGATTTGAGCAGGTTAGTTTTGTTCTGTTCTTAATCGCGTCGAGACTTACCCTCATTAGAGATATATGATAACGACTGTTACAGCTGGAGCTTTGTTGGAGAACGAGAAGTAAAAGTGCCACCTTCAGGACAGGATGAGATGCTCTGGACATGACCACGTTTGTTTACGTTATGCTTCTTGAATAGTCATCGTACAGCGTTTTATACGATGACGATGTAGAGAATAATTGCTTGCTCATCAGCTGTCAGCATAAGGTGGCTTGATAGCGAAAGATTACAACAGAGAGTAATCATTACACAGTCCAAATGAATTATATTTCATTCCTTCAAAAACATCATACGTTCTTCTTTGTAACCCAACATAATTCTATCATAAATGTGGAAGTTATATAATAGGATGTAACAAAAATGACTTTTTATTAAGCATTCAGAAGTTTGTTCCGATGGGTGTACTGAGCCCATAACCGACATATGAGCTATCGCTTTGCATTTTTTTTTTTGCAACTTTACAAAAAGAAGCTTTTTAAAAAGAAACAGTTTATCTGTTTTCTTTTTTTGCATAAATTCAATTTGGGACATTCAATCATTTTCGCTACGAAATTTTAAAAAAATATATCCTCACATTTCGAGGCCTACTGTGCTCTGACGCAATATATTGTAGAAAATTTATGGACAAGTTAAACATTTGATAAGCAATACACTGTCCCTGATCGCATAAATGTTCCATATGCTTTTTCATCACTTTTGAGTTGATGAAACAAACAAAAAGCAAAGCAATCCACTTTAACGACCCCCGGGTCTTTTGTGATCTCTGTTGCAAGATTCTGCTCATTTCTAGGCGTCCGATGGTTGTGTGTGGTGAGAAACCCAAAACGTCTTTTACGCAAATGGACCGACGTTTTACTTCCCCATCCGATAGAAGGCCAGGAGGATAAGGCGGGAATAGAACCCGCGCCCCATAGCAACTTAGGGATCGGCAGCCGAAGCCGCTAACCACCGCGCCACGAGGCCCTCCTCTGGAAGTTTTACAATAGAATGTAATGACAATGGTTTTTTTTTGCGGGCTTTCAGGGATTTGTTCCGGAGTAACAAGTGCTAGCGCTTAGCATTTGAATTTTAAATAGGATTTTACCACACCCGAACGGCGGTCGCATGATTGTGATGCATGGCGGCATGAAAGTATATCAGAATCTGCAAGAAAACTGTCCTCATGCATTTTTTGCGATATAGGGGTATGACATTTTTGCCCGTTACCGACAATTATCGACATTACCGACGGCTTTTTGGTTGTATTTCACAAAAAAAAACCCTTAACAGAACGAGGATTGAACCACCAACTTCTTGGTTTTTGATCCAACACGCTACCAACGCGCCATGGACCCTTGATGAAAAGTGAGTGAAAGAGCACCAACATATGCTTCTCTTTGGAGTGTTGCTCAAGGACGGGCCAGCTTTATATGTGTTTGTGAGAACTGCAGATCGCTGAAATGTTTACACGCGGGCAAAAATAATCTACGGGCTTGCTGCAAAAAATGTTATAAAATGTGGCATTTTCTGCAGCAAATCCACTGTTGCAGATTTTGAGATATATTTTTCCTTTGGGTGCAGTAAAAATACATTTTTAATTACGATTTTTGGCCTCTATTGCTTTAACTTTAAACATCACTGGCGTGTAGGCCAGATCCATCCTCAAATTTTGGTACATATAACATTGAAGATACGCGCACTCTGGAGCTCTGTACAGACCTCCAAGATTCGGATTTTTTTTTCGAATACCGGCTCCGAGGTGCGACGCCAATCCTTATTGCTGGTGCTTATCTAAAAAAAAATGCCAGTACAGAGCTCTAGAGTGTTCAATGTTATAAATACCAAAACCTGGGCAAGGATATGGTCTATACACAAGTAATGTTTAAAATAAACGCTTTAGTGGCCATAGTGTTAAAAATTACCAAATTTGAAAAAAAAAAACTTTTTTCGGGTTAGATCCCAAAGAATCCTAAGTTTGGTGACCTTTGGTCCAACCTCGCGCGTTTAGCACCCCCTCTTTTTGTTGAGATGTTTGAAAACCCTCATTTTTTTAATGCTTTTTAGAAGCTTTTTATGAAACTTATTGATCTTTAAACTGTTTAAAAATTCATTCATTTTCGTTACGAAATTTAAAAAAATTCTTAACATATTCGAGGCCTACTGTGCTTTAAACATTTGATAAGCAATACAGCACTTACTAACTTAAAAAAGTGATATCTCAAGAAATTTTCAATTTACCCTGAGGTTTTGATTAAGTGCTCGTCCAAAGGGTTAAAGTGAGCAGATTTGGTGAAGGTCGGTTTTTTATTTACAGTTTTTCCATTTTTGAAAATTATTTTAAAAGCGCCACTTTCGATGACTTCAAGAAACATCATTCGTGTCAAGTTCTTGTTTACAAAAAACTAAAATAATCATTCTATGTTTATGCTATAAAAACCAAAATTGACGGGATCTTTGCTATAAAAACGTGGTTTGACTCAAATTCATAAAAACCTATCTTAAAATTAAAATAATTCAAAAGAAATCCACACGCAAACTATCAGATGAAATTTCGTCGGACTGTGTTTTGGATTAACCCACTTAATCAAACAAAGACAACAAATTTGAAAAAGTATTTAAGAATAAAATTATCTTTGAAATGGTTGCTTCCAACTTATATCCTACAAAATAATTTTAAAGAAGACTCTCAAGAAAATATATACAATAAATGTCTTAAGATTTGGTTAAAAATCGAGCAAACGCCTACCAATTGAATTGCGAGTGCGGTATAAGAAACCGTGCCATTTCATATTCATTTTAACTATGCTGTATTATTTCTCAATACCGTTATTTGGGATGAACCGGGACAGCTAATTAGCCATCATATGATCCTATTTTTAAATATTTTTGATTGGTTTTGGTTAGAACTGCCACAGAACTACAACATTATTACATTGATTTCCAAATTTGAAGCTTTTAGGTTTTTAAGGGGTGAAATTGAGTTTACTGCCCCTATTAAGACAATTGTTCTGGTTCGACCCAGTTGACAAGTGGCGATGGGTGTTAAATCTGAACTTGGCTCTAAAATGCTGCGTCATGTGTGGATGGCACCACAGTAGCAGCACCGCTAGCATGATTCACGGATGAACGCACGTTCATTACTACACGCAAGAGTATAAACAAAAAAAAACAAGATTCTAGTTACACGAGCTTATCACATGCTGGTCATCCGAATAAGGTGCATATTTGTCTTCGGGGCAAATACGCGTTCAACTTGTATTGAGACCTCTGGTGGTCAACGACCTTTTCTCTCATTATATCAAACGCGTTGCATAAATGAGCTGAAATTTGATCAATGAATATAGTTCAAGCTGAACCGTTATGAAAAGACAACGTCTTCTGCCAAAAGTTGGACAAATCAGACGTAACAATATCAAAAAAAAATCCTGCGGATATTTGTCAAAAAGCAGTGCGACCCACTCATTCCTATTGATAACATTAACTAACTTCAGCAGCGGCTACTATTTTATCGATAGGTAACATCAAGCCTGTCATCCTCTATGGTTCAATCGGACCGCGTACTGAACTAAGAATCCAGACGTCGCTGGTTCGAATCCCGTTAAATATATATTTGGCACCCTCTCCCCGCGCCATATCTTCACACTTAGGACAGCCGGGAGGCGAAGTTCTGAGACTCATGACTACAAGACCTCCAATCTTCGAGTTCATTTCAACCGATTCACCAATAAGATCATCTCAACTGAGTGGCGTTATCGAAGTTCAAACTTTACCTAAATGAATCAGAGAGTAAAATGCTCACGATCGTTACATGATTTTTTCCCAAAATCTTAAAGATACAATTTTACTACTAGTTTGAATGCTGTTTGAATGCTGCTTCTCCATGAAACTCATAGAGCAAAATTTGAGTAATTAATGTCATAAAAAAATTAAATTATTATCAAACGACGTGGACAATTTCAGGTTTCATTTTGTATGGACAAGCGGGACATGGGTGTCCGTACTTTCCAAGAAAGTGTCCACGTGCTAGATAAGAACACAATACTTTGTCATTGACAGGAAATGTAGTAATGACGTCATTTGATTTTATTATGAGTATGGTTCGATAAAAATACACGGCAATGACTTCTATAAATATCCGAGAACCTCAACTGCGAGGAATCCAACGATCACGTAAACAACTATGAAACGGTGTTTTTGTGGGCATGACCTTCCTCAATTCGCAACCTCCTTCTGGCACAAAGCATACAGCGTGGTATCACAGGGCGCGTCATTCGCCTCCCAGTCAAATTGCCGTTCCGGCCAGTAGTACAGGGTCATGCAGTGTTCCGGCGGCCCGGATGGCTCCCCCGGGCTCCACTTGGCCCAGGTGACTGGTGCTCCCGTCGCTTGCCACACGTACGAACCAGTTTTGGCCAAATCGGAAGCCCCGACCCAAAGGCCGAAAAATCCCGCCGATTGCCGTCCGGTGGCTTGGGCTTCGCGCACCGCCTGATCGTGTTTGGCCTGGCTGTCCAGGACGGCGGGACGCATCCCACGGCGGTTGCAGTATTCGATCGACTCGAACCAGTTGAGCTGGAAATTAAGGGTGAGTTAATTTGAGATATTTTTTTTTTGTTAACAAGAATAAATTTACCTCATTCGAAGATATATGATACTGAACATTGCAGTTGACACATGGTTGAACTGAAAATTTTCAAAAATTAATAAAAATTGGTTGAAATTTAATTAACACCAACATACCATTCGGTTTCTTGGTTGATCGCTCCTGGCACATTGCGTACAGCGTCGTGTCACAGGGAGCGTCATTCGTCTCCCAGTCAAATTGCCTTTCCGGCCAGTAGTACAGGGTCATGCAGTGTTCCGGTGGTCCAGATGGTTCTCCCGCGCTCCACTTGGCCCACAGGACCGGTGCACCCGTCGGTTGCCACACGTACGATTGATGCTTGGCCAGATCGGAGGCGCCCAGCCAGAGGCCAAAAAAGCCCGACGATTGCCGTCCGGTGGCCTGGGCCTCGCGCACCGCCAGATCATGCTTGGCCTGGCTGTCCAGGATGGCCGGTTGCATGCCACGCCGGTTGCAGTACTCGACCGCTTCGAACCAGTTGAGCTGGAATATTGAGGTCAATTAAATTTAACGGTAGTTAATTAAATTTTATACTCCTCCTGGGAGTTATCAGATCTTCAATATTATTGGCTCTTTAAAAAACATTTTCAAAAATATAAAATTCATAAAATCAAGATTTGTGAGATCTTTTTATTATTATTAAGGGGTTACATATATGTAAATCGACAAAAATGTAAGAGGTTGGTTTGGCCACACACTTAAACTTTTTTTAATCTGTTTTAAGGGCATTAAAATATATATTTTCAACTATTATCAAAATAAATTTGAAGATATTTGGTTGTATCATTGCCAAGATACAGCCATTTTAAGTTAGCAGTTTCAAAAAACGGGTGCCGCGATATCTCCACACTGCTTTGACCAAATTTGATCAAAATTTTGGTGAAGCCTCGTTAAACCGGTCCTGTGTGCATGACAAATCCCGATTTTCAAAAAGTTTGTTTGAAAAAAAGATAAAAATATTTTTATGTTTTTCATATAAAAAATCGCCAGTTTTTGATTTTTGTATTTTTTTAAAAAGCAAAATTTCAAAATCGGACTTCGTCATGCACACGGGATATGTCTTGCAAGTCTTCATCTCAAATTTCAGCCAATTTGGTCCATCCCATCGCGAGATATCGTGGCACCCGTAAATCAACTCGGTGTTCAGAGAAAAACACTCACAAAGTTCGACATTTCGCTTTGCGCATGGCAAAATTTTGAATGTAAATCGTCTTTTACTCAGTTAAATCATGGAATATCTTCATGAAACTTTCAGGAGTGATTGAAAATCATCTTTTAAGTGGATTTATTAAATTTTCTGAAATATGAAATTTTTGATTTTCTACATGTATGTAACCCCTTAATGAATTTAACTTAGCAATACTAACCTCAGTTGAAGAAATGTGGTACCGTTCATCTAAGAAAAGAAAGAGCAAAATAAGTTAATCATCTTCAAAAAAATGTACCAATGTTTATAAAAGTACAACTTCCAAGAATCACGGATATCTGTCCCACCCTGCCTAATCCTTGTACGGTCCAGAGCGCCCAACCCAACTCTAACTAACTCTAAGGGCATCCCGGCATGTTGGCGCAAAAAAGAAACTGGGGACGTGCCGAAGGATACGCACCGCGTGTCAAAAACATATGCAAATTCGTACAAATTGTACTCGCAGACAAAAGGTCAAGTCTCGGTGAGACAACATAATCTTTGTCTGTGTGTAATTCAATTTGGCCCGGGAAGGGCGTCGTTTTCTACTTCTTGTTTTTTGTTACCTTCATTCTTCTTCGAGAGATGGTGCTTCCTTTCATGACCCTGCTCGCAATCATCCTTTATTCATGATAAAATTTCAAACAGCACAAAAATGCCATCAACAAGTTCGCACAGCTATATTGAAGTTCCACGCGAAAACAGTTATAAATGTTTTTTTCATTAATTTTAAATGATTTAAGACGTATTTAATTATGTTTATTTTGATAAAAATTTACAATAACTTAAATTTATAAGAAATGAAAACATTTTTTTCCTAAAATTAATTTCGTTGAAATTTGGGTTTTCACATGGAATTTCCTTAGGCAGCAACATAACCCACATTTTTCCGAAGCGTGTTCCTTGTTTCCAAAAATGGGCACATTTTGCTCCGGACAGCAAACGGGGAGATCCCGTCGGTTTTTGGAGTACGATTGCTCGGTCCTTTTTTTCGTTTTTTCGAATGTTGAGAGAACTAAAAATGGCCAGCATTTCGGGGGCTGAAGCCCGCGAGGGCCGACCGACCGAAGGCCAACAAACCCGAAACAAATAATCTCAACAAAAAAAATGGTCCCGGTATGTGGCATTTTGGGTCGGCGACGACAATCTGGGGGGAACGAAAAAAAAAACACCCAGGAAGAGGATCCAACGCATGTGCTGGTTGGCCCGAAAACCGACCCATATGGGCGTTCGATATGGTTCCACTTTCGTTATTATCGTGTGACGGAATAATTGAAATGAATCGGGTTTAACGTTGTGTCCGCACTGGCCAGTAACGGCAGGACACAAGTTCAGAGTTGATCGAGAGTGGCTGGTGAAATTGAAAAATGGGCTAATAAATGTTGGATTGAAATTGATTTTTCAATTTTATTTTCAATTTTTTTACTGGTCAATAAATCGATGTGAGCGTGATAACTTATCGTTTGTCGCTTTTTGACGTTTCGAGAAAAACGAGTTTTAATGTTTGACCCGAGGTTTGACCTCTCTTTGAAAATATTTTGTTATGTTTGGTTTTCAACGTTAAATATTTCTTAATTGAGAAAATGCTTACAATTCAAAAACGGTGAACATTTAAAAGACATGTTTTATTGAAGATATGATTTGAATCTCAAAATAAATTTATGAGATCTAGACTAGTGATTTTTCGCTTTTTCACGAAGCCAGGTAATCGAAATTTGGTAAATACCGCGAAATGCCGCGAAATTTTAAATAATTTAGTGTCAAATTGCTCCTCACCAACAATGAAAGAATCTTAATCTAAAGAAAATCTTTTGACGCTCATCAAGAGAAAAAATCGAAAGAATCTTGGCTCTCTTCTTTTGCGCACGAAAGATCGATAAAAGGAAACTCTTAAAATCATCATCTGGATTATTCGGCGAAACACCGATTTCACTACTACACTTTCATGTTTAACGTCGCACGTCGAAAAATGACCTGTCACATGTTTGTAAACAAAACGTAATAAATGAATTTCAGTGGTACTAACAAAGTGAGTCATAGAAAATCTTCTGTGATTTACTTCGAGAAGTTCGAGAGCGAAAAAGATTTTTTGGAATTTGTGCATCCCTGCTCCTCACTATATTTAATCATCGATTTTTTTTTATTCAATCACATGATTTTTAACAGGCAATTTGAAAGCAGTTGTAAAACATGTCAAATAACGAACTCGATTTTTAAAGATTTTGTTCATTCCAATGTTTTATGAAATATAGATAAATGATTGCAAATTTCCAATAAATCGAATAGTTCCAATAAATTAGCAAATGAAATTTTTTATTTTTTATTTTTTTAGGCGTCATCCATAAAGTATGTCACGCTCTAAAAAGGGTGGGGGGGATTTTGGCTAATTTTAGCGTGATGTACTTTATGGATTAAGCCATTATATAACTGATTCAACTTTCGGTGAATGTGTTATTCAGGATGAGCTTTGTTATGGCAATATTTAGAAAATTATTTCTTTACTAAATCTCAGTAAAACGACAACAGCTGTTTTATGAAGTAAGCTGATGAAAAATCTAATATTTTTTTTCCTGTACATGATTTTGCACCATCCTCAACTCTAACAAAATAGTTACCTTTTTAAAGTCCAATATTTTTTAAAATCCCGCTTTCAACGCGAATTTAAAAAAAAAAGATTTTTTTTGCATACTTATTTTTCTGACAACTACCTACAACTTTGAAAAAAAAAATTAGAAAAAAATCAAAAGACATTACAAAAATAGCAAAATTCTTTAGAATTACTGAACTATTGACATTGTTTGATTCCATTTCTTGAATAACAATTTAATGGCACGTAAATCAAATTGAATGATTGGTTTTTCTACATTTTTTATTATGGCTGCCACAAAGCGAAATAAAAAATAAAAATAAATCCAACTGAAGAATGTCAGATAACGTATATATTGTACAACAATAATATTCTACGTTCAAATATTTAAAGTTAAGTGCATTTAAAAAATAAGAACCGTTATTTGAGCAAATCTAAAAACCTCTCTTGAAAATCTGCTTTGCCCGAAATATTGACTGGATGCAGAGTGCAGATAGAAAGCCATCATGTCAAATGTGACATCCTTTTTTTT
Organism: Culex pipiens pallens; assembly: GCF_016801865.2. Lineage (NCBI taxonomy): Eukaryota > Metazoa > Arthropoda > Insecta > Diptera > Culicidae > Culex > Culex pipiens. The sequence continues at coordinate 26,587,206 of NC_068939.1, forward strand.
TGTTATTTTGATCAGATTCAGATTGTCAAACATGAACTCGTGACTCCGAGAATCGGAATAACATCTGAGATATTCATAAAACTATGCCGGGTCCGGTGGTTTAGTGGTTAGCGTGGTAGCCTCCAAACCCCAGTATGGCCTGGGTTCAATCCCAGACGGACCCGGTGGCATTTTTCGAGACGAGATTTGCCTGACCACGCCTTCTATCGGATGAGGAAGTAAAACGTCGGTCCATTAGCGTAAAAGAGGTTTTGAGTGACTCACCACACATAACCTTTGGACGCCTAGAAATGAGCAGAAACTTGCAACAGAGCCCACAAAAGACCCGGGGGTCGTTAAAGTGGATTGCTTTGCTTATATTCATGAAACTATAAAGTTTGGCATAAGGGTAATTTTGGCCTAACAATATACGACAGAAACGCACATTGTTATGCAAGCTTTTGAAGCGGTATTCAAAACACACCACCCAGTTTCCACTTACCACTACTCGCCTCCGGCAACGACCCAACCACACTTCGAATCCACGGCACAAACACGACCACATTCGTAAAGGCCGCGTAGCTGTCAACCCGACACAGATTACTGTCGGCATCTCGCGGTGTCGTAAACGAAATGATTCCAACCACAAACCAAGCCGATCCTCTCTTCACGTGCAACCCTCCGCCGCTGTCCCCATTGCAGACGGCCGTACTCCCGTTGGTATAGCCGGCACAGAACAGGGTACTGTCCAGGGCTAGCCCGAAGGTGTCCCGGTTGCTCTCGATGCACTGGCTGGTGTCCACCACGGGCATCCGAGTGGCCTTCAACACCGGCGACAATTCGTCACTCTCCGTGAAGCCCCAGCCGACGGCCGTACCGAGCAGTCCGGTTATGGCCGGTTCTTGGTTGACACAAGCCGGTTGAACGAACTCATCAAACTGAGCTTCGGTACTCAGCTCCAGTAACGCAATGTCGTTCTTCTTCCCGTTAGCTTCCGGAACCCGGTGAATCGTCAGCACTTCGTGCTGCTGCGTATTCCGTAGATTTGGAGCGTTCAGATTGTTCAGCCCGAGCCGTACAAAGATCCGCTTCGGCGACAACACGAACCCGTTGTCGTCCTTGACGCAATGGTCGGCCGTCATGACGAACCGGGCGTTCAGCAACGTTCCACCACACGCGTAGCTATCCGAGCGGCCCTTCCGGTGGTAGATGGCCCCGTGCCAGGGGAAACTCCCCGGTACGGTGTCCCGTCCCCGTACGATCACTTCGTTGATGGTCACCTTCCGGGCGCCGCACTGCTGCGAGTCGATGACCTTGAACAGCTGCGCGACGGCGACGCCGATCGTCAACAGCAGCGCAACGGTGAAGTTCATGGTTGAACTTGCGCAGAACACGTTTAGCTCGAACGAGACGTTACATTGAACTGTTGCAAGAATACGCAGCGCTCAGATTCAGAACGCGGTCGAGATTTGTTTTCAATCAAAATAGAACACAAAGTTAAGACCGTCTCGACGAGATAACCTCCACAACTGAGCTGGTTTTTGGGTTGTGGTGTTTTTGCTCGATAAGACAGTTGACTCATGTGTAGTAATCTTGGGTAATCTGCGTTTGAAGCCGAAACCGGTTTGACTCTTCTGCTTGAATGGTGGCATAAAATGGTAACTGTTTAGTAAAGTAGAGGTAGCATTGCTTGATCAAGACACTTTTTGTTATTTTGAATAATTGAAATACAATTTTCGCAGTCTTCGCTACAGAAATGGTAAAAATATTCGATTTTTTATCTTTTGGCGGAATTTCTTGGTGTCTTCTGTTGTAGGTATTGATAGAAACTATTAAAAAAATAAGCACGCAATTATTTTTACATAAGATTTTTTTTATTAACTTTTAAAAAAATCGAAATTCATATGTTTAAGTTTTGTTTGTTTTAGGGAACAAAACCCGCAATTTTTGAGCCAAAGAGAAGTAGGATTACGGACCAAATTGTCGTTTTGATAGGGTTGTCAGATCCTCGTTGGAAATGTCTAATTACATTTCCATAAATGTATAGCATGACGGTTTTTCTTACAAAAACAAACTTTTTCAAATGTTCCGGACATTAGTTAAAATTGTTTTTTAAGCATAACTTTTAAAATACCTACACGGAAAGGGGATCGATCACCAAACCAGCGACCGAATTTTGCTGGGTTGGTTTTGCTGATATCAGCGAAATTTTTCTCTAAACCAGCGAAATTTTTCGCTGAAAAAGGTGGTTGCGCGAAATCAAATCCAGCAACTTGGTTTCGCTGGTTTGTTATTTCCGAAACGGTTTCTTTTCCAGCGAAAGTTTTCGCTGGTTTGATACACATCCTTCCGACAGCCGTCATAAATGTTTGTTATTGTTCACGTTTGGAAGCGATTTGTGGCAATCGAATTGCTTCAGGGGTTTTTTTTCAAAACAAAAACGTTACTTAATCCACCAGAAGGTGGTTGCTGCCTTCCTCCTAAAAGCCTTACAACCTCACACTACGAAAGTTTTGGCTAACGCTTACTTAGTAAAGACACTATACATCTGAGTGCTGCCATCTATGATAAATTTATTGAACGATTTGAAAGCACTGCAGTGTTTGTGTGCGTGCACTGAGCGGAAAGTTCCGACAGCCTTTCGCCGGAGCTTTCAAATTATGTAAATAATTACCCTTTTTATTATCAACCAAAACAGTTTTTCGAACATAACTTTTAATGTACTGCACCAAACCGGATGAAATTTAAAAAAGACTTAAAGAACCTGAAGATTAATCCAAAAACAAAGATCCGGACAAAATCGGTCGAGCCAGTTCCGAGAAAAGTGAGTGAGAAAAAAAATTCTACGTCCATCCACACGCACAGACATTTGCTCAGAATTTGATTCTGAGCCGATATGTATACGTAAAGGTATATCTTGGAGGCTTATTTAAAAAGTTCAATTTTTGAGTGATTTTATAGCCTTGCCTCAGTGAGGTGAGGAAGGCAAAAAGCATGAAAAAGTTCTGCATCAAGTGTTCAGCATTAAAATACATACTCAACAGGTAATGGTTCTTTTCAATGAAAAGAAGCACGTTTCCATAAAGTTCTCGCAGCAGAAAAATATGGTGCAGTGAAGCTGGAGATGTATTTGTACTGCTGCATAGATGAGTGCACAAATTGTCGCAGGTGGCAGCAAGAATCGTAGGCGAGGAACTTGACCATGGCCGCGGAACAGTTTGTGCTGTGGCAAGTAAGTACAACCTGGTTGGACTTTCTTTTAATTCTGCTTCCGTTACTTCGAAATCTTTTCTGACGATTGTTCCATCCGTAAACCTCCGTCAACCGGAACGGAACTTTAAGATTTTTAGGTCGGTAACCGGTCACGCGCTGGAAAAAAACAACATTTGTTCAAAACTGTGTCTTTCTTTACACCACCTAGACTTTTTTTTATAAAACTTTACATTCCATTTTTCAAAAATTGTCCAGCGTAAAAGAACACCAGTTCAGTGAAAAAATCCGCTGGACCAGCGAATTGTTTCCCAAAACCAGCACAATAATCTACTGGTTGATTTTGGTACGAGCTGCTGCCGCCGGAAAAAACACCCGGACGTCAGCGATAGAAAACGCTGATCCAGCGTAAAAGAACACTGGTCCAGTGAAGAAATCCGCTGGACCAGCGAATTGTTTCCCAAAACCAGTACAATAATCTCCTGGTTGATTTTGGTGCCCTGCCGCTTTTTCCAAATCAGCGAGAAAATTTTCTGATTCTAGCAAAACTGATCCCCCAAACAGCGACATTTTTCACCAAACCAGTGTTTTTTTTTTTCACTGGTTTGGTAGAATTTCATCGGTTTCCAAACCAGCGAAAAAAAATAGCGATTCTAGGTAATTTTTGTGCAGGCTGAGAAATTAGCGACATTTTTCGCTAGTTTTAGCGAACTTTATCGCGATTTGGCGATGGATCCCCTTTCCGTGTAACTAAACATCACCATTTATAGGTATTGACTTATGGGACCCCAAGATGGATCGAATGAGGCCAAAACAGACAAAACCGGATCAGACAGTCCCGAGATAATTATTTTTATCCAACCACACTCACAGACACTTGCTCAGAATTTGATTCTGAGTCGATATGTACACATGAAGGTGGGTCTAGGAGGTCTAATTAAAAATTTATTTTTTCGAGTGATTTTATAGCATTACTTTATTGAGATGAGGAAGGTAGTTTTCTCCATCAACAAAGAATTACAAAATTTATGTTACATCAAAAACACTAGGACAAATTTTAGTAATATTCCAATTATTTTTCCAAAAATCGCAATTAAAAGTAAATCATAACTCGGTGGCCGAATTTTGGTTTGTACTTCTCCGTGTACCTATTTCTGTCTGAATAGTCCTCTAAAAAACCTATAACTTTGCCGAAGACATCAAATCGATCGAAAAATTCCTCCAAAAGAAACAGATTTTCGAATATTTATGCACAATATTTTTGTTTACAATACAGCAGCAAAAAGTGTATGAAGCCTTGTATGGGTGAACCAATGACACAAAATGGCGATTTGGTCAAGGCTGCCACAAATTTTCAACTAAATGAGGATTAACCTTTATTCAGAATGCAGCAGATTCATATTAAAGTTACAACTTCAAATTTGGAAATGTCCCAACAATGATCAAGAGGTTCCTTGGTCCAAATAATCAGACTCGTTTTTTTTTGTTTTGTCATTAGGGTGATTCTAGCAAAAGTTTTTCCTGGTCGTTTTGAATAATTTAAACTCTGTTGGCCGTAAATAATTGGTTATGGGTTAGATTTTACGAAAAATTGTTCAGAGACTGAAAAATCAATTTCAAAATAACTGCATTTTGAAAATAAACGGCGCATAAACGAAACATTTTGATAGTTAATGTTTTTATCGCAATGACCTTTTTAAATAAGAGCGATAAACTAACAGTTAAATACTGAAAATTTATAATGAAAAGAAAAAAAACTTTTGACGCTATAATTTTTAACTTATGACCATTTTCATAAAAATGTTTTTTTTTCACAATTTTTCTTGTTAAAGAATCTCTTCCATTATAGAATTTGTTGAGTAAAATTCAATGAATATTTACTAGACATAGGCTCTGCGTGATATATTTTTATACGACATTTTCAAACGTTTGTCTTTTTTTCGATCCTTAATCTATTTTTCCTTAAAATCTCCACTAATAACCTATCATTTGTGTTCAAGAGATAATAATGATCGGTTGAAATAACTACATTTTTTCCGAAATTTAAATTTGTAGTCACCCTTTTTCAGCTAACTACTCTTATAAACGTGTCAAATTCTAGAGTTTATTTTGAATAAGACCTATAAACTATTGTGTTTCATATGTTTATACTGCCCCTGATCGCATAAATGTCCCATATGCATTTTCATCGATTTTGAGTTATTGATGCAGTTTGGTTCAAAATCGTGTGCTCTTTCCAAAAAGCCTATAACATCCAGTACTTTGTTCTAGAAATCAGGAGGAAATCCAGTTTTTTCGTGAAAACTTAACACGTAGCCTTATGTGTGAGACAAACTTCAAATGCGTTTTTCTCAGGTTGCTGTTTTTGCATATGGGACATTTATGCGAACATGGGCAGTATAGGACCTAATCAAAAAAGTCTAGAATTGAACTTTCAAATATAAATTTTTGTGCGAAATTACCTTTAGTTTCTGAAAACTGTAAAAAATGCTAATCGAAGATGGGATAAATTTTAGTATTTTTCCCCCAAAGAGTGGTCAAGACAACAGAGAGAACGACCCATGTGAATTAACGGAACCGGTTCAACTGGGCTGCCAATAACTTGCCGTGATAATTGGAATCCCACGACTGTGACAAGATCAGTTGTAAATACACAGAAAAAAAAATGATGGTAATATTCATCAGGAAATGGTGACAGATATTGTGTCAAAAAAATTATTAATTTTACCCCAGATGATGAATTTTCATCAGTTTTTGATGAATATTGATCAGGTTCACATTGTTACACTTTTTTTATGTAATATTACTCAAAAAAGAGGTAATAATCAACCTACAAAATTTTCAACATTCCAAAATTCAATTTTTTTTCTGTGTATGGGAAGGTGTACATATCTTAAAACCTCTCGACTCAGATCGATAAACTGAGCAATTGGTTTTTTCTAGGCATGGTGTCTACCATAGTTAGTTTTTGTGCAAAGTTTGATGAAATGAATAATTAGGATCCTTTTTCGGTAGAAAATACTCTCCTTTCAAATTAAAAATGAATAACTGTCGCCCAACACGACCCCATCGCATCTGATGAAATATCAATTTTCCGAACCCCAATGAAACCCCAATCATTCACTCACACAGTCTGTCTCGAAATTCAACCCCCCAAATGTAGTCCCAGACAGCGGGCACCAGCAGGTATATTACCCCTAGGCCGGTCTACGGGCTACGGCCCATTTGTATTTATAGCGCGCGCCATCTACGCACTCGCTCTCCAGCAACACGGCTCTCCCTTAAAACAGCACCACCCGCCCACGCAAATGATGATCCGCCGGAATGTATGCAAATGTCGTTTGTTTGACATCACGTCGTCGTCGGCTTTTGGCGTAGGTGGAAAACTTGCACAAACCCAAAAATTTTCCGCACATCAACAACCGACGAGGGTTTTCTTTCGAGAGAAACAAAACGACGGCGGCGGTACCGGGTTTATGTTTTCCGATCAGGTTTCACCTTTTCCGGGAAAATTAGGTTCGTTTACAAGCCGCGGGATGACACGGCGAAGCCGTAACGGAAGCTGCACATCATTAGAGGGTGGAAATATTAGAAAAATGGGGGGAAAATATTGCCGGATCTAGGCTAGGTCTGAACGGGGGGACTAAAGCAGCCATAAAAATGCCGTCAGAGACTTTGGAATGTCTTTGGAAGTTCAAGGTGTGTCCGGAAAAATCAATTTCAGGCTGCACAACGAGCAGTTATTCAACGAGGTAATTTAGCTTCTTCCTTTACCGGTTACGTACGGAAGGCATCAATGGACAACAACTGAAACCTTATACTGAGGAATTCAGATTTCATTAGGAATTGTGGAAAAGGATGATGTATAAGATTGAGATTATATTGATATTGAGTGATCATTCTCAATACGGAGCCTATCCAAACGATTGACTATTGATACCGTCACGGATGAATTGTGATAGCTTTGGAACATGAGAATCTAATCTCGTTGGAATTCTGAGGTGGTTGTTTGTGTAGAAGAAATGACAACTGGTTTATGCATTCCAATGTCCTTGAATGGGGAAATTGGCCATAGAAAATTTAGTTGAATTCCATCTATAGAATGATTAGTTTTGTTGTTGTCTATCTTTTCACAAATAGATCTTGATTTTCCTTTAACCCTTTAATTTTCATTTAAAGCAGATAAAGCATGTCAAATAGCTGCGGTAAAATATATCTTCAAAGCTAAGTTTTATCCCTAATGTACAAACCCGGAAAATCATGTACAATTAATTGCAGCTCACCGTACAGTTCCGACCTGGCCTGCCATCGTTAATCTCGTGGACCTGGGTGCCGTAACTTGGTAAGTTCACTTACAGTGTGGTACCGCCAGTAACCAACCAGACGGTTCCCAGTCCCATCTTGGCGTGTGATAAATTGAATTTAGGGCCTCACGCAGCACCGGAGCCTGATGCTCTAGCAACAGATTGACCGTATCGTACCATCTGCTTCACAACACTGACAGCAGCAAAATGGAGAATGTCCACCCGGCGGGGCGAAGACAGTTAAGCTCATCGCGCTCAGCTGCTTAACCTAATGAAGATAAAAGCGGAATTTAATGAATTTAATTCCGTTTTGTTTACTTCCGGGTATTTGGAGACGGATTCTGGCAAGGCCATGGAATGATTTTAGTTTGATGAACTTAAGAAAAATCGTCCGTACAATTTAATCAAACTGACATAACTGCATCAATATTTTATAAATCATTATACAAATCAATAATGGTAAATCTAACAGAGGAATAAATAAAAGACTCGAAATGATTAAAAAGTCGACGTCGTCGTGCTATCTTGTCGCACCCGCCATTTCGACGTTCCGAGAAAAAACGCGTTTTAATGTTTGACCTTGAATAAACAAAAACAAAAGCACGCAATGTAAACAATAACAAACACGTTTTGTTTGGCTGACCATTCTGTGCATTGTCCCGAAGTTTGGTTGAAGTTAGTTGCTGGAGTCCCGAGTTATAATTACAAATGTTTACGGTAGTCTAACTTGTACGTGCGTCAAACGCGTTCTGACCTGAAATCCCTTTGGCCAGTTGTCGCACTTACATCAATTTTCAGGGAGTGACAAGATAGCACGACAAGATTGAAACTACTTTCATATGTAAAGTGACAAAAATGCACGGAGTTTTTTCGGATTTCGTTGAATATCTCAGGATTGAAATCGAATTTTGGGGATCTGTGAAGGTCAAAAGGTGAGGCATTGCGAGCTGCACAAAATGGCGTTCTTAACTCAATTTGGCCCAAAATGCACGTACGACAATTAAGCACGATGGCGATGAAGTCTAAATTTTGTCGAGACTTTCATTTCAACGCTGTCGTGCTATCTTGTCGTACGTCGCTTTTTGAAGTTCCGAGAAAAACGCGTTTTAATGTTTAACCTTGAATAAACAAAAACGAGAGCACGCACTGTAAACAATAACAAACATGTTTTGTTTGGTTGACCATTCTGTGCATTGCTTCGAAGTTTTGTTGAATTTGGCCAATTTTCGCACTTACATCAATTTTCGGGCTGTGTCAAGATAGCACCACAAGATTGAAACTTCTTTTATATGAAAAGTGTCAAAAATGCAAGGAGTTTTTTTTTTTGTTTTTATAGAATATCTCGAAATGAAATCGAATTTTGGAGAACTGTGAAGGTCAAAAGGTGAGGCATTGTGAGCTGCACAAAATGTCGTTCTTTACTCAATTTGGCCCAAAGTGCACGTACGACAAGTTAGCACGACGGCGACGATGTATTTGTTTTTATTGAGTTTGACTTCCTTTGTCAAAAAAATCCATTTATATTTTTAGCTTTGATAAAAATTGAGTTTTCAGAAAAGTCTGAAATAGTATCACAAAACAAACAACTTAATTGCTAAAAACATTTTTAGACGTAAGATCAAATTTTATATCAAAAATGATTTAAAAAAATTAAAAGCACCATTTTTAAGTAATAGGTATTTTGAGGTTATATTAATGTTCTTATTGAAAAGTGCCGGTGACTAAATTGGGCGAAAAGTTCATCGCCCGGAGATCACGAGTTGGCGCGAGCGAATGAACACCGCGAAAACAGATTCGAGGGTGCATTGGGGTTAAATGATTATTTGGTCATTCGGTTTAATTACAAAATAATTAATTTTTCGTAAATATCGCTACTTTAGTTCGACTTTGAATGTTAAAATTAACCCACATGGGAAATATCCAAAATAAGGAATTTTAGCCATTTTAAAAGTTTTCTCTTGATTCATGAATTTGGAATATTTTTTTTGAAATTAGTACAAAATCATAAAAAAAATAAAATATGCATTTTTGGAATTCCACATAATGTAATAGAAAGTCAAATAGAAGACGGGATTTGTTTTCAGAGTATCTATTTTCACTTAAAAGTCCTGATCATAATTAAGGTCCGTGAAACTTGATAGTTTCCGTGAAAACCCGTGAAATTTAAACACTTTCTGTACACTTAAAAATTATAAAATTTAAAAGAATCCTGATTTCAAATAGCCAAATTTGCAAATTAATGATACAAAGAGTGTTAGCTTAAAATAACATCACTTTATGTTTCTGCAAATTATTATTATCAATATAAATTTATTAAATATATTATAATTTTCCGGCTTGTAACTCCTTTTTAAAAAAAATTAAAGTTGTCAAAATTTCAAAGCATTGCAATTAGTATAAAATGTTTGTTTGAGTTTTGTCAATATTTTTTAACATGTTTTTTTGGGTCCTTTTTTCCTTATTTAACTATATTTTTAAAGAAAGTTAACGACTTTTTTTAACCTTTATGATATTGAAGAATTTTTAATTTGTTTTTCGTATAATTATTTGAATAGTTTGTCTAATATTGTTTTGATTTTTAATTCAATAAATTAACGTAGTATTAATGACATATTTTTTTATTTAACTCTTTTAGCCTTATAAACCACATATTTAATAAAATACATTAAAAATAACCATGCGTTACTCAAATATTCGTTATTGAACACGCATTATTATTTTTTATGAAGCGAACAAAATAATAAATAAAAGTTAGTCTTATAAAATTCCACTCTAAATTATGCTTGTTAGGCTTCATCCATAAAGTACGTCACGCTAAAATCAGCCAGTCACAGTTGTTGCCGAAGCTCTTATTTAGGATTTGGTCTCAGTTCGACCAAGGGATGTTAGATGAAAAGAAGATTTGTTCAAAGTGTAGTCATGCTTTTTATAAAGAGCTTAACTCACTTACATTCATCATTATGCTTAACACAACAAATCGGTGGTGGTTTTCAGACATAGTTAAACATAAAATAATATCTCTCAAATCTCAAATTATTGACTGCATTCAAGAACTCTTTAAATACAAATCAAAAGCAACTGGTGAAAAAATATTATTAAAATATAAAAATTCCTCGGATTGCTATGTTTATAACCACTAAACTGTAAAAAACTCTCAAAACTTCATCACCCATTTATGTGGTTAAAAGCACACCACCCAGGAATGTTGAAAAAGTTTGAGTTCCCCCCAAAGTACCCGACAATTACACCCCTTTAAAAAAGCTCAAAAGAAAGAGGCAAGGGGTAATCTTCCACCGTCAAAATACTTTTAAATCACTTTCAAGTGTTTCTGGCGCGCCAAGCTCTACCGCCAAGATGTGTGTTTTTTTTTATTTTTATTGTTTGGATCCGACGAACAGTGCACAAGTATTTTACGCGTCTTCCAGATTGACGACTACGACGATGGTGCGGCTGTGGATCTTGAGATGAAAAAAAAGATACGAGCAGAAACTGTAGGGAAAACATCGAATAAAGAACGTAAAAAGCAAAAAGTTGGATCTTTTCAGCCTTTTTGAACATTCTTCTCGCAGACGATTATGAGGACGACGAAACTGAGTGGAAAATTATGAATTCATCCTGCTTGGAGTTTGTTGTTAACCTGTCTTACTTTTCAGTATATTAAAGGGAATTTTTTGGAGAAGGATTAATTTTTTATTTTTTTCAAAACGTTACAAAATTTTGGATAATTTTTTTTGGAGGAATTAATTCTCACAAATACAAAACTGTTATTGCATCAAAACTCAGCTCATCCAACGACGGAAATAACGAGCTAAGAAACGCATTTTTGTCCTTTACCACATTTTTGTCAGCCGCAATCCTGGTGCTGCACAAAAAAAAGGTTCACACAAAAAAGGAATATATTACAAGTACCTCTCTCAAAGTCCCGAAAGCCGTACATGCGGTGCTACTTTACCGAGCTAAGCTTTGAGCGGAGGGAACAACCGGAAAATTGCAAAAGCAGGACATTCCTGGGTGGGTCGGAGCGGCCACGCACACACACGGCGCGGCGTGGCCCACCCTTAAAAGGTGGGAAATATGAAAAAGTTTTTAGATTTCCGTTTCGTGGAATCAACGTCGACAACGTCGGTTGAAACTTTCGAGGGGAGGGGGGAAAAACCGAGCCAGCGGTGAACATGATAACGAGAAACGTTTTAAAAGATTGGAAAAGTTGGCAAATACTTGGGATTTCCGCCCAGGCTGACCTATGAAACAATTTACAATAGCACCGCTGGGAACGCTGTTGAATCTTACAGTGCTGCAAGTTCCGAAGAAGCTGGGCGAAAACTTTCACCGGAGTTGCTCTTCAAAGTTGTCTGATCTGTTGTCGATCTACAATTATGGTTGAAACATCTTTCTGCGCGAGATAACAAAATGTTGATGCTCTACAAAGTGCCAACTTTCGAGAAGATTCGTGGCCGAGACAGGAAAACGAAAGCTTTCGGGGAGGTGTTCTTTCAAAGTTTCAGAATCCAAGAAGTCACCGTCGGGCCGCTTTGGAATCGACGGAGCAAAAGTTGTTGCAACTTGCAACCATTTTGGGGTTCACCTACAATTTATGACCGCTCTTAGTGTAAATCGTTGTTAGCGGGAGTTCTGGGAGCAAGTGCTCAGCGGGAGCAGATAAAGTTTCCCTAATGTTGTTGGAACGTTTAAACGCTTTAAAGCAGTCAGCTAAAAGTTAGATGCTCGTGGTCAATCTATGCAATTTGCTTCTTTTCAGTTTTGTTATAAGGTTTAACTTTTAAGGATCGAATTCTAAACTAAATTATTTAAATTTTTATCTTCAATTCTGCATTTTTTAAGCTAAAGATGATGCAAAAGTATATTATTACAACAAAATAATAAAATAAGTTTTTGCTTTTGGGGCCTGAGCAAGGGCGAGTAAATCAATCAAATGTTACGCATTTCTTTCCCATATTTGGCAACAAAGATACACATAATTACAGTTAGGCCGTTGCAAATATTTTTCAAAGTTTATGTCGCCCCCCCTTCAAAATTGGTCTGAAAAATCAGGGGGCAAAAAAAATATTTTTCCAAAAAACTTCAAAATTTCCATGAAAATAGAAGTCTAATCAACTGAAAACAATCTAAAATGCATTTTTCTGCATTGATAATCATATTTAGCATGTTTGGGCTTGTTTAAAAATGTTTAGAATTATTATGAAATTCCAATGTACAGCACCGCCAAAATTTTATTTTTCGCACAAAAATTTTTTTTCGTGAATACTTAGAAATATTGGAAACTAATGATGGCAAAACAACTGGACAGGTGTATAATGCATTTTAAAACACTTTTTTCATTAAAATGTTGAAACCATGGCTCGTAATTTCAATTTTTATACTTTTTTTATTTTTTTGCCCCCCCCCCCCCTCGACTTTGGTCAGAGTCGAGGGACATAAACTTCAAAAAATATTTGCAACGGCCTTATAAAAATGTTGAAAATATCACAAATCTATGAACTCTTGAAAAAAAATCATGAGAATTCACGTATTTCTCCGATGGGAGGTTCCAAAATTATATTTATATTTATGAAAATTGTACATTAACCTTATTGCAAAAAAAGCAATTCTCCACGAAAGCCAGAATTGCACGTTTGTTGTGGCTGAAACTTAGAAGAGCTAACCCGCGTATACATTTTTTTTGATCTATTGCCACTTTTTCAGTCTAAATTGAGGTAAAATTACAACATTAAAGAGGTAAAAATCAACCTTCCAAAATTACACCTTGCAAATTTACACTTTTTTTACTGTGTACACCTCCCGCATCGTAAAAAAATTATGGGTCGAGGACAATTGTGAAAAAAAAACATTGTAAATTAAAATTGTAGGTAGATTTCTCAGCTATTCGATTTTTTTTTCCAATAACGGACTTACATGGACATCATCTTAAAAAATCAAAAATATTATGATTTTACCAAATGAGTTAAACTGTAAAACTGTACAATCATTCAAAAATAAATTAAAAGTACCATTTGATTGCAACTTGGTTTCACTTTAGAAAAATACTGTTTTAAAAATGGAAAACGTTTAACGTATTTTTGGAAAATCATGATTTTTCAAATCAATTTTTCACCTCTAAAAATAAATTAACACTGGAACGCCCAACGCATGTCCAACTTACACGGATGCCCAATAGCGTGGTTCACGTTTCTATGAAAAAGACAAAAGTTGTTATTTTGTCTTGCATCAATCGGAATTTCGTTCTTTTATGTCCCCAGAAGCACTCCTGAAAATTTGAGTCCATTTGGTAAGGTCTAGGAGCTCCAGTTTTAATTTGAAATTTATATGGGATTTTGATTTATTTTCCATGGGAAACTATCTTTTTTTACATTGTATTAGGATTTTTTTTTATAAATCGATGAAATGACTTGATTCTTATAGTAGGAGATAGGTTTTGAACTGGGGAACAACTTTGTAGAACATACCAACATGCTAGGAAGTGACCCTTTAAAGATACAGATACTTTTAGATGGTGGCTGGCCCCTTCAAAAGCCATCATCTAAAAGTATCTGTATCTTTAAAGGGTCACTTCCTAGCATGTTGGTATGTTCTACAAAGTTGTTCCCCAGTTCAAAATCTATCTCCTACTATAAGAATCAAGTCATTTCTTCGATTTATAAAAAAAAATCCTAATACAATGTAAAAAAGATAGTTTCCCATGGAAAATAAATCAAAATCCCATATAAATTTCAAATTAAAACTGGAGCTCCTAGACCTTACCAAATGGACTCAAATTTTCAGGAGTGCTTCTGGGGACATAAAAGAACGAAATTCCGGTTGATGCAAAACAAAATAACAACTTTTGTCTTTTTCATAGAAACGTGAACCACGCTAATGCCCAAGCCTCCCAAAAAAGTTGGAACGGTAACTTCAACTCGCTGGTTCTCGGGCATTACTCAACCAATCAAGATGATTCTTGTTCCCACTGATTTGTAAGAATGTCTAGATGATTCTAGAACTTTGCAGAACTTAATTTGATCAAATCTGTAATTTTTGCGATCAAAAACATCGTTCCACCTTTTTTAAAACAACTGCCTCCGCGGAATTTTTGGCGATTTTTTTTTACACGCGAAAAAAAAAAGTTGGAACGATGTTTTTGATCGCAAAAATTACAGATTTGATCAAATTAAGTTCTGCAAAAGTCTAGAATCATCTAGACATCCTAACAAATCACTGGAAAGAAGAATCATCTTGATTGGTTGAGTTATGACAGAGAACCATTGAGTTGAAGTTACCGTTCCAACTTTTTTGGAGCCTTGGGCGTTGGAATGTTAAAGTGATTTTTGGAATTATACGTCTTAAGAGAAAAAGTTTAAAATATATAATTTCACAAAAGCAGTTGCAAAAGGAGGGGGGGGGGGGTTTAACACTTTGATGAAACAATATTTGCAACGGCCAAAAAATAGTCCATAACCCCTTCCCAAGATTCAGTTTTTCAAATACAGCAATTTCCCACGAAAACAGCATGATTCGAAAAAAAGTTCCCCGATCGGGCACGAAATTTGTCTGAGGGTTCCTTGGCCGAAAGAATAAGACTCGTATTTTTTTGTTTGGCCATTATAGAAACCTACGCCGTTTAAGGTGGTCCGAAAAATTGCTATTTTCGTCGATTCTGAAACTGGAAAATGACTTCAGGGGAAATTATAGTTTGGCGTCATCCATAAATTATTTCACGGTCTAGGGGGGAGGGGGTGGGTCTGAGGAAGGGTGACATTGCATGTTATAAGTATAGGATAAGCGTGACAAAAAGGGGGGGGGGGAGTGGGGTAAATTTTGACTGACTTTAGTGTGACGTACTTTATGGATGAAGCCTTTCAAGAATTCTCAGATATTGTTTCTGCAGATGCATAACTGTGATAATTTTGAAAATAAAAATTAAAACTAAAAGTAAAGTTTAGTGTGAATTCGGTATTAATTTAAAAAAAATATCAGCATTAGTTCAGTTCTTGCAGAAATGAACGCAATTTTAAAATTAATAGCAATTTTTCCAGCATCCTAGATTAATGTTTGAATGCCATTCAATTACTCGAATGTTTAGGTTCGAGTAGAAATCTTGACATATAGACCTCCTAGATCTATGGTTTTCAAGGTCATCTTCTCGTTTTCAGTTTTAATTTTTTTTTATCAAATAATTTATAAAAGTCCAATGTGAAACAATTTATAAAATCACACGATTCTTAAAAAAAAACCCTTTTCATACAAATTTTGAAAAAGAGCGAAAGAGCCTTTCAAAAGAGCGGCTCTTTTTAATGAGCGAACGAAAATGAGCGGCTCCTAAAAAAGAGCAGTTTTGCTCACCTCTAGTATGGAAAATTAGTGCTGTTCGGTTCTCCTACATATTGTATGCAATTTTTAGTTGTATGCAAGAGCGACGAACAAACTACAAACTTTGGAGGAAAACCATTCAGCCCCGCTTAAATATTTTTGAAAAAATCAAAGTGCACGTGTTTCTGGGGACCCCAAACTGCATGCTTTCCTTCGAGTTGAGCCTGCGCAGTCATTTTTGTCATTTTGTAGGTCAGTGTTATTGAATTAAAATGGTATAACAACATCTATTTCAATTCTAAGTAAAGCTTTTATTATTCATTATACAAAATTAACCCGAGGATTGTTGGATTTGCTATGATTCTTCTCAATAAAAAAAAACCACAATATTTAAAATTTAAAGTAATCGAATAAGGACTACATTTGATTCCTACAAAAATTCGAAACGTATTGAGGAGATCCGCAAAATTTGTAAGAATTCATTTCACAACCTTATTCATTTTTTTTCTTTCAAATTATGTACGAAACCACACCAATTTGGTTGATCTCCCCCTCCAACACCTCTATTTGGCTTTTAATAGAAATATAGCCAAAGTGCGGTCCAAACTGCGGAAGATTTTTGACCGAAATTTTCTTTACGATGAAGCTATTTCCTACTTTTACAACTCGCCCAACCAAAGTGTCCAACTTTGGGGGAAAGTTGCAAAAACGTTGACTAAGGTCCCGTAAGCGGATAACGGAGCCGCTGACGGGCGACGACGGTGTCCAAACTATTACCTAAACCGGAGAAAGGGTGGGCGTCACACTTTATGACTTGCTCAATATTTAATTGAATCAATTATCCTAACCCGAGGCAAAACTGGGAACGATGGCTGTGTCGGCTGGCGATGCCGATAGCCGTAGGACACGTAGACTGCCAGCAAGTGCCGAAAGTGCATTTTAGTCGAGTCCTTCAAGGGATAGGAGTGTTCGAGCAGCTGTTGGAAAGTTGGCCAGCTCGTAAAATATCAAAGAACGACCTACGCCAGTAGTTGGGATGTTCAAGCTTTAAATTTGCACAGCTAAGTTCTTTTTTTTTTTTGTAATATTAAAACTTGAAAATTGCAACTTAAAATTACAAACTTGAAACTTAAAACATGAAATTTGAAAAGTGTTACATTGCTTCGCCAAACTTTTTTCCATGGCCATCCTTAAACTGTGAATACTTTCCCTCTTCTAAACTGGACCAAAAAGGTTTTTCACTCTGTAGAACCCAACGCTGGAGCTGTTTTACGAGGCATTCCATCCTCGTAAAGTTGTCCCCACTTTGAACACATTTACACTTATGCACACCCTCACACAATCTTGCTCTTCACACTCTTACACACTTGCTCGGAGAAAAAAAAAGAGTTATGCGTCTGAAGTTGCAGGAAAAACAGCACAAGTCCATTAACGCATCGAATCTCGGAGATCCCCGGTTCTACACTCCTTCCTTTGGGGCGGCAGCCTCGAGGCCATCGATTCCGGCCGGAGAAGGTTTTTTTCTTCTTATTTTATTTTTCTTCGTTTGTCCGTCCCCGGTCAAGGCTTCACGGCCTCACGTGCACCGGCATCGATAGCGGAATTTATGGGCCGAGGATTTGATTTGGCTTTTTATGGGGTGTTTTGGGCGTGCGTGCGATTTTTTTTCCTGATTTAATTTTGGTGGAACGTACGACAAATCAATTAGGTATCGATTTGAGGGTTACTTTCTTTTAATGAAAAAAAAAAAAGAGTATGCCTTCAAATTGGGAGTAATTTGGAAAAAATAGGATAGCTTGAGAAAATTTGATTATTTTACACTAAAAACTCTAGTGTAATAAAAATTTACCGTCATCAGGGGTGACATTGGGTCTGGGGGGTGAGATTGGGTCAAACAATAATCCTGAAATTTGTATGACCCAATCTCACCCCCCAGACCCAATGTCACCCCTGATGACGGTACACCAAAAACTCTGGTAAACCAAAAAAAAATCTATGAGGGTCATTCCATGTAAACTGAGTACACTTTTGGACTCGACCTTCACCCATTTGGACCAAACTGGGATGAAACTTTCATCATTCGATAGTTGACTGTAAGGTTGTTAATCGATAAAATCATCGTCGATGATATTAGCGTCTAACGATAAGGATAATAGTTATCGTTATCGTCATGACGCTAACAACTATGTATTGTTATCGTTATTTTAATAACTGTATCGGCTCAAAAATTTCACAAAATAACGTTTATTTTTAAAATATTCAAATTTTAATAATTTCTAACAGCGATAGAAAAATCTTCATCGAAAGAAAATCTTTTGACGCTCATCAAGAGAAAAAATAAAAAGGAATCTTGGGTCTCGCGCACGAAAGATCGGTAAAATAAAAACGAAATACTTATCATCTGGATTATTCGGTGGAACACAAATTTCACTACTACTCTTGCAGGTGTAAAGTCACACGTCGAAAAATGGCTTGTCATTTTTCGTAGATAAGCAATGTATGTAAACCAAACGAAATAAATTAATATAAGTGGTGCTAATATTAAAAATCACAAAAAAATCTTTAACTGATTTTTTATAGGGGTTCGGAAGTGATTTTTTTTGCGAGTTTATCCTCCTCTCTCTTTCGCGAACGAAGAAAGTTCGCAAGCGAAAAAGATTTTTTTTGGGAGTATTCCATCCCTGATTTCCAAAATGGGTATCAAACGAAGAGAAATTTTGTATGAATAATCACTTTTATAAGAATTGTTTTGTAAAATACTCAAATAAAAAAAAACGAAAATACTCATTTTTTTCCATTTTGCAATGTGGCAAACTAACGAAATGAAACTTTGTTTGCATAATCACTTTATAGGAGTATTTTTGTAATTCACTATATGGGTATCAAACGAAGCGAAATTTTGCATGTATTTTCACTTAATTATAGTTTTTTTTTCTGTAAAACACTCAAATTTTCACTAAATACCAAATTACAAATATATTTTTTTTAATAAAGTTTTGAAGATGTTTTCAAAAAAATATGGTTTTTTGATAGCCCCCCTTCTAAGTTGGCCCAAAAAATCAGGGGGCAAAAACATATTTTTTTCAAAAACAACAAAATTTCAATGGACATTTAAGTACAATCACCTGCATTCGCCTGCGTTTAGAATCATTTTTTGAGCTTACATTTTTTGAAAACTAATGATTGCAAAACAGCTGAACTTTTGTTAAATGCATTTTACAACTCTTTTTCCATGCTAATGCTGAAATTATGGCTTGTTATTTCAATATTTATATTTTTAATTTTTATTAGATTAGATTATCGTCATTGTAACGACGATAACGATAAAACTATCGTTATCGTTATTGAACCTCGATAACTTTGATAATTTTGGTTGACAGAAATCCATAGTTTGTGGGCTGTTTCTCGGCAATAGCTTGGTTTATTATGAGATTCTTAATGATTCTTATGTAAAATTATCCGAGGGACACGATGGTGATAAAATAAAACTAACAAATATGGAAAAAGGTCTATAGTGCGTTTTTGATATTAACCATTTTAGACCTGAATTTTCAAAAAAATATTTTTTTAGTTAATGATGGGAAAATGATCCTGAGGACCAAACGAAACTTATAGGCTACATTAGAAAATTTTGATTTTTGGGTCATATATGACCCATCAGGCCTGAAAGGGTTAAACAAATAATAATAATTATTGAATTTTTAAGTTTTACGACCTTTGATCTCAAAATGTAAAATTTGAGTAGTGCGGTGCCTGTGTGGACGCGCAGTCCTGTTTTTTCGTGTTATTTTCCGTCTCTTTTGTGTCGCTGTTCGAGTGCATTGGGTGATTGGCTATTATAATTAAATAATGGCATCAGTAGTGCGGTGCCTGTGTGGACGCGCAGTCCTGTTTTTTCGTGTTATTTTCCGTCTCTTTTGTGTCGCTGTTCGAGTGCATTGGGTGATTGGCTATTATAATTAAATAATGGCATCAGTAGTGTGGTGCTTTCGGGACGCGCAGTTCTGTTTTTTTACCTTCTTTTTTTTTCATTGTTTTTTTTTCCACTCGCGTTCGTTGGCCGATGAGTTTTTTGTGTTGTTCTCTATTTATAGTTTTCTATAAAAACGTATCTATTTTTGTTTTTGAGACTAGCAAGTCGTATTGCTGGATTAAGCCCTTTCTATATCATTTCAATAATCATTTCAATAAATGAAGCCCTTCTTACATCACCGTTGATCGGAAGGCACGCCGACGGAGAATTTCTGGAGAATCGCGGTCGAATTAATACTATATTTAAATCCCTAGATAGCTATCTTTCCGCAGCCGGCTGCCTAAGATTTTTAAAATTTCAACCGATAATCAAATTGCTTATGGTCGCATCACCTACCACAATGAATCCTGACCTCATACCCATCTTACTAACCCCTCAAAACTCATGTGATACTTTGTCGGAGACGCAGTCGATTTGGCGGTCCCATCACTCAAGTATCGGACTAACATTCCCATCCACTTCCCCGTGTCTTACCTCTGGTCGTGGCCGGCGTCGGTATTGATCAGCATGATAGGGACCTTTGAAAATTGCGAAGGGGTGATGATTGGTTCCTACTTTTCATCTGTGGTCCACGGAGCAATTTGGGGGTCCTGGTCAATAACGAAGTAGCAGCTACGGGTAGACACCAATGCTATGCTATGCTATGCTTTGATCTCAAAATGTAAAATTTCTGAAATGTCCAAATATGCCTTTTCAGAATAGTTTTGCCCCTGATTTTTTTGAGAAAATTTCGAAAGAGAGATATAATTCGCATTGGCTTACTATTGAAATTGTGGTATGATGAGTATTTAGGATTTTCTTAAGTTACATCCAAATTTTTCTTTCCTCAAATATCTTGTTTCAATTTAATTACAGAAATTTTAAAAAGTAAAAACACTTGCTTCAGAATTTTGATTTTTTAAAGCATTCATGTTTTTCGAATCGTTTGATTCATGCTCACAAAAATTCCCAACTTTTATGTAAATTTAATGCGTGCAAATATAACCCAGTTAAATTCTGACTGGGCAAACTGAACTTTTGCTCCATGCAAATCCCATCATCACAAAAACACATCATTTTAAAACCAGCAGTTGAATGAATTATTCATAGCACAGAAATACACACTCACAAAACATTTATCCTCACACCACCACCCCTGCCATATCCTCTTCTGATGCCGTACCAAATTGGCATCAACAGGTGCAGCTAATTTATTCATAAACCCTCTGAAGCATGTTCCGGGACCAGTTGTTGCATCTGCCCGGACCCGGTTCTGTTCGGGTTCGGGAGTTCTCTGCTGGGGCCAGCCAGCATGTTCCCCAATAAACCCCACACACATGATGATGAAAATACCGTTTGAAGTAGTAGAGAGCAACAACAACCAACAACAGTATCAACAGGTGGCCTCGACCCGTTTTTGCCACCCGTCCCGGAGAAACTCCTCCGGTGTCCCGGGTGTACACATACGGGTGTTTACTTGGACCCTCTCCTCCCCTCGCTTTCCCAAGGTTCGGCAACCAAATGGCATCACAAGCTTTAATATTTAATGTTAATCATGAGCAACATCACCACCAGAGCGTGTGTACTACTCAGTGTTGGAGTTGCCGCGCGAAACGGACTCCTCGCGAACCTGCTCCGGAGGAGACCTCCCAGAACACAAAGGCCAAAGGACGCCGGCCGTCCGACGCACGCTCGGTTCCGGTGAGTTCCCCCGCGCGGGTTCCACCTTGCTCCGAAAATTGTACGAAAAATGTGCAACAATTTGCCGAAACACACCCCGTCCCGAAGTCGTCGACGGTGAGTTCCGATCCGCTGATTCACGTGACCGGTTTCGGGCGCGGAACGAAAATAACTGGAAAATGAGTGCCTGGCGAGGTCGCACCGGTGAAAGTGAGAGTGCCCGTGAGTGACCACACCCCACCTGAACCAAGGACAACACAACTCGTGACCACAATTTTCTCTGAGTGATTGCGGTAAGGCGTTGTTTTACGTTATATCATATTGCCTCGCGGATTTCGTCCGTGGATGTGTTGTACACGTTATGGGATAAGGGGGGCGGGGGTCTCGGCCTAGGTCCTAGAACACCAGACTCGGCGGGGACGGCCTCCCACGCCTTGAACGAGACCATTAGGTGAGGTTAAGGCTTGTGCTAGGACGAGGCGGTCCTTTGTGTTGACTCAGCAGGTGGTCTTCGACTTTGTAGAGCTTCGACCGAGTGGAACAACCACCCACTTGGTGTTGGGTTGGGGGCAGTTCAAGGATGGCCATGAGGTGGATCGTCGGTTGAAATTCAATCATGTCGGGATAAAACAGTTAGAATCGGTTGATTGCAATTTAATCAACATTGATGTTTTAACAGAAAAATGTTCAACAGTTAACTCTTCTGAACAGAGAAACCGTAATTCTTAGGACCACTCTAATTCCCAAATCCTAAAATTACGGTTAATTTTGAACTAGAAACTCTTAATCCAATTCAAACCACTCACTAAAAAGTTCAAGGTTTGCATTGGCATTACACTCTTTATTCCAAAACACAAACAAGCAAGCAATTAAAACAGAGTAAATAACTCATCCGCCCTCATGGGTACCAAATCAAAGTACGAGCAAAAACCCTACCCCAGGCTCTGTCCCCGGATGTGGGCGGGGATGGACTTGTACTCCATCACACAGTTTAGTACCTCTGTTGAACCACCTGCAAATTGAAACAACTGATTGTCAATTACGTTTTAAACGATCGTCGGCGCGGGTTACTCCCTTCTTCGTGCCCATAAAAAAACGACCGTAACTCATTTTGCGACGTGTTTTATGATGTAACCACCAGCGATTATTCGTCCCTCGGCATTCCACCCACCGTAATCCGACCCCATTTCAGGAAGCATAATTCCGTTGCATTTTCCCTCCTCGTTTCTGTAATGGGGAAAACGCGGTTTTACTACTATTTGCATCCCACGACAGCAGAGCGGCACTAAAACAGCGCCAGTGCATCGCAGCATCTTTTCGCTGTAAAGTTGAGATTGTATGAAACTCGCGAAAATTTTCCTCGCTGTAAGGGCAAAACAAACCATAAAACGGTGGGGCTGAGTGCTCCGCTCTCTCGGTGAGTTACGCGCGTGCTTTTTCTCACTCTCTTACTCTCTGGATTACAATAATAACAAACGTAAGCCAGTAAGAAGAGTTGAGGAGACTGTTACTCAATGATGATGATTTCAGGTCAGAAGGAAAACTCTCAACGGTATGGTGAACTTTGAAGCTGATAAGGGTGTTGCATCGTTTGGTTTCTCAGAATCTTAAGAGTCGTATGCATCTAAGAAAATTCACAACAATTTTTAATTTTAGAAATGGTATCGACGGTATGTCAGTTTTCAACTCAGAACATAAATTTGAGTTTTTATTTACACTCTGAGAAAAATACAAAAAGAAAATGGTGATGTATTCCAAATCGTAAATTACAATTTGACATTTCAATTCGAATCAATATTTTCCAAAATATAACCAAGAATAGGATTTTCTTAAAATTTGTGTCTTCGGAAAGCTGATTGCAAATGAAAAGGAAAAACTTTAAGCTTAGTTGAGTATAAGGGTACACGCAAAAACATGAGTTTCGTAATCGTGTATAAATTTGATACCATCGGGAACCAACTTTCATGGTTAAAAGAAAAGCTTGAACAGTTTCTTTCTGGTTCCCAATGGTATAAACTTTGTTTACGCTTACGCGAACTCTTTTTTTACGTGTATTGATGTTTTGGGTACCATAAACCGGGGTCGTTAGCTCAGTCCAGGTGTAGGAGTCGTCTCCCTGGGTCCTGCCTCGGTGGAGTCGCTGGCAGGCAGTTGGACTCACAATCCAAAGGTCGTCAGTTCGAATCCCGAGGTGGATGGAAGCTAAGGTGTAAAAAGAGGTTTGCAATTGCCTCAACAACAAGCCTTCGAACACCTAGTTTCGAGTAGGAATCTCGCAATCGAGAACGCCAAGGCAAAGCTGTAGAGCGAATAATTTGATTTTTTTTTTTTTTGAAACCGGGGTGAGATTGATAGAATCAAGATTCATAATGGAAAATACGAATTTAATACAAAAGGAGTGGTATGGAACCATAATGAACTTTATTAAGAAGTGTTCAAATCACCTCAAGTTAGTTAACTGTAACTATTAAAACTAATGAAGCGTGTTATTCAGAAACTCTCAAAATTTTATGTTTTAATCAATGAAAATGAGTTCGAATTGGAAAAGTAGAATATAATAAGTGTCTTAGTAAATTTGGAAAATAATTCATGTTACTAAATTGGCTACAAAAAATTAAATGCCTAGAAAAAAAATACTATTGAATTGAATTTATTGCATCAGTAAAACCATAACATTTTGGCAGCTGTTCATATATCGAATCCTCTGTGCTTTCTTGTGCTAAGCTTGTTGGTTTTCCTATCTAGTCAGCATAAGAGAGCACAGAGGCATCGTGTCTGGCTTCTGATAAGGATCGGAAAACTATTAAGAGTGGTTCTCTACAATTTCGCAATTTTTTTCGAGATTTCAAAATTTTCATTTTTAGACACGGATGAAACTTTGTCCGGCATTCCCTGTGTAAAAAGAAGTATTTTTGCTGATCGATTGGGTGTGTTCGGCCAAGTTGTAGATTTTGATTAGGACATTTCAGAAAAAAGATACACAGTTTTTTTTCTATTTAACTTATTATGACGAAAATTTGAAGTCCCAAATAACGTATTTTTTTTATTTTTTATTTTTTTTTCTTTTGACATCTTCTGTGGAATAGAGCGTGATGGTGCAAAATCTGGTTCTGGAGACATATTTTTTGAAAAATAGTGCCTTTGAAAAATATTGAAAATCTGTTATCTGTTAATTTTGTTATCGAAAAGTACTTGACAATTGCTTTATAAAATGTACCGTTTTCAAAAAAAATAAGTCTCAAATATGAAATAAGGAAAATTATCTATTTTTCGACATTTTCAAAAAGTAAACTTGATTTTAAAATTTTGAAGGAAGTTTTATTGAATAAGTCAGAAATTTCGCAACAGTTCCAATGTTTAACGTTGAAAATCGGAACCATAGTTTTCGAAATATCGTCAGTTGAAAATTACAAGCTAACTAGGGGCCACTTAGAGAAAATCCATTTTTATCGATTCGAATTCTTTATAAGGCTGGATCTCAGAAACCAATTGCCCGATTTTCAAAGTTCCGGAGAGAAAATTATAGGATTTTTTTCAGCAATTTAAATATAGTTTTTCAATATTCAACAACAACTTCCATGGTTGCTGTGCACCCTTAAAAACCTAAAAAAAATCACATATTTAAGCCTAAATAATACGTAATTAGAGAATTCAACATTAAGTCATAAAAAGTTAAATAAAAAAAGTTTTAATTTCTTTGTACATATTTTTTTCTGAAAAGTCCTAATCATAACCTACAACTTTGCCGAAGAGACCAAAAAAATATAAAATGTGAAAAACATGCCGAAACTTGAAAACTAATTACAGTCCAGACTCGATTATCCGAAGGCCTTGGAAAAAATTCACTTCGGATAATCGAATCACATTTTTTGTTGTTGTCGAGCTTACCCATAAACTAGTCTAATTTGGTTTAGAATTTTTTAATCCAAGAAGGCGGCTAAAATGACGATGATGAAATGTTGGAAAAATTCATTTTGTTTCTTAACAGGCAATCAACCATTGAAATTAGACTAAAGTGGGGTCGCAGAACTCAAATTTAACCCTCTACTGCCCAATTTTTTTTCATTCATTTCTATTTTCCCATAACCGCCTAATATTTTGAGCAACTTTTGTTCTACAAAAAACTTAACTTCTCTTGTTTTATTTTTAATATTATAATTTGCATTTATCTTGTTTGGTTTTTGTTTGTTTTTAATAGTATTTGGTTTATTCTACTACTTCCTATCATTTCATTTTTGCTTGTTTGTCACATTGTCTGCTATAAAATGGCACCATTATCACTTAAATTGTAAAAAATGGGAAGAGGCATAGTTTGGGACACTACAAAAATTACTGCATACTTCTTTTTATTTAAAACTAAGGAAATTTTAGTAAAAAATACAGCCAAACTTGACCCCTGAAAAAATGACATTTTTTTACATATTGGCAAAGTCACATAACACAAATAAAACTTCTTCTTTCCAATGCTTTTTAAAGATCATAAATCGGTTGAAAAATTGATTTTTTGCGATTTTTTAATCGAAGCCCGTCTAGAGGTGGTAGAGGGTTAAGGTTAAAAGCAAGAAAATGATAAAATAATATGAAAAACTCCAAATACGCAAAAGATGATGATTGAAGTTTGTAGAACAGGCCTGATACTACTAATAAAAAAACAAAAACTAATCATGACAAATGCATATGAAAAATAAAAAAAGAATAAGGAAAAACATGAAGAAGTTAAATTTTTTAAGATCAAAAGATGCTCAAAATGACATAAAATCGAAAGAAAAACCCCATCCCATGTTACAGATTTTTTGGACATCCACATGGAGACTTGTAAAAAGAAGTAAATCAATGATACAAAATGGCTTCTTTTAACACAAAAATTTGATGGACAATATATCACACAGATTAAAAAATATATAATTAAAAATCGTGAAAAAAGCGAAATGCTAGAGAACTGCAAAAATGCCTAAAATGTGAATTCACTGTGAAGCTTTTCAAGTAAAGAGTAGATGGAATTTGAAAATGGTACACGATGTTTAACTAGAATGGAGGGAGGATCGTCGATTGTTTGAATCGTGTAGGAAATGAAAGGAAAATGATTAGGAGGAATATGTGCAAATTAAAGGATAGTTTTAGAAATTTGGATTTGTGGGAAATATATGATCCACCGGCCTAAAATGGTAGTCAATTTTCAGAAGCTTAATTATAATCTTAAATAACTTTTTGCTTAACCTGATTACATTTTTTAACAAACGAATTTGCTCCAAGTTTTGGATTCCTGTTACTTGTAGGGGGTGTGATCCGGAGATTTCCATATCAGAGGTCATGAGTTCAATTCCCAAACTGGAATGATGAAATTTCTAAAAACAAATTACTTTCTATGAATTTTGTAATCTTGCAAGAAACTTCTCCAATTGCATACCATCCTCTCAAGCAGTCAACAATAGTTGTTCTGAGCGATCAAATTGCATCGCATCTCATTACTCCCTCTCACCAGTATCTCACCAGCATTGGCGTGGCAGTGTCCGAGACCCGTAACTCAGCACCCATTTTCCAGCTTCGTAACTCTCTCTCTCCCTCTCGGTTTTCCTGCGCTTTTGGCGCGCCTTTTTTACACTGAGTTACAACAACAAACCCGAACCCACTGACTGGACCTAAAGAACCGGGAGTGGCCGCTTGTTGCTTTCGGCACGGGGAACTCTCGCGCGCGCACACGTGAGCGACCCCGGTGTGTAACAGGCGCCCCCATAGCGTCCGGAATTGGCCAACCGCCCTGCCAGTACCAATTCACAGTTGGTGGCGGCCGGAGATCTCTTTCGATCCGACACGGGAAGAGCGCACGCACGCACACACATACACACATACACACCCGCACGTATCTCGTCCACACACACACTTACACCCGCACACCGTCGCACATACGAGCACACACACACACAAACATTGGAAAGCCGCCGCGCAGCGTATTGTTCCGTTGTTCCGGTGTGTCTCACGGCGATAGTTCCGTTGTTGCCGAAGAAGGGCGCGTCCGCGGGACACAGAGCCAGCTAGTCAGCACAGTCTATCCGTTCCGGGGATCCGGCGCGAACGGACACACGGACCTTTGCCAGCCTTTTGCGTGTGCGGTGGGGTTCGTGGGGCAAAATCAGTGTCTGTGTGTTTTTTTCTATCGTTGTGAACTTTTCTTTTTTGATGTTGTCTTTTTCTACAGATTTATGGGATTTTTAAAAGGAAAATTTGGATGACTTTACTGGAAACTTTCGGACCGATTGAGACGCTTCCAAAATGTGAGCTTAGTGTTTATTTTTTCGAACGCATTTTCGCGCAGTAAACGTAGTCCAGGTAAAGTAAGAGTCGGGTTTTGGAAGGAAGGAAAAATGTGTGAAGCAAAATCTGGATACTTTCTCACTCCCGAAAACCAACGTCACTGGGTAACCTACGTCACCTGAAGTGAAACATGAGAAATTAATGATTAAAAGTGCGCGGAGCTCACGTGTTCGGAATAGCAAATAGCCGCTCCCAAATTGGGCGGAGGAGGAGGGAAAATCGAGCACAAAATTGAAATTTCAAGTGATTTATCTTGTTTCGAGTGAGAAAAGACGAAAGAGCGTGCATCGAAATGAGTCAATTTTTATTGAAGGCAAACGGGCGGCGCAGCGATCGACTTCTGGGGGTGTTGATGTAATACGTGTGTGTGTGTGAGGATTTGTGTAAACATGTGAGATTTTCCCAACTCCAACTCACTCTTTGATGAAAAGAAAATCTTTCCAAGAGGATGGGAAAAATTGAAAAGCGCGCACTCTGCTGGAAAATGAGCACGTCACACGACATGAAGAAGCAGAAGCAAAAACAAAGTGGATTAAAACGACCAAGAAAAGTGTGCTTGTGTATGTGTGTGTGTGCACTACCTGGTACGATGTTTCCCCCTTAACGTTCGACAACCGTTTAGAGTGTGGTGGCTTTGCGGGAACAAAAGGCTAAACGACACACAGCGAACACACACACATACACACTTCCACAGAAGTATCAAAAGTGGTTGTTGTGTTGATGATCTATATTTTCACACCTGTAGAGGAGACAGAGAGATTGCGGGAAAGGATTACTGAGCATAATTTACAGTGAAAAGTGAGAATTAATTGTTCAGCGCTATTAAAAAGAAACACACACACAGAATCTTACAAAAGTGACGAGCGAAAGCTGCAAGGACAATTTCCAAGAAAAAAAAGGATATTTAGCGCGCAAATCTTCTCCTCCTCGAAGCACACGAACAAACGCACAACCACCCACAAGCGAAGCAAACGTTGTGTTACATAATGAGCGCCATTTTTGCCCCCGTGGACGATGTTGGTGTTGTTGTTGTTTTGTAACTCTCTGTAGTAGTAGTTGTTGTTGTGGTGTGACGACAAACAAAGAAAAAACATGCAACTTTATGCATCTTTTGCAAAGTTGAACGAAGCCACTTTTTGATGTTTTTCACTTCTTTCGGAACGAACTTCAAACGGAGCAAACTACTTAGTGGCAGTTACTTGCAGACGACGACGACGAGGGAGCAAGGAGCTGCCCGCCGGAGATGAATGTCAGGTAACACATGTAATCGCTCTCCCCCGCCGAGGAAAAGTGGAATGAAAGAAAGACAAAGTTTTTCTTTTCATTTAAAGTGAAACTAAACAACAACGGCAGCTGTAACTGGGGAAAAGAATTAAAAGTTATCAAGCTTCTTAGTTTGTTTTGCAGCAAAGGGCGTATAACACTAGCGTAAACTAGTATAAAACAAATAACAACAACAACAATTACTCTCGATGAGTATACTTTTAGTTTCTCTCAAAGGTACTCGCCGTACTTTTTGGGGAATACGCACAATATTCAATAAGTCACCAAACCATCAGATTATAACATTTAACAAAATCTTGTTTTTGGATTAATAATTGTTGATATAAGCAAAAATAAATTATTGAATACCTTGAACTAAGACAATAATGTAATTTGGAGATTCACTGAAATAAACTCACTTTTGATCAGGTTCCATGCAGTATCGGTTTTGAAGAAACAAATTACAGCACCTACTGTTCGATTTTCATTAAGGACCAAGCAATACAGTTATGAAACATTCCATAACATCCATAGCTAATAAAATTTCTGAAATTTGGTAATTTTATTCAACCAATAATGTTTTTTTACAAAGTTTTGCCAAACCCCGAGCAGGCCGCGGGTATTCGGCTTCCCTCCCACTAACATTTACACACAAGATCCTCTGTAATTACTCTTAGCTTTAAGAAAAATGTAATTACAAAGCCGACTCGGTCCTAAGCCGGTCCCAGTGCCAAAAAGGACCTAATAAAAATAATTTTATGAAAAAAAATGTTTTGCCAATGTGTTATACACAGATTAAAGATGATAAAATTACATCTGGAAATGAAGACAGATTTTGTACAAAAAAAAAACCTCTGAAAATGGTGAAATTTTCAAGAATTTTGCTGTTTTTCTCATTTTCAGGAAAAAATAAGTTATAAAAGTAGTTAAATTCAACCAAATATATTTTCAACCTTCCAAAATTAAACTTTTTGTTTTTGTACTCATGAGAAGCAATTAAAAATAATTTGTTATCTGTAACATTTTGGTTTAAAATTCAAATTTATGAGTAAATTTCCCTGAGTTCAGCTGATCTCTTGAATCATAATTTCACATTTTGAGATTTCGAAACTAAAAGTCTTCGTACAATTAAAGTAACTTTTCAAACAATTTTTTATGTGAAAATATTAAAAACCTGTGTATTGGTAGGGAGATTGTTGATCGATTTGGAGTCTTCCGCAAGTACTGATGAAGTAGCTTAAAAAATGGAGCTGTATTATTAGTATAATTCTCTGAATCCCTTTTTTTCTAAATATCATCAAGTTAAGATCTGAAACGATTCCTGTTCACAAAATTCATAGAAATGCAAAATATTTTGTAAGTGAATCAAACTCATGTACCTTTTTTTTTAATATAAATTTTACGCATTTATCACGTGGACTCGGTGGCGATTAAAATTGAACTCCCCTAAGGTGTCTGATAAGGCTAGAGATGATACACTACATTTGCTAAGCAATCGAATCCAGAAAAGGTTTTAGCGTTTAGATTTTCCATATATAACTACTTATTAAATCAAATATTGTATGCTAGACATGTTTGATTTTACATTAGTAACAAATGAAATTTTAAATTTTTGTAGAGTTTAAATTTTTAAACTTAAATTTTATTTAATTCCACAAAAAGAGGTGTTTTTTAATCATTCAATTTACAACTTTTTAAAACTGTGTTGGAGAGACCTACAGCTATCGGCTTGTCTGATTTTATCACATATTAGCCGACCAGAGAAAAAATAAAAGCAGTAAAGAGAGTATTCAGTAGTGACTGGTTTCATGCACAGAAAAAAAGTTTAATTTTGGATGGTTGGAAATTTGGTTGGTTGAATATTTCCTCTTTTTATGATTGATTTTACTTTAAAAATGTGTAAAAATTTGAACCTGATGAAAATTCATCAGAAACTGATTAATTTTCACAAATTTCTGATGTAATATTACAATTTTTTTTTGACACAAAATCTGTCATCATTTCCTGATGCATATTACAATCATTTTTTTCTGTGTGGTATGGTAGTTACAATCTATAGGATTTCATTGGAATAGTTTTGCCTTCAATTTAACACAGTAAAACGAGCTAATTTTGGGCTTTGATTTTTTTTATTGTTGATATTTCGTCTTTTCCTATGTAATCTTACATTATTTTTCTTATATAATATTTAAAGCTACAAAAAAAAATATTTGCAAAACGTACACAAATTTCGAATTAAAAAATTGTGAAGACAATACCAAAATTATAGGCAATTATTTTTTGATTGTTTTTGTGGATTTATATTTACTTACATTTGTATTTGTTAATTTTAAGGAACTGTCTGCTTGTGGGCAGAAACTCAATTCTATTATGAAACCCATTTAAAATTTAAACGAAACAACAGTAAACGACTAATATCAATATTTATAACAAAATTGAGTTGTTTAAACTATTGGTTGATAGATTATTTAATCACATTGACATTTTTCATTTTCCATTCCACCTGATTACAATCTCATACAAAATTTGAGACGATTTGGTCAGTGATGGTATATCGTGGCACCCGTATTTTAATCATTATAAATTAAAAGCTAAAAAAAATCTTTTTGTACATGGTAATTCTCCGCAAACCCACATGGAATCAAAAAAAGTTGCCCCGACCTGTCTTCGATTTTCGTGAAATTTGCTCGAAATTCCGAAAAACGCATTTTTCATAAAAAAAAAGAGTAAAAAATAGTTACTCAACTGTAAAAAATCTTGAGAGATGTCATTTTATGGGAAATTTTATGTATTTTCGAATCTGAAATAACCCAGAATGGTATTTTTTCATTTACAACAAAAATTTTCATTTTAAAATTACGTGTTTTTCTGACTTTTCAGGGTTACTTTTTAGAGCATAAATTGTAAAGCAGACATAAATAAAATTTTGATATAAAAAAAAATAGAAAAAAGTCGACGACTTGTCAATTTGTTTGCATGAAAATAATAAAACAAAATCAGGGCCCTATTGCCTTAATGTCATTTACAGCCCAGCAAGAATTATAGGCCCGATGCATGTCTGATCTTATT
The DNA here is from genome assembly GCF_016801865.2 of Culex pipiens pallens. NCBI lineage: Eukaryota > Metazoa > Arthropoda > Insecta > Diptera > Culicidae > Culex > Culex pipiens. The sequence continues at coordinate 26,619,339 of NC_068939.1, forward strand.
AAAGATCCTCCGTACTGGTCCTACATTTCTCACTGGGCTGTAAAAGGCACTCAGAACAAGGATCCAGGCAAATTAAATTCATCAGGTGCATAAGACTTCTCATTAGTTTGATGTCAAAAATCAATGATTTAAAAAAGAACAAATATTTGTTTGAATAAAAGTTAATAAATTTGGAGACTAATAGGGGAAAATTATGAACAGTTTGGTTTTACTGTTAGACTAATAATTAAGTCATGAATAGATTGTGTTTATGTTGCTTCAACAATAATTTCAACTTAAGTGTCACAACCTTGAAAAATATCAATCTTTTCTTCAACCTCAATAAACTTCCCAACGTCCACTGCAAACCCTCCCACCCTATAACAGCACCATAACGATTCTAAAATCTCAGCACATTTTAATTGAATCACACCAGTTGAATGTGTTCTGTTCGCCGGAGCCGCTCGAAAAACCGCAGTTAGACCGTATGTAATAAAAATAAAACCCGATGGGCAAAGGCGTTTTCCTTTTTGAGGGCACCCGAATTTTCACGACCCGATGGGCATTCGTCGTCACTCACACGCACCCACTCGGTAGGCACTCCGTGAGAGCCAACCCCACCTCCTTCCGACCCGTTCGCTCATTGAGAGTTGTTACATTTTTCGTGTTTGTGGTCTCTCGACGGGAAAACCGACTCGTGATCGGTTTTTGGCTTTTTGTAACTTTTGCCGCTGGAAAGTGAATGAAAAACGTGAAAATATCACGCATCTGACATTGACAGCTTTCTGGCTGCTGCACACGCGATGATTGCAGCAGCAGCAGCTAGTGTGTGTGTTTGTGGTTTTGAAGCAATTTATCGTCGTAGTGAGAAAGCGTTTTTAATGTGTGGAAGTCGACTGTTTTGACACTTTAAAGGATATAAATGATAGATGAAAAAAGTACTGATATTTTTTTTAATCAAATGATTTAAAAGAATCTTTAACAAAGTGTAATGGAAGATGTGTCGATGGGAACCTTTCAAAAAAGTGACACATAAAAAAGAAAATCCATTCTTGCAGAATCAATCAATCTTTCGCACTGCCAGAAATTCAATCCACTTGAAAGTTAACACTCCACGAGCCTACAGCCCCGTGAACCCCAACGGAAACTTTGAACTTTGTCACCACCTCTCTGCCGTGATGGATGAGCTCAATATCAGACATCTCATCGCAAGTCAGCGGTGAAGACTGCTGTTGTGTCACAACATAGCACCTAATCGATGAATCGCATTATCTGGCGTGACTTTCGTGTGCCTTCAAAGACAGAACTTTCATTCTCAAGGGAGATTCTTTAAGTGTTTTTTTTATATTAAAAGTCCTGCTATGGACAATTTGCACTTCCCACTATTGTCAATATGTGCAGATATTTTTCCTTTTAAAATTACTTTCAGCACGAATTTAGTGAAAAATCTCCAAACACATCTTCCAAGCTTTTTTGCGTTCAACAATAGATTTTTTCCCCCTTGTTTGCGCACATACTGTCAATTGTCATTGCCATCCCCTAGAGATAGTATTTTCACACATCATTCTCTCTCAAATTTCACGGAACAGTTTTTCTGGCGAAACTTGAGCCTTGTTTCATTGGAAACGTCACCAAATCCCTCGTGTGTGTGTGTATTTTGCCAAGCCAAGCACAAAAAACACACACTCGAGCAGATTTTCACGCTTTTCACGAAACTCGTGAGAATTACAAGTGAAACAGAAGCGGAAAAAACACCAAATTACACCAGAATCCGTCCCTCACTCAAACAAGGATGAAAACGAGGATCGTAAATGGGCGTGGGATTTTGCTCCAAATGACTTCGATAAGCGTTAAACGGGGGTGGGTTGGAATTTCGACGATTTAAATCAGTTTTTTTTATTCGCAAGAGAATATTTTTAATGCTCTACTCTTGAATGATTCAAACATTTTGCTTATTTAAACGGTGCATTTAATTTAAAAATAACACAAAGAATTAACTGATGGCTGTACAAATACGGCTCGAGTGAAATGGCACCATCCTGAACAACCAAGCTGATGGGTTTCAACGAATGGGCTCTTAATGTTATTGTTATTCGCGACTCGTCTGCTCTTAACAGAGTGCGCAATTTTTGGTAGAAACTCTTATTGAGGGCAAACAGGGTTGAACAGACATTCGAAATCTTTATTCAGCATAATTTTAAAAAGAGATAATCATCACAATAGAAGAAAAAATCTTAAAAATAAACATAAATTGATCATACTAAAGCTGGTAAAAATTTTATTTAAAGTTTTTAGCTCCTTCAAAATAAGTCCGAAAAATCAGGGGGCAACAAAAAAATATTTTTTCAAAAAACTTCAAAATTTCAATGGAAAATTAAGTGCAAGCAGCTTAAATTAATTTAAAATGCCTTCCTCTGTGTTAAGAATCATTTTAGGCATGTTTGGGTTGATTTTAAAATCTATTAAATTTTTCAAAATTTTCGATGTTTATTATCGCAAAAAGTTTTTTTCGCTAACATTTTTGTTTTCCTCAAATCTTACATTTTTTGAAAACTTTGAAAACAACTGAACTAGTGTAAAATGCATTTGAAACACTTTTTCCATGCAAATGTGAAATCAATGGCTAGTTATTTCAATATTTATATTTTTTTTGCCTACCCCTCGACCCCGGCCAGAGCCGAGGGACAAAAACTTTGAAAAATATTTGCATCGGCCTAATAAGATTAATCTGAAAATATAGTGAAACATTACATTATCAAAAAAATGTGATACAATTAAATAGAAATTATCTACTCAAATCATCTTGAAATATTTTTAGGCTTTTAAAAAATTACAATAATTTTATGTCGATTTTATTTATGTCTGTAAAAAACATGTCAACGGAAATGTAAAAAAAAATCAATAAATTTTTAAGCAACAAAGGAGGTTTAAAAAAAAATAAAATCATTTATCGAAATATAGTGAAACATTACATTATCAAAAAAAAATGTGATACAATTAAATAGAAATTATCTACTCAAATCATCTTGAAATATTTTTAGGCTTTTAAAAAATTACAATAATTTTATGTCGATTTTATTTATGTATGTAAAAAACATGTCAACGGAAATGTAAAAAAAAATCAATCAATTTTTAAGCAACGAAGGACATTTAAAAAAAATTAAAATCATTTATCGAACCTGAAATTTGAAAAAAAGATCATTTGAATTTTTTCAAGACTTTGTTATTTGACAGAAAAATAATTATCTTAGAATCAAGTTTTTTTTAGATTCTGATGAAATTTTGCAATTTTGCAGTCAAGTCAAACATATTAGGTATAGAAATATTCGAAAAGTTTATCTTGTGAAGGGACTTTCTGATTGATTTTGTGACTTTGACAAAGTTCTAGATTACGATTAAGACACTTAGAAAAAATAAGCACACTGAAAAAAATGATCTATTTCTCTTTAATTTGACTTGTTAATCCTTAAAAATAATTTGCAAAAAAGAATTATTTACGATTTTTTTATATTTTTCAAAGGGAAATAAACAATGTATCTATGTGCTGAATTTTATATGTTCAAACAAAATTTCAAAAATCACTTTTAATGCAAAAAATGGTAATTGAAAAGGAATTTTTAAATGCACCATTTGCAAGTTAAAGGCGTTTTAAGGTTATTTTAAAAATTCAATTGAAGATAGCAAAGAAAGGCATACCTGCAAAAAATATGTTGTAGGCTTAGGAAATTAACTACAATTCTCTAATTTTGATAATGTCGATGGCACTGCTGGTTGCTAAGACACAGTCTATTAGGGTGAAACGGGATGCACTTCTATTCAACTTAAACCAATTTCTGAACTCGACAGATTGCTTGCTATTCACCTATTTAGCATCTGTCAATATGGCATTACCGTCCCGTTTCACCTTAAACTATATATTTTGTAAAAATGAGTTTTTCTCAGTGTCATCTGACAAATTCTCATTTTCTACTCGCATTTTTTCGGAAACTATTGGTTCGATTTTCAATACAGAAAAAAATAATGTTATTAGATTTCTGTTTTTTTTAATATAAAAATAATTTGATAAATTTAAGTTTGAACAATCATTTTAAAATGTAAAACAAATCGTAAAGGTTTCAAACCCGTTTGACCCTTCCATGAAAAAAAAATCCGCAACAAATGGTCCGATTTTCATTGCTGAAAAATGAAACAATCGTGAAATTTGCCGATCTTTTTGAAAACAATATTTAAAAAAAACAAGACGAACATTTCAAAAGGGCGTAATATCGAATGTTTAGCCCTTTTAAAATGTTAGTCTTGATTCAAAAAAATAAAAATAAAATCGAAAAGATCGGAAAATTTTACGAATGTTTTAATTTTTAACATTGAAAATCGGACCACTAGTTGCTGCGATATCGACATTAGAAATTGGAGGGTTGTTTGGGTGAGACTTTAAAAACTTCAAATTTCCTCTTTCTTTTTCTTTAAGCCGCTGTATCTCAGCAACCAGAGGTCCAATCTTCAAAGTCTCTTAGACGAAATTGTAGGAATTTTTCAGAATTTTTCAAAACAAAATATTTTCAGGGATGGCCGAACTTTGCCGAAGACACCAAATCAATCAAAAAATACCTTGAAAAGTTACAATATTTACATATCATTTTTGTATGAACAGCTGCCAAAATTGTATGGAGATTTTTATGGGTGAACCAATGACACAAAATGGTTTCTTTGGTGACAGGGAAGGCCCCATACATTTTGAGCCAAATCAAAAAATGGTCGAAATCGGCCGATTTTTAGAGAATTGCTCTATTCCAAAAATTTGGTTACCATTATTACAATAAATTAATGATCTTAAATAATAATAATGTTAATATTTCATGATTTAATGTTGATATCTTCTAGGCATACTATTAATAGGTTTTGGAAATCGTAAGAATAATGTAATTCATTAGAAATCTGAAAGCTCCTTAACCTCACATGACCCAATTCCACTTTAAAACATTTTCAAGATATCAAAAAAAACTTTTGTTTCTGTTAGTCACCCACCTCATTGTTTTTCTCTTTCTCTTTCGCTCCACCCACTCACACACACACGCACACTCACAGCGACCTGTTCCATGACAATTATTTTCGTGCCAGAAATTTGCATATTCCACAGGGCACGACGCCTTTGTATCCCTTTATCCTTACGTTTTTCGCCTGGTCGCGCGCCCTGGTTGAAGTTGCTTGCATTTTGACAGCAGGTTGCTGCTGCTGCTACTTTTGCAGCCTTGCGCGCCGTACTCCAAGGATTTTCCATCTTTCCCCCCCACCCACTGCGCTGCGTTTTTCCGGGAGGCATTTCGGGGGAAAATATTTACACAAAGCAAACATGCAAATTATTTTTTTGAAATTCTAACCGTACGCTGGCCTGGCCTGGGCCTGGTTGTTGAAACTCTGATACTCTTGTGTCTGATGTTGCGGGGCTTGTTTTTTTTTTTTGTTCGCTGGCCACAATGACAGCCTTTCCTCAAGAGCAAGAAGAAGAGAAAGAGCACTCTTGCCGTCACGTGATAAGGAACGGCTCTCCGACAAATCAACCGAAAAGGTTTTCGTCATCTTTGGAGAAGGTTTCAAACCGGAGAAAGATAAGAACCAGCAAAAAATGTGCCCGGAAAAACCAAAGGAAGACTTGCGACCGACCGACCGACGGTCTTTTTTTTCTGGCCTTTTTTTCGGAACAATTCGCAAATTTATCATTCTTTGAAAGATTTTTCGAAAATTGAAAACGTCGGCCTCGCTTTCCACTGGTTGAACATGGAAACTCTTAACCACCGAGCATGATGCTGGTGGAGGTGGTGCAGGTGGGGGGAGGAGTCGTGTCATCGGAGAAGTTTCGCTTGTTGCTCCCAAATGGCCAATTTGGAAAGGTATAAGGCCGCCGCTGGCAAGGCAAGGCAGGAGGCTCAGCAACTACCTGTTGATACTTTCTCTCTTATAGAACTGGAAACTGTTGGGGTGTTTAAGGGGCGGAACCTGCTTGGCTGAACTTGAATGAACTGACAGCAATAAGTTATGAAAAATTAGGATCGTTTTTTTACCTTTTTTCTTATGTAAATCACAACGCTATCGGATAGAATTTCTAGCCTACAAAACATTTTTTTAAACAAGATAGTTCTAAATAGATTTTAAAATTATGTCTCGTCTTTATTATACAAATTTTTAAAAATATATTTGAATATATTGAATATTATATATTGAAAATATTATTAGAACAAATAAAAGATCGACTGTCCAAGGTACCGTAAACCGGGGTGACATTAATAGGATTTCAATTTATTTTTGGAATATTAGAACTTTTGGAAATTTTGGAATATGTACTGCGGTAGGCCAAACAAGGTCTATGCACTACTTTTGAAAAAAAAAGTATTTTCAATAGTGCTTAAAAAAATAGTTGCGTTGAAAATTCTAATATTGAACTCCGGGGGGACTTTGATAGTCATAGTTTTTCTTGATAAAATCAGATTTGAAGTGTTCAAATTTTATGTTTACGTCGAATCTACCACCGTTGTTGATATACAGTTTCTCAAAAAAAAATTGTTCATTTTTTATTAACTTAGTTTATAAAACTAAAAAGCTATAAATATAAATTATAGGTAAAACTGTTTAAAAGAAACAATTTTGCCTGAAATTCACTAAAACTAGTTTTGTGTATAAATTTATCGATTCATGTTGCATTTTAAACTGAATTCGAAGCACGAATCAAAAGTTTCACATTTTATACAAAACTATTTCTACATAATAAAGCCTATAAATTATGATTTTTTTGAAATTTTATTAAGAAAAACACATAACATTTATTATTTACAAACTATTTACCTTCACCTAAAGAAAATTGCCCAAAAAATTCGAAAATGCATTCCGTTTTTCGATTTCAAATCATGTTCATTGAGAAAATCATGACACTTCGAATGTATTAAAATAATGCTCTTCATCAAAATTTTCTTATTTATAGTTAAATAACCATTTGATTTTTTCAAAATTTTATGAATACTTCTTCTTGAAGTACTTTGAACACTTCTCTACCATGGTCAGTATGATTCCATAGCATACAAAGCAAAAAAAAATAGTAATTTTGAAATGTGTAATTTTGGAAGGTTGAATAAAACCTCTTTTATGATGTAATTTTACCTCAATTTAGACTTAAAAAGTGACATTACACCAGAAAAATGGTAAAATTACACATTTTCAGAAGTAAAATTACATATTTTTTTCTGACATAAAAGATGTACCCCTTTCCAGATGTAATATTACCATGATTTTTTAAACTGTTTACCGTACGTATTTAATTTGTACTCTTCATTTTGCGGGAAAATCTCAAACCTATCAAAGTCACCCCGTTTTACGGTATGTCTATAACCAATTAGTTATTTTCCGACCTGACTATTGGCTGCGTCCAGATAGATAAAAAATGTTTAGCTTAATTTTCCTTTAAACACAGCTTAGCAGGTTTATCAGCTAATTACATAAAAAAAAAGTACACAAACTAGCCTCTCTTTTTGCTCCTCATCAAATTATCAGTCATGTTGGAATATAATCAATCGATTGTTTGATTTGCGTCGGCCAGTCTCTATGTAAAATAAAAACATAAAACTCAAAACTTTTACAAAAATCATCAATCATTAATCATTAAATGATTTGAAAATAAGGCTGCTTGTTGTAAACGAGCTAGAACTTTCTTTCGGTTTTAAGCCGTTGATCATTTTCGAAGAAAATTGATTATCACTATAAAATATTCTGTATTAAATTCAATTTAATGAATTTCAGCACCAAAAAGAATCAACATGTGCCGGGTGTTGAGTTCTTGAAGCCACTGAAAGAATTTTTGATCTAAATCAAATGCGTTTAAAAATTTATATAATTTTATGGTACAATCATTGACGTCCTAGTTGGCAATCATTGATTAATGACGATTTCCATAACTTTACTAGGAATGGGATAATCGTTACCAAAGGGAATCAGCAAATATTTTTTAGGTTTTTAAACAAATGTGAGCTCGAAAAAAAATACTTAAACCCGCTTACAAACTTAAATCAAACAAATATATCGATGAATTACATTTGTGACAACTGCAGTATAGTTCAATTCTGTTAAAAAATAAAATAAAAATGAATTGAAATATAAATAATAATCACCAAAAATATTTTATTACGTCGCTTCATTCATTCATTCAAACTTACTTTCAGCAAACGATTGAAAATATTCGAAAGTTATTCAAATTTCGACCGTTTTTTTTTCTTTCAAAGATAAATCTAATTATTAACTAGCGCACATATACGTCAATTTTGTATAGTTCATGCAGAAGCTTACAGATTTTTTTTGCCTTCTTCTCCTTACTGAGGAAAGACTATAAAATCACTCGAAAAATGAACTTCTTGATTCGACCTCCTAGAAAATATCCGAATCGATAATGCGATCCATGGATAATCAAAAGGCTTTTCAAGTATACTATAATCGGTTGGTTGAACACTTTTATTTCACCAAAACCAAAACTATGTTATTGTGAGGAAGGTATCAACCACCCTACGGTGGATTAAGTAACGTTTTTTTCGATTAAATAAACTTATTTTAAAAATCAAATAACAGCAAACATGCAGTAGATACAGTCGACTTTACTGAGTCGATATTTCAGGGACCTTAGTTGGGGGAAGCATCCTTGATAGAAATAAAATTATTGCTGTAATTGATAAGAAGGAACTGAAAATTCAATTAAAGTAGATAAAAATATAGATTTATTTGTCTTTCTATAGTTTTTATCAGCTTTTCTTCGAAAACTCACTTATTTAAATCATGCCCATTCCCTGTAATAACAATTTGATTACCATTTTATTTTGAAGGCAGAATTCGAAAGGCAATAGATGATCCAAACTTCGTCTATGCATGTTTAATTAAATTTGAATGATTTTTTCAAAGTCCCTCAAAATTTTCGCGATATTTGATTTTGTTTGATGAAAAATTGGAAATTTAAAAGTTAAAACAAAAATAAAATTATAAAGATTACAGAATTCATTTTTTGCATCTAGATTTTTTTATGAAACTTTTGAAGAGGTAGATGAAATCTTTCAAGAATATTCACTGAGCTTTAAAAGTCTTTCAAATTTCGGAAAAAATAATGTTATTTTAATCATTTTGGCTGCTGAAGACTTTGACCTTGTTTTGATTTATTATTCGATTAAATGTAAAATAGATAAACAAAAAAACGAATCTGAAATAGTTTTAAGTTCTATAAATCGAATATGTTGAGAAAAAAAACAATGCAAACAATGAGCATGTGCAAGATGCAACTTATTTTTCAATGCCTATATAAGTCAACTTAACTAATTTCGCTCTAAATCTTTGCTTAAGTTTTCTGTTCGGTAGATAATATCATCTTACGTAAATAAAAGGAACAAGGAATTTTAATTTAGATTTTCTATGAGTCTCTCGTTAAATACTGGGGAAGAAAGTTATAGTTGATTGAAGAATAATATAAAATAAAGTATAAAAGTACTTTCTGTTATTATAACATACGACTTTCAAAGTAATTTTAACATTTCCGTGATTTTTTTTGTTTTGAAAAATGAAATGGAAATGAAAAATGTGTTTTGGGAAGTGAAGATTTCAATTTTTGAGTTCAAAAAATCACCAAGCCCATATTTTGAAAAAAAAATAATTTCCAAATTTTGAGATAAAGTGGCAAGCTTTGAACTGCCCATGTTTACATAAATGTCCAATATGCAAAAAAAAATTCAGCTGAGAAAACGTAAGGCACGTTTGTCCCACACATAAGGCTACGTTTGAAGTGTTCGTGGATGTTTTTGGTTTTTTTTTTTCTGAAAGAGCACATTAGGGGAAATATACCCATTCTAATCAAACACCTATCTCGTCATATGGAGAGTTTGATGCTCGATTAAAGCTCCAAACATACTATTTAGGCTATAAACATACCAACAACAGCACCGCCTCGAGTAAGCACGCAAATTTATGTCATTTACTGGCCAAAAAGATCAAATTTAATGCACTTTTGATCATAATTTCTATTTTGCGAGACCATTTCTCATCATTTTGGTGGCACACACATCCACACGCAAGATGAGAGGTTAACTGCTTAACGAAAGTCGCCATCAATATCTTTTCACTTGCGCTAACGATTTCAAAGCGCTTAAGATATAAAATTGCTTCCAACTATCGACAACATGTTCTTTTGCACATTAGTTAGTCACTCACTTGAAAAATAATCCCGAAAAATGTAAATAATTAGCAAGCACCATCAAAAAAACAAACGCGCCAAGTCTTTTGACGTTTGACTTTTGACGACCCATTCCAATCGAAGGCTGAAGAAAACCGAGCAAGAAGAGGAGGCAAATAAAGAACAAAGCGTGGCCACCAACACCACCAACATGCTGGTGCAGCGCCTGTTGGAGTGAGCAAGTGCTGCCAGGAAACTTTCGCTATAAATGCTACTTTTCGTGAGTGTTCGCTTAAAATTTCATCAATTTTGGCAGCACTAAGCAGACCCAAAAGAGCGCTGGAAGAAAAAAAGAACTAAGCTGAAAATAGGAAAATGGGCGTGGCCCAATGCACTCGACTGATTAGAATGCATTTTTGAAATATTTTTTTTAAATGCTTGTATATTCCTTTTAACTTTTAATAAAAGAGAAAATAAACAGAAATATTCACAAAAAAGTTGCTCTACTCGTTGGTGTACTTGGTTTTAGTGAATTTCAAGGAACAATCCAGATTATCCAGCATCATTCAAACACGACCGCTTATTAGGCTTGAAATGGGCATATTTCCCCTATTTAAAACTAAACTGCATCAATAACTCAAAAGAGATTAAAATGCATATGGGAAATTTATGCTAACAAGGGCAGGGAAACAAAATGCGTAACTCAATATTTCACCACTTAAAAAAATGAGACGCATTCCAATAAGGTGGGCAAAAATCACTGGAAGCACAAACATGATGACTCAAATTAAATTTCTAAATTGTCATCTTCCCACAGTCCCTACAACAAATTTCATAACCAACTGTACACGTGGAGTGTGCTAGCAAGATGCACAAGACGCTTAAATCAATAATATGATATAGTAGAAACACAAGTGAGGTGAAATCTTAGATAAACCATAAATATTGAACAGGTTGTCATCAGATTAATTTGATTTGATATGTCTCTGCAAATATCTCAAAAACAAATAAATAATGAAATAACTCAACGAGATTCGACTCACAAAAGGATTGCTTTCTCAGAAAAGCCAAACAATCAAATTGAAAATACTTCCCATTGGCTTCCATCAAACTCAACAAAGCCAATGTCGAAGAACACTCAACCATCCGGTACCAGCTCAACTCATGCGGTTCCAGCACACTATACATTGTTCACTTTTTCCAAAAGGGCGACCAGCTTGAGACGACTACTATACGAAACTTTCAGGGCTGGCAAAGTTGACATACCTTCGGTTTATCTATTGTTTCCCACTCACATGCACTATGTAACAACCTTACAAAATGGGTAGTTTCAGTAACGTCAACTTACGTCACTTTGACGCTCGTAAGACTTCCCGGACACGGTGTTGCTGGCAAAGGAGCTTGACACGCCAAGACCTGGCACGTTCCTCCCCTAGGGGACCCAAAGGATGCCGACGATGCACCGAAAAGTCACGTCACAAAAGTTCATACAAAAGCCATAAAAGGCTGCCACGCTGCCGCCGGCAACTAAACTTATGTTAATAATTTGTAAGCTTACGTCAGCCCAAACCAGAAAGCTTTTGCGTTACCCTCCCCCGCTTCTTCCCCCGCTGCACAAAGTACACAAACCGGAAACCCGATGAAAGGGAATGAAAATTGCTGAAATAGATGGGAAATAAATTCTTGTCTTAAGCATGGTTAACTGCTGCTGCCGACCGACCTCCTCCTCCTCCTCCTTTCTAGCTCAACTTTGCAAGAAAGACCCCTTTTGTGCACTGCCGGAGATGGTTTATTGTAGGATATTCAGAGGCTGGAACTATAACAGCTAGCGGATACTGGGACGGGAGGTTCAGTAACCCTCGGGGCGTGTACTGACAGAAATAATGTCGAGTGATTTTTCTTTGAAATTGTTTGGCCAGCGGAAGAAAGCTGTGTAGTTTTACTAACACTTTTTTAAATTTTATATGCGGCATAAACATAACAAATATCAAAAATATCTACATGACGAAATCCAGGCTGCCAACGGTAAAACTCGCCTTATTATTCCGAAGCGATTTTGACTTTTGCGAAAATTTCATTTAACCATGATGAAATCAGAATGCATGAAATGAGTCTACATTTTTCGCATAGTCCTGAGAATCATTTTTCAAAAATATTTGTTTAGCTTTGGCCCAAATGAGACTCTGATAAAATTAAACTAGAAATAAACAAAAAAATTAGACAATGAAAATTTGTACCTGAAAATATGTCAATATTCTTAATATCTCCTAAAGCTTATATTGGCAGTGCTGAGGCTAGGTTAGAAAGTTTTCCCTCTATCTGTGAGTGTGTCCAAAGGCGGAAGCCAAGTCGGGAAGAGGCGTCGGTCTGCAGTAAAGTTTCCCTCATTTCTCACTTCATAGTCGAACCAAGGAAGATGCCATTTCTCAACCCCGTGCGGTCGTTCGAACTCTCTCGCTTACCCAGGGCGGAGCAGGAGTAAAATTGCCAGCTGATAAATGGCCCTTCCTCAAACCACTTCCCAACCACCAACCAACTGGGAGTCGGTTTCTACCAACTTCTTGGACGAATCTACAAGTTCTTGGCACACTTTTGCCGAGAATGGGTCGTGCTCCGAAATACCTACCATAAACAATTAGCAGAGGTCGTGTTGAGATTTGCAGCACAGTTCCACAGGCGAAAGGGTAAAGTCATTATTATTTTGTGGGGTTTTACGGGGTCAGGTGGCCGGAGGAGTTTTCATAATCTGTTTGTGGCAAATAATCTTGAGCCATCAGTTGGTGAAATTTTTACAATTGTTTGTTCAACAAAAACGTCACGTTGAATGCAACTGCTAGATTAAATTTGGCAATGATTTTTTTATGTAACTTAATAAAAATCTTAATTTCAAATATTTCTATGGAGTGTTCAATTCTAGATTAAATTTTCAAAACAATCTATCCCTCATGGGTTTCCTATGCAGATAGGACCTTTTGAAAATTTAATCTAGAATTCTTAGTGATTTCTCAACTCGATTTTCCTGCCATGAAAAAAATTAATACACTAAACAAAAAGGAAAAAAATAAACAAAGCATCAGCAGCAACATCTTATTGAAATTCATCTCTGCAGTTGTTGAGATAATCCATCACGGCTAGTGATAATACTTTGCCAGCATCCACTTTACAAAAGAAGACGTTATAGAGCATTCAGCCGTGTATTATCCAGGGGAAACAATAGAAGGTTTTCCACATGAAGTAAAGAATTCATTTTCATTAAGTAGCGTTTTAAATACATAAAAACTCTTTTAAAAATCAAATCATTTAAATTTGTATTTTATTATTTTAACTCTCTTAAGAAAAAAAGTAAGCTTAGTAGTCAGCAATACTTTTTTTTATTTTGAGTGCATTAAATATTTTAAATAAATAAGTAAAAATATTCCAAAATCTTTGATGAAGTTTATATTCTGCAACTCTAGTTGTACTCAAACGAAGGAAGGAAAGACATTTTTTTCAAATCTTTTTTAAAAAAAGCGTTTTGAAATTACCAGTGCACTGCGCAGTGCTGTTTATTTTGAACTATTGGTTTTTTTTCTAATGTAAATCAATTTGCACAGGATTTCATTTCAATACAGTCTAGACTCGATTATCCGAAGGCCTTGGAAAAATGTTACTTCTTCTCAGAAAATCTGATCACAAAAAAAAGTTTTATCACTGTCTTATTTTTACTGTTTAACATTTTGTTTTTTATTATTCAATAATTACAACTTGACTAAAATGAGGTCATAGAACTCAAATTTGATGCATACAGAAAAAAAACAAACTTTGATTTTTGCTTAGGCCGTTGCAAATTTAAATTACAAGTCACAGTGTTCACATTTGAATGAATGCATTAGCCACCTGTTTAGTTGTTTTGCAATCATAAGTTTCCAAAATATCGTAATACAACAATTCTCCACGAAAACAGCATGATTCGAAAAAAAAGTTCTCCGATCGGGCTCAAAATTTTTCTGGGGTTTCCTTGGCCGAAATAATTAGACCCGTATTTTTTTTTTTGGCCGTTAGGGTGACCTAAGTCGTGTTAGGGTAGTCCGAAAAATGGCAATTTTCGTCGATTTTCGCAAAAACCACTTTTTTCAAAAAATCATATCTCCACGCCATTTCATCCAATTTTAGCTGTCTTAGGTGCAAAAGAAAGGTGATTAGTTTGGCTATTTGGAAAAATAGTAAGAAGTTTCAAAAATCCAGCTTAACATTTGAAAAGGTGGTATGAAAACTTGAAATGCTGTTTTGAAGGTCTCGGGACCAAAGAGCCTATGTCTGAAAACATTTTTATCAGATTCCTCAGCAAATTTTATAGAATGTATCAAAAAATGGTGAAGTTTTGTTTTCAATACTCTGAGATACGATTTTTTGAAAATAAAAACTGGGTCTCTCGACGCGCCACGCGCAAAGATGGGAAAATGACGAAAACGGGAAAAAATTACTTTTTTCACTAAAACTGCGATAACTTGAAAATTTCAGCGATGATCTATACATGTTAGGGGAACCAAAATTTTTGTAATTAAAATACGCAACTTTCGTCATTTTTCCATTTTGCGCGTGGCGCGTCAAAAACCCCAGTTTTTATTTTCGAAAAATCGTATCTCTTTTCAAATGTTAAGCTAGATTTTTGAAACTTCTTACTATTTTTCCCAAATAACCAAACCTTTCTTTTGCGCTTAAGACAGCTAAAATTGGATGAAATGGCGCGGAGATATGATTTTTTGAAAAAAGTGGTTTTTGCGAAAATCGACGAAAATTACCATTTTTCGGACCACCCTAACACGGCGTAGGTCACCCTAATGGCCAAACAAAAAAATACGGGTCGTACGGTTTTTCGTATCATGCTGTTTTCGTGGGGAATTGCTGAATAATATTAAGTTAATATTGACGAAATAAAATTTTTGAGAGGAAAAAAAATGTTTGCGTTGCTGTACATTGGAATTGAATTACAAATTCCAAAAAATTCTTAATAACATGCTTAATTCTTAATGCACAAAAATGCATTTTCGATTGTTTTCGGTTGGTAAGACTTCTTTTTCAATTGAAATTTTTAAGTTCTGTTGATAAAATATTTTGTTTTCCCCCTGAATTTTCGACCTAATTTTGAAGGGGAGCGAAAAATATTTGCAACGGCCTTATGATCCGATTATCCAAAGTCCTTTGCAAATCTTCGAATAATCGAAGCAAAATTTAAAAACAATAAACTATATTTTTAAGCACTACAAAAACGTTTCAGTTTCAAAGTAGAGCTAAAAACTTTTTTGTTCTTTAGATTTCTTCATTAAAATTTATCACTATTGACAACACAAATTTTAACAAGTAAAATTGTATTTAAAACAGTGCACCGTATTTTTATTTAAGTGATTTGGAAATCAAAATCCGAGAGTAAACAAAATTTTACATAACTTTTTGATTTTGTGACTAAACATGGATAAAAAAATCGCACATATTATTTTAACCTTACACGAGGAATGAAACAACTTTCTAGTTATTTTATAAAACTGTATACTTTTACTGGGAATAACTATTCTTGTTACTATTGAATAAACTTTTACTTCCGTCACTTTATCTGGAATCACAACCCGCGATTTTTCAAGTGCATCTAAAGTGTATCCTTCTCGCGGAACACTTGAAGTAAAAAAGCGAGCCTTTCGAAGCGTTTTTACTCAGCGATAATATTCAAGGACTTTTACCTCTTTTGGTTTTTCCTATTCTCCATAGCAGATCTCACCCATCATAGCAAACCACGTGGCCACCATCACACCCACCCACCCAGCGAAAAATCTAATAAAGATAACCAGTTCAGTGGAAAGCTGCTGACGCAGCAGCAGCAGATCCCCTCTCTCTCTGGTCTCGCGGGATCACTCGGAGTCTTCGACGACGTGCACGTGTACGATATGCGAAATGGACACGTCCTTGAAGACATCGGAGCCCAGGGGGGGTGGGGATGGTCATAAATACCGAACATGTGGAAAGTTTTTCCCAAGGGGAAAACAACAGCACAAACAATAGCATATATTTCCTCGAAAAGCTTCCCATTTTCACCTGTTGATTCGCCACAGGTAGCAGCATATATAAAGACACACGTAGACTACCGACAGGCACCACCACCTGGTATACTTACACGCACATGTATGCATGCAAAAAAACACGTAGACTTTTGACCTTTATAATGGCATCAATTTGTACTTCAGGATAAGGAAACTTGTATTTTAGGTGGTTTATTATACAAAAAGCTTTTTTTTTAACGAATTAAAGCATTTTTTATCAAGTATAAAAACAAACTTATTTAAACACACCCTGAATCTGCTGCAAGGAAATTTGCTACGGGATAACAAAAGCTGTACGCGACTACAGGTGAAACCTTCTCCTGCCCAGGTCAGGCACTAGCATTCGGAAAGTCCTTGGTGAGCTGGCGAAACCAACCAGCCAACAATGGAAAATTTTCGTTTGAAGCTAAGAGGGTTGGAAAATTTACTTTCAAGTGAAGTTTACTTTGTGCAAACATATCCCAGCGAATTGGATTACGGATAATCCTGTTCCTGTTTGGATGGAGACAGAGAAGAGTTTGAAGTTATTTTTTCAGGGGAACTATACTTTAGCAGAACTGAAAAAAGTAAATATGCACTGCTGCAGCCAACACTTCATTGGATTTCCCCGACGACAATTATCAAAGTATTAAACTTTTAACCAATTTCCACTCTCGCCCCCAAACTCTCAAAACTACTTATTTCCGGAGTCCCCTGAAGGCAGCCGTCAATTTAATTAATTTTATCATAATTCAGCGAGAAAGTTTGGCGGAGCTCTTTTCCGCCCCTTTTGGTAGCACCAAAATTGGCCTGAACTGATTATGCCGTCGAAGCTGATCATGATACCGTGGTTCTGCGAAGTTTTATAAGAGGTTGAGACGTGGAACGATTATTATCTTTGGTGAAAAGTTTTGCGTGTTGTACCATTAACAGGATGACTATTGTTGCTCCAGATCAAAAAAAAATAAAAATAAAACAAAGGAAGATTTCAGCACAGTTATCATTTAGCATAATTTAGTTTAATTATTTCCAAAGTGTCAACAATCCAATCAAAATCAAATGATTTTCATGCAACTAATGTCTTGTAATAATTCTACAATTTTCTAGAATGAATTAATTGAAAACAAGAAGCTTGATCTACCAGGTGGTTGATATCGATAACTATTGGCAGTGTTCCCAGATTTCCAGAATATTTTAAAATTTATCTCTTATTATTGAAAAATTTATATCTTATTTGGGAGCACAGCAACCAAAGAAGTTGTTTTCTTCTTATTCCAAAATTGTCAAACATACGGACCCAATCCTGCAATAACGGGATTGTAAAATTGATCAATTTTTTTTGCAAATTACTTTGTGGACAGTACTTTAGGGGATAAATAAAGAAATATTTCGAAAGTACCCGTAGTTTGGAAGATACCAAAATGTCTGTAACAAAAATCTGGGTGCAAAAAGCTCTGATTGATGTGCACCGTTAAGCATAAGATTTCCAGATTTGCCTAACACCACAATTTACATCATCTTTAAAAATTAACAAAAGTATCTTTGTTGATACCTCACATTAGGGTTGCCAGATATTCAAAGATAACAATTCTTTACAATGTAAAACTACCGGTCTAAACAAACAAACAACAAACAAATCCATCTTAAATATTGATATTTCGTGACATGGTTGTCAGATTTTCAACCTTTATAAGTGACGTACGACAAAAACGCACGACCTCGTCGATTGCCCTGAAACAAAAAAAAACAAACTAAAGTACATTTCTGGAGTTTTTTTCAATTTTTGCTTTTTGAGTGTTTTTTAATACCTCTGTCTCAAGGCGGTTTCAAAAACGCCCAAAAAGCAAAAAACTGGAAATTTGGTTTATTGGACCTTTTAAAAAAAAACTCCAGATTTAATCAGCCATTCCATTTGAAAAGAGCCTAAACCGAAAAAAAGTTCACCGACCGGGCTCAAAATTATTGTGGGGGTTTCTTAGCCGAAATAATCAGCCCCGTATTTTTTTTATTGGCCGTTAGGGTGACCTACACCGACAAAAACCACATTTTTCAAAACATCATAACTCCGTGCCATTTCAACCGATTTTAGCTGTCTTGGGCACAAATGAAAGTTGATTAGTCCTTTCAAGAAAAAATAATTTGGGATTCGAAAAAACAGCCAAGCATTTGAAATAGTTATATGAAAACTTGAAACGGCGTTTTGACCGTGTCTGAACCAAATAGCCTATGTCTGAAAATATGTCTATCCGATTCCTCGGAAAATTTCACATAATTCATGAAATTGGCGAAGTTATATTTTTTTGAAAATAAAAACTGAGTTTTTCGACGCATCACGCGGAAGAACAGAAAGATGATGACAAAAACGAGAAAAAAAATAACTTTTTACTAAAAATGCGATCAAGGGCCCCGATTTTCGGTTCAAAGATCAGAAATCACTCACTCATCGCCGAGCGAATCTTCGCCGACTGGAGCTCGTAACCATTCGCGAGCGAACACGACACTCAGGCTACCAGCGACTTGCTCAATCGCTTCTCCCACTCCGTCCGTCGACCCGAGTCACACACGAATACGTTCATAGAGGAGATCGGCGTTCTTTTGGCCTGCACTACCACAGTTTGCCGTAAATTTGTATTTGGCATGATGGAAATTGCTTGTAAATGTGTCTTTGATGTCGTGTTATCAACAAAATTGCAAAACATTTTTGATAACATAGATTTTAAGCAGTTTTAAAGCCGATCGCAAACTGTTTCGACTCAGCGACTGAGCGACATAACGCAATTGGTCTCTCTGAACCATTCGCTGTACTATCCGATTGAAGTGAGAGGGAGAGCAAAGAGAGAGTATTCTGTAGCGATTGGTGTGGAAGTGACAAACGGTAGGAAACGGTCAAAGCAGTTTTTTGTCACTTTCGATTTGTGGTCGCGAGTGAATGAGTCTTTTTTGAGCAATCAGGACCCTTGAATGCGATAACTTTCGAATTTAAGCGATGACTTTTGGTACCCAAATTATCGCAAGTTTAGTGAGAATAGTTGATTTTTTCTTGTTTTCGTCATCTTTCTGTTGTTGCGCGTGGCGCGTCGAAAAACCCGGTATTTATTTTCATAAAAACATATCTCGGTAATGTACGGGTCGACAACGCCAAATTTGTGATATGTTATGTGATATTATCCGAAGAATAATAAAATATTTTCAGAGACGGTCAAAACGCAGTTTTAAGTTTTCATAAGACTTTTTCAAATGTTTGGCTGGTTTTTTTCGGATCTCAAATTCCTTGAAAGGACTAATCACCTTTCATTTGCGTCCAAGACAGCTAAAAACGGTTGAAATGGCACGAAGATATGAATTGTTGAAAACTATGTTTTTTTTTGCGAAAATTGACGAAGGGCTCGGCATAGGTCACCCTAACGGCCAAACCAAAAAAAAAATACGGGTCTAAGGAACCCCGAGAAAAATTTTGAGCCCGGTCGGAGAATTATCTATTCGGTTTGCTGTATTTACTCTCGAACAAATTTTCAAACAATATTTGTAAAAATTAGGAAAATTATTATTCAAACACAATATTTCTTAAATTTGGTTGCCAACTTATGGGTTTTGTAAATTTAGCTTGACATTATTATTAATATCAATTTACTCAATCCAAGTTCACAGATACCTAACAGAAAACCTTTTAAATTCCAAGAAACCTTATTTTTAGATATGCAAAACTTCCGGTGAAGCACTCAAACTAATTCTGCATCTGCAACTTCCTGCTGTACAACCTTGTAAATTATCCCGTCCCGTCTTGCAAAACATTGATTACATCCTTCTTGAGCGTCCTTTAATTGAGCGGGGGGAGGAGTACCAATAGCATCGCAAAAAAAAAACTCCTCAAACCCCCTCGAATCAGGTGGAAACTAAGGAGGTGGTAAATGAGCCGGAATTAAAAACCATCTTCCCTGCCCGTGCCGGAAGCCGGAAAAGCTCACTGCTGCTCCTTCTTCTTTTTCTTCTTTGTGTTCCACGTGGACGATAATGAAGCTCCCTCGGGGTGGTGAATCCTCTTGATGACGCAGGGAGGCATCTGACGTTACCTAATTGATGGTGATTTTTCATCTGACGACGACGGAGGCTACGCCCGGTTGACACCCTGTCCAACTGTTATCCAGGGAGTTGCTTACGGAACGGGTTTGAGAAATGATGCAAACTTTTGTGTGACAGAAAAAGAGTTTTGCTTTCATTTGTCAAGCAAAGATATCGAGGGCATTTGTAATAGATCATGAGTAGTTTTGACAAGAAAACTTTTTGAAAGTGAATGATTTGAATTTCAACAAACTCAACGGTGATTACTGTTAACGAAGAGATACTGATGTCAAGTCTGTAAAGGACACATGCATTTCTCGACCATTTCGGCTGTAAGAAAAGCTTGCTAATTCTCCATACTTAATTACCATTCATCAAAGTGCCGTCCACTATCAAACACAGTGCCCCAGTGGAACACGTTGCAAGCTTGCTAATTAGAGCAAAAGTCCTCGTCTGAAGTGGACACCCGCCCAGGAAAGCCAAATGAAGCTAAACTGAGGTAGTTCAGCAATCGGCTTATGCAGAGTTGCTTTCCCGAAAGCATATGTAGCCATTCAGGTGGCTTCTCCAATGTGTGTACCAACAGACTCTGGGACCGTTCTCGGACAGTTCTAGTCTGGGCGTTTGGGTTGGGCCCGGCTCTGCATGTGGTAACCACACCACCCGTTGGACAGAAGGATACACAGGATCTGTTCCGGGGAATCACTCATGTACGGGAACGAAATTAGCTCACTCATAGCAGGGGGTGTTCAATATAAATCAATCGCTGGCAGGGATGCCGATGGATTGGAAAGAGCTCATCAACTCTCGATCGAACGTTCAAATAGGGTAATTTGGGTTTGGTTAAGATTTGGTCCTCGAAAAAAGTGTGTTTAGACTAGAGGTGGGCAAAAAAAGAGCGAGCCGCTCACAGAGCCGGTTCACTAAAAAGAGCGAACGAACCAAGAAGCGTAGTTCTCTAGGATTTCGGTCATTCGATTTTTTTTTTGTATTTTTTAATCCGACTGAAACTTTTTTGGTGCCTTCGGTATGCCCAAAGAAGCCATTTTGCATCATTAGTTTGTCCATATAATTTTACATACAAATTCGGCAGCTGTCCATACAAAAATGATGTTTGAAAATTCAAAAATCTGTATCTTTTGAAGGAATTTTTTGATCGATTTGGTGTCTTCGGCAAAGTTGTAGGTATGGATACGGACTACACTGGAAAAAAATGATACACGGTAAAAAAAAATTGGTGATTTTTTATTTAACTTTTTATCACTAAAACTTGATTTGCAAAAAAACACTATTTTTAAATTTTTTTTATTTTTTGATATGTTTTAGAGGACATAAAATGCCAACATTTCAGAAATTTCCAGGTTGTGCCAAAAATCATTGAGCGAGTTATGAATTTTTGAATCAATACTGATTTTTTCAAAAAATCGGAATATTGGTCGCAAAAATTTTTCAACTTCATTTTTCGATGTAAAATCAAATTTGCAATCAAAAAGTACTTCAGTGAAATTTTGATAAAGTGCACCGTTTTCAAGTTAAATCCATATTTAGGTGACTTTTTTGAAAATAGTCGCAGTTTTTCATTTTTTAAAATTAGTGCACATGTTTGCACACTTTTAGAAAAAATATTTTTGAAAAGCTGAGAAAATTCTCTATATTTTGCTTCTTCGGAATTTGTTGATAAGACCTTTAGTTGCTGAGATATTGCAATGCAAAGGTTTAAAAACAGGAAAATTTATGTTTTCTAAGTCTCACCCGAACAACCCACCATTTTTCAATTTCCATATCTCAGCAACTAATGGTCCGATTTTCAATGTTAAAATATGACACATTTGTGAAATTTTCCGATCTTTTCGAAAACAATATTTTCAAAATTTTCAAATCAAGACTAACATTTCAAAAGGGCCAAACATTCAATATTACGCCCTTTTAAAATGTTAGTCTTGATTTTAAAATTTTGAAAATATTGTTTTCGAAAAGATCGGAATTCGAAAATTTCACAAATGTTTCATATTTTAACATTGAAAAACGGACCATTAGTTGCTGAGATATCGACATTGAAAAATGGTGGGTTGTTTGGGTGAGACTTAGAAAACATCAATTTTCCTGTTTTTAAACCTTTGCATTGCAATATCTCAGCAACTAAAGGTCGTATCAACAAAGTCCCAAGAAGTAAAATATGAGAATTTTCTCAGCTTTTCAAAAATATTTTTTTTCAAAGCGTGCAAACATGTGCACTAATTTAAAAAAATGAAAAACTGCTACTTTTTTCAAAAAAGTCACCTAAATATGGATTTAACTTGAAAACGGTGCACTTTATCAAAATTTTACTGAAGTACTTTTTGATTGCAAATTTGATTTTACATCTAAAAATGAAGTTGAAAAATTTTTGCGACCAATATTTCGATTTTTTGAAAAAAATAGTATTGATTCAAAAATTCATAACTCGCTCAATGATTTTTTGCACAGCCTGGAAATTTCTGAAAAAATGGCATTTTATGTCCTCTAAAACATATCAAAAAATAAAAAAAAATTAAAAATAGTGTTTTTTTGCAAATCAAGTTTTAGTGATAAAAAGTTAAATAAAAAATCACCAAACAAATTTTTCCCGTGTATCATTTTTTTCCAGTGTAGTCTGTATCCATACCTACAACTTTGCCTAAGACACCAAATCGATCAAAAAATTCCTTCAAAAGATACAGATTTTTGAATTTTCATACATCATTTTTGTATGGACAGCTGCCAAATTTGTATGGAAAATTATATGGACAAACTAATGATGCAAAATGGCTTCTTTGGGCATACCGAAGTTACCAAAAAAGTTTCAGTCGGATTAAAAAATACAAAAATTAAAATTGAAGAAAAAAGACCGATTTCGTAGAGAATTACTCAGATAGAATGATTTTTAAACTTGTTATAAATATAATTTATCGAATTTCGAACAAACTGCATCACGAAATTTGTTTTTAGAATTGAATGCAATTCTCAATTGAAAAATAATTGCTTATAAAAATTAATCCCAAAATAGCATTGCTGCCAAACACCACTTTAAAGTTTTAAAACTTATTTTCAGTTTCCTACTTTTCTTTGAAATTCCAAAAGTAAATGATTTTCTAAACAAAATGAAAAAGCTTTTCATTATATAACTGATCGTACATTGAAGTACCATCCGAAAACAAATTTGAGCATTTAAAATTGCATAGCTTGTAAAATATTACCAAAAATCTACTAAATAGCTGAGAGATTATGGAAAAAAATTCTCTTGCCTGATTTAACTTCAATGTTTATAGACTTCATCGATTAAATCTCTTTTCTAAATTAAAGAATTTAGAAAAGAGTTCGCAAAATCACACAGTTCTTAAAAATAACCTTTTTATCAAAATTTTGAAAAAGAGCAAAAGCGCCGTTCAAAAGAGCGGCTCTTTTTAGTGAGCGAACGAAAATGAGCGGCTCCTAAAAAAGAGCGGTATTGCCCACCTCTAGTTTAGACTGAATGTCAAAGGACTGAAAAAATAAAGCTCAAGACGGAAGAGTAAAAAGTCGAAAAATAATGTGTCGTGATTCAATCCCCAGACCTTTAACTAGGCAATGCGTTGCCTTTACAGTATCGGCTACCACGTATTGTTAGTAATAGGAAGATAATAAGCCGACTTTCGTAGTAATTTCAAACTCTTATGTGGACAAAAACCAGCTCAGGGTTAACAGTCCCGAACTCCCGGAAGCTGGCTGCGGTGAGTCCCGCTGGCACTTCCTGACACGCGCTAGCTTTCGCCACAGATTTCGTTCGATCATAAATCAATGTGCCAAAGTGCCTGTCGCTCGGGCGAGTTCTCAGAGTGGTCCCCATCCTCCCCGTGGGGACCATCAACCAGTGCGACCACCTATGGGAAAAGGGAGCACACCAGTTGCAATCTGATGTGCGCTCGAGGTTATTACTTTGAATTACAGCAATTGTACGTGAAAAATTGCGGTTTCACTCTGGTGCACCGGACGACCCACACCGCACACAGGATGTGACCGACGACCATGGTGTTGGTGCTGGGGTGATTGTAAATCGATGTAAAATCGAACACAGCTGTGACCAACGCTGCGTGGTGAAGTTCAATTAAATGAGCATCGATTGAACGTGATGAAATGGGGTTGAATTGAAGTGGTTTTATTTTTTATTTATGCGTGGATATTTTTACCGGTAAAAACGTGTTAAAGTCCAAATATCGCTACAATTTTGTTTTTTAAAGAAATTTCAATGTTCTACAAGCTGTCACTTGTTCCTGAAAGTAAAAGTGTTCCTAAACAATGCAAGGTTGTAGTTTTTGTATGAAAATGAAAAACATACCAAAAATCTCAACTTTCCGTTGGAAAAGCGTACACAAAATCAACCAAAGCCTGGCGGCAAACAGGACGGGAAAACAAAACCAAGACAAGGTAATCCTTTCCTGAAAAGGTCACGCATGACCAAATTAACATCACGAGGATATCATGTATGTTTTGCAGCGGTTTAGGAGAGACAGTCCAATTTTAGTGATTTAAGCATGCTGTAGTTCAAAGCTTTTCGAGCATGACTTTTGTCGGGCAAAAAATCATAACGAAATCAACGCCTAACGAAGAAGACTTCAATCACTGTCATATTCCCCGGAATCATTTGATGCTTTTCCGGGAAGCTCTCCTGACCCATTACGACCAACAAAGATTTGTTTGTCGTCCCCATCGCGTCATCCGAGAACAAACAACGCAAGCGATAATTATGGCCAGAAACACCATCCCGGGAACGCCCTGAAGCGACGCCGCCAAGAATCCACTTGAGCCCTGGGCGACCACCAAAGGATCAAGGAGATTCAACAACCGAGGGACAGCGAGAAGGCGTGGTTGTGTGTGTGTGTGTTTGTACGTACTGTACACTGGAATAAATTTCCATAATTCAACCACGTCGTGACTTGTTGTGGGGTGGTTGATGGCTGCACTGAGAAAAGTTGAAAGGTTAAGACAGGTGTCAATATCTTAATTCTTCGACCTCTAAGTGAGTTGTGACAAAAGGTCGAAAGACATAAGGTCTTATGGTCAAAAGGTCGAATGCCATAAGGTCGAATGGACAAAAGGTCGAAAGTCGACAAAAGTCGAAAGTGGACAAAAGGTCGAATGGACAAAACGTCGAAATGACAAAAGGTCGAATTTAAAAAAAACATTACAAAACAAAACTTTTGATTTGAGCCTAAAAACACAATTATTGATTTGAACGCTTTTATTTACTTCCACTTGTATAATGTTAAAAATTTAGAGGTCTTCTGAATATAAACTTGCCCCCGGACTGTTGGTGACTTTTTGAAAGCGAGGGGGGAAGGGGGCGTTAGAGGGGGTTTTTCATTTTTCGAAACTATTACAATTTGAAAGAATGTAAAAGTCTCTAAAATATTCCAACAATTTTTATAAATAAAATAAAAACTTACAAAATATTTAAGAAAAAGTATTTTTTTAAAGTATCGCTAATTTTTGAAAGAATGGAAAAATTCACAAAATCATTACGACAGTCAAGAATCAGTTTATTTTTAAATTAAATAAAAACTTTAAAAAATATTTTAGAAGTCGAACTCTTTTTGGAAGAACTGCTCATGTTTGTAAGAATGGGAAAACTCACAAAAACATTACGACAGTCAAGAATATGTTGTTTAATTAAAAAAAAAATAAAAAATATTATAGAAGTCACAATCAAGAATAGGTTGTTATAAAAAATAAAATTAAACTTCCAAAATATTTCAGAAGTTGAACTTTTGTTTTAAGGAACTGCTCAGGTTTGAAAGAATGGAAAAACTCACAAAAATATTTTGACAATCAAGAATAGGTTGTTTTTAAAAATAAAATAAAAACTTAAAAAATATTTAAGAAGTCGAACTTTTTTTGTAAGAACAGCTCATGTTTGAAAGAATGGAAAAACTTACAAAATTATTACGACAAACAAGAAAATCAGACTTGTTTGTAAAAAAATATTTTTTTCAAGATTTTTTTTGAAGTTTATAATTATAATTATTTATTCCATTTTTTACATTCGACCTTTTGTCCTTTCGACGTTTTGTCCATTCGACCTTTTGTCCACTTTCGACCTTTTGTCCATTCGACCTTATGTCTTTCGACCTTTTGGCATTCGACCTTTTGTCCATTCGACCTTATGTCTTTCGACCTTTTGTTGCACATCCTCTAACACCTACTTTCATTACATTTCGCCTATCTAATTTTTTCATGTTTTACAGTCACTTTTTCAATTTTTTACTTGTTTTTCACATTTTCTGCTATAGAATGGCACCATTATCATTTAAATTGTTAAAAAATGCGTAGAGGCATAGACTGGTACGCTACAAAAATTACTGCATACTTATTTTTACTTAAAATATAGGAAAAACACAGCCAAAGTTGACCCCTAAAAAATGACATTTTTTAAAAACATTGGCAAAGTCACATAAAACAAGTAAAACTTCCAACCCTAAAATTTTCTAAAATTTTAAGAGTTCTTCTTCCAAATGCATTTTAAAATTCAAAAAATTATTGAAAAAATGATTTTTAGTGATTTTTCAAATCGAAGCCCGTCTAAAGGCGGGGTTAGGTTGTAGAGGTTTAATAACCAATTTTTGAATGACAGAGAACCTGGCGACCAAATTCCGAGGTTACCCTAGTAACATTTTAGGTTTTAAGTAGGCCATTAAAGCCTATTTAGGCCGTATGAGGGTTTCCAGAACCATGATAAAACCTGTAAGTTTAAAAATGTTACTAGGGCATTGGGCCTCTCCAAAATCTTCAAACACTCTGGATTGTAAGTCTAGTGCGCGGTCTGATTGAACCACAAAAGCAAACTTTTTTCTCATGCAACCCACCAATAAAAAGCGCCATGAAATGAAGATCCGTCAAGTTCAACCTCGCCAGTTGAACCGGAAAATGCCCAAAAAAGAAATAACTGTAAATAATAGATCAACCTATTGAGTGCAAATGTCCGGACCATGAAAACGAATGAACTCAAGGTCTGAACCTTTTTTTCCAACCGAGTCCAAAACCCTTCAACTGGAAACATGAAAATTTGCCATTTCTGCCTACAGCTGAAGGATCCAACGACGGACATGAATTTGACATGAGGTTCTCCATTACAGGTCTCGGACAGGTGGGATGCTTTCGTTTCACATTTGTTCAACCCTTTAGAAGGAATGTATCATGTTGCTAGAATTCACGTTGCAAACAAAAATCTTCCTGGAAACTTGTAAAAACAATCACCTTGCCTAACCTGAATAATCTAATTGAATCATGGCAAGGCATTCCTTCGCAATCTAATCAGAAACTCCTTCATAAGCATCATATAACAAGGCCCTCTCCAAACAGAATCCCGATTTGAGAATCCGGGCTCAACGGAAGGATATCACGTCTCCTGAGCCGGATAAGAATGTGTGCTAGGACTTTTCCCCACGCCGTACACGTGTGTGTGTGTGTTAGTGCTCCATTCATGAATATTCCCATCCTGAACCAAATCATGCGAGTGCAGGTGAAATAACAGCCAACAAACGGGGAGACCAACTTTGAACAGCTGGAAGAAATGGAGCGCAAGCTTTTCCGGTTGTGAATTGCGCCGTAGCGGCTCAAATATCGGGAACTTGCATCCTGACGACGTCGCATATTCGACGTGCTTGGGATATCTTGCCACACGTGTCTTTTTTGAAGTTTCCAGAAAAAATGCAGTCAACGAAAACAATAACAAACACGTTTTGTTTGGCTGACCGTTTTGTGTATTGTCTCGAAATTTGGTTGAATTTGATTGCCGGAGTCCCGAGCCATTATCAAAAATGAACACAGTGGACGTGACGTGACAAGAGTGACAAAACGGCCTCTGACTAAATTTCCTTTGGCAAGCTGTCACACTTGCAGAAAGTATCAAGTTAGCACGATCTGTTCGAAACTAAATTTTATATGAAGAGTGGCAACATTGCACGGGGATTGAAAAAGAGCTTTAAAGATTTGTGAAGGTAAAAATATGAGGTATCGAAGGCTGCACGGAATGGCGTCCCCAGCTCAACCAAGTTAGAAATGCACATACGACGAGATAGCACAATAACAACGGTATCGCGAGTCCTCACGAGTCATCAGTACCAGTTCCCAGCAGAGCTCAGTGGAATTTAAAGGTGAATTTTGTTCATGTGTGCTGATATCCATACGTTGTTGTTGGTAAAAGCTTTTGCCAACTTATTGGATTCTCGAAATCGAAATCGAATACAGTGCTAAAAATCAATAAGTTGAAATCATTTCTGAGAGAAATTTTACAAAAACAGTATCAATTATATGAAGTAGCAATAAATGAAATCAAATGAGAATTTAAAAATTTACACACGAGGCTTTAATATGTCCTCCAAAAACCCTTCTCACAGGAACTGCTTTTGAGGAAACAAAAATCCCATTTAACTTTTCCCATTTATGAGAGGATAACATTTAGGGATAATCCCGGCTTACAAGCGATTTGGTTGGAATACTGAAAATGTTTCAACGCCAAAGGATACTCCTATATCCGAGTCAATTATTTTCTATCTGAATGTCTATTTTAAAATAGCTCTTATTGCAAACGTCATGAAATTTACATTATTACTTCTCAAAACCTGAAAACAACACTGCATCCAAAAGCAAACAAACAAGTTGATCCGATTAAGCGCTCAAAATTGCATTTTTAGTCTTTTTCATCCTTCAAACCGTTGACAACTACCGATTTCCATCGTTTCCGATCCGTCATGCATTCATTTCCATCATCAGAACGTCAGCAAAAACAAGTGCAAAATTTATTTATTTTTTATCAACACCCAACTGGCAGCCAACAAGCGGAAGCACGATAAGCTGCAGAATGATAATAATTTAACTGCCACAGGGATAATTGACCTCTGCTGGCCGGTTTCGCGGGAAATCGAGCGGAAATGAACGGACACGGGCGAACCAATTAGT
Source organism: Culex pipiens pallens (assembly GCF_016801865.2). Taxonomy (NCBI): domain Eukaryota; kingdom Metazoa; phylum Arthropoda; class Insecta; order Diptera; family Culicidae; genus Culex; species Culex pipiens. The sequence continues at coordinate 26,648,565 of NC_068939.1, forward strand.
GCTTGTTTGGTTGGAAGTTTTAAAATACTGGTCAAACGGTCACGCACAATGAAGACGATTTTTTAATGATTTTAAGTGACTAGTGAGGAAAGTTTTGTCAATGCACATTATTTCTGATTTTTGGATTCAAGTACAAAAATTTCTTTTCCTTATTTCCAATGAGCTTGATATTTGTGTCAAGTAGGGTTTCCATACGGATGGGCTACATATTTATAAACAATATTGCAAAAATTATGTAACGTTCTGGGATTCAGGCCTTTCACACGCAGAACTCACTTCAAATATGGGTCATTCCATCTGAAGCAGAACAGCATTTGAAAATTACCATCTCCGATTCTGCTCAAATTTGGCAGAGCTGTTGAGACAACATGCAACATGCAAAAATCCCGAATTTCGTCCAAATCGGACCACCCCCTCCATTTTTGTACCCTCCCAAAAAATCGACTTTTTGGCGATTTTTGAGCGAAACCCCTATCTTCAAACGACGATAACTCAGGAACCACAAATCTTAGAGGGTCGGTCTTTGATTCATTTTTGAAGGAAATTGGACGTAGAATCCATTTCCGTGATCAAATTTTAGATTAAAATATTGTTTCTACCTGTATTGCGCAATTGAAAACTTTAAATGGCCGTATCTCAAAACAGCCCTATTTATTTTTTAAATTTGACCTCACCATCGTATTTCCCGGCCAATTTTACATAAGAATCACTTATCGACAGAAAGGAATATGTTTCGTTCCAGAGATATCGAATTTTAAAGTTTTAAGTATTTGAGATTACCTACATCAGCTACACTCGCCGCATCTGCTAGAAGCACTCAGTCGTGCTGATCAATAATTACTACCTGCCGTTCTGTAAGATGAATTATTTTTATAATTTTATACGATTTTGAGATAATCAATACCTTGAACAATCTATTTTTTGTTTAAGGAATATTTACTGGGTAATTTTTAATGCACTGTTTTTCCTGATCTCACTGTCATTCAACCATATTAAGTAAAATTTGAACTTTTAATATTTATTTGCAAATGCTATAGAGTTTTTACAATACAATTTTCAACAATTTATCATTATTTATCTATTATTTTTATATTTTTCCTAATTCCTCATTTATCAAATTATTTCTTTTATTTCATCTTTTATTTGAAGCGAGTACAAATGTAGAGCTGGCTGTAGTAGATGAAATAATTCGTATGGGTTCTAGAGCTTTTGCCATGTGCGGTAGCGAAATAGTGCCATTCAGGAAAACCCCCAATATCTGCCTGAAAGATTGATCAAACCGATTTTTTATATTGTGAGCCAGTTTCATCTGAATAATTGATGATTTTTTTCAATTCTGGTACATTTGATTTCAAAAACAAAACCATATACTTCTGATACATGTGGACAGCAGCTGTATCGTTTTCCAAGATTTCGAAATGATTGAAAAACAAAAAAAGATTATTGTTCGGACGGTGTCGAAATCAACACAACTGAATTTGATCTTCATCAGGTAATAAATCAGATTAATCTCTGTGATTTTCTTACATTTTTCAGTTTTATACTTTCCAGAAATCCTCCTCATTAATCAGGCTTCACGAGAGTTTTATTCATGTTAATTCATAATTTTCAATACGATAATGTATCGTACACTTTTTCTTAAGTGTTACTTACAAGATCAATTGCAATTTCCTGCTAGCTCTGCGGGAATTCCATTCTGCCCTGTATTGCGTGTCGTTCTTGCTCTGTCCTGTGGGCTAATTTGCTAATGATAATTTGGGATGAAATCTTATTTCAATAAATAACCAGGTAGCAGTTATTGATCAGCGCGCCCGAGTCTAGCAGATGCGGCGAATAAAGCTAATTTAGGTAATCTCAAAACTTTAAAATTCGATATCTCTGGAACGAAACATATTCCTTTCTGTCGATAAGTGATTCTTAAGTAAAATTGGCCGGGGAATACGATGGTGAGGTCAAATTTATAAAATAAATAGGGCTGTTTTGAGATACGGCCATTTAAAGTTTTCAATTGCGCAATACAGGTAGAAACAATATTTTAATCCAAATTTTGATCACGGAAATAGATTCTACGTCCAATTTTCTTCAAAATTGAGTCTAAGACCGACCCTCTAAGATTTGTGGTTCCTGAGTTATCGTCTTTTGAAGAAAGGGGTTTTGCTCAAAAATCGCCAAAAAGTCGATTTTTTGGGAGGGTACAAAAATGGAGGGGGTGGTCCGATTTGGACGAAATTCGGGATTTTTGCATGTTTTGATAGCCTCAACAGCTCTGCCAAATTTGAGCAGAATCGGAGATGGTAATTTTCAAATTTGCATTTTTTCTTGCACACTTCAGGTGGAATGACCCAAGAATGACCCATATGTAGAGTAAAAGTATTGCATGAAATCAAGATATGTTTTGTAACTTTGTGAATAGAAATGCACCATAAAAATATTTGAATCGAGTTTTACCAAGTATATTCCAATTATAAAGTAATATTGAGATTAAACTCATAAAAACCAAATTTCCGAAAACAAAATTAGTCTGATGAAATGTTGAACATCCGAAACATTTAGGATTTTCTTAAAGTTATGATGATGTCTTGAAAAGAAATCATTTTTCCTAATGAATAATAAAACGAAAAAAGAAATAAATTCTTTTATTGTTTCTTCAGGGAAATACAGAACAAATCTGTTATCTTTGAAAAGCCATACATATTTTTGAACCCGAATATTTTTTCTCATTTTGAAACCATATGATTTTTTTATCGAAAAACTAAGATCAAATTTTAAACAATTATTCATGTTTTTTTTTTTAAATCTTTGTACCGTATATGCAGTAAATACAGTATACAATGTACGGAGCACATAGAGCTACATTGGCTTTGGTCGTTCAGTTTTCACAGCGGCGAGTTTTTTTTTTCTGTTTGAGTATTAAGACACTTAATCCTGATTACAAGGACTATTGTATCGTGTTACCCATTTTTACTGTTATTAAGCATTTCCAGATCTATAACACAGTCCCTATTGAGAGGGAAAGTGCTGTTCCATCCAGATGCTGTAAACCATTCCTTGTGCCTTGTGCGCTATGTATCGCTAGAACCGCGGTGACAATTTTTTCGTGTCATTTTTCAAGCTCTTCCCAGCAGCTATTATTTGCCGCGCGGGGTCTTGTAAAGACAATTGTCTTTTTGCGGCGCTACTCTTGCGGTGTTCCCTTTGCTCTGATCTGGACAATGCGACTGGACTGCAGTGCAATACCGATCGGCTGGGCATTATTTACATGCGAAGGCAAGAGGAATGTATTTTGGGAAAGAGGCGCAAAGGAATATCCCAAGATCGATCACATGCTTGAAGAGCAAGCGAAGCAACCGTTTTATACTCATGCGGTTGCTGCTACCTCTGAACTTAAACCTAAGGCTGCCACCCTGAGAAGAACCCATGACATTCCGCTTATGAGGCGAAACCCGTAACCATTCGGCCACAGAAGGTTGGCAAAAAAAAAACAGCGGCGAGTTGGCCGTGCGGGTTGGGGCGCGGACTTAGTAAGCTAGATATAACTATCGCCGGTTTGATATTTTTTTGGGATTACAGATATTTTTTCCTAGCGTCTGTCAGATGTAAATTTACACATTATTAGAGGTAAAATTAAAGCTTTTTTCTGACATAAAAGATGTACCCCTTTTTAGATGTAATTTTACCATGTTTTTTTTTTACTGTGTAGCGCGACCGAATGATTAAACTAAACCTAAATTTTAAATAAGTGTTAAATCACTTCACAGATGGGTCAAAGGGCCATTTTACACAATCTTTCAAAATGTCCCGCCGGCCGTTCTTTGGTCACCCCTGAGCTGAGTGGAAAATTGTATCACAAAGAGTAGAAAAGTTGTAAAAGCTGTAACTCTCTGACAAAGCATATAAAAATGCGGTGCGTAAAGGATTACTGTGGCTTTTCATATCAACAACATTACTCGTTTTTTTGTGAGTAATGATCCTTATATGGCGAACAATAAACACAGATCAAAACACGAAAATATTTTTTTTTTTTTAGAAAGAATGTCTAGCCTGAAGACTTTTTAAAAAGTGGGCATTACAATTTAAGTTTCATGGTTGGACTCAAACTAGAAACACTAACCCTTCAGCTCTATAATCATGGGTTTGCCCACGCGCGCTCTTGTGTAATATGGGTAATAAGAGTGTGGAGAAGCATAAATCTGCTTCAAATATTACATTTTCCAACAAGCTCACTTATCCTCACTTTTTTTTCTATGTGTGTGGGGAGCAAACAGGGAAAAGCTGGTTTTTACCACCACCCACACACTATATATTCCTATTAGCTACGCAATTTAAGTTTGCCACAGCTCACCCCCAGCTGATGAAGAGCGTTTGCACCACTCAAAAGAGTGAAGTTTCATGACTAACGACGGCCATGACCGCCGCACACCGAGGTCACAAAGAGGATCGCTAATGATTGTCCGCAATGGGAAAACTTTTTCCACCAAAGTCATTCTTTTGCCTTTTTAGTAGGTACAGAGAAAAAAGTCGTGGGAAAAAAGCTCGGACGATGAATATTTAATTCGGTTCTATTTCATCCATCCGGCGAGGAGCAGCAAATTGGCTAGCCAATCGTAAAGTGAAAAGTTCCTTGGAGAAATGTGCCTAGGTTTGGGTCATCAATTTTCGACAAGAGTTTCAAAAGAGGAATTTAGAGGCTATTTTAGGTGTTATTTTGGGATGGCGAAACCAACCACGAATCTTTTAGCTGATTTCGATGGGCATTTGGTGAAAACCTCCAATGCTTTGTTTTTAAAAAGTATAAAAAAATAACAGTACTCATAATTCAAAGTTAAATTTAAAGTCAGTATGCACTCAAGCCAGAGCAAGTCCTCAAAGGCCTTGCACAACTAATTTTCCCGTGTCAACCAAAATTCTCCTGAATTGCTTTTCCAGACTTTTCAAGCTGGTCTGCCTGAAAACAGGCTTAAAAAAAATTCAACCTGCAAAAAAACCGTCCCCGGTCCTTATCGTCCTTAACGGTCGCTCGACGGCATAATGGAAAATATCCTTCTGTGGCAACTTTTGCATCATGCATTACTACCCTCCCTCTCACTAGTTGCAAACATTCATGGATGAAAACCGTTTTCGTGGCCGCGGCTGCTGGTCTTGAGGCCAGGCTCTGGGCGAAGGATGCAGATGCAGTAGATTGAAGGCCCACGGGTGTCGGCCTGCCGTTAGTGGGATTCAAGCCGCTTTTTATACATGCAGGGAAAATATGTCCTAGAATTTGCCACAGAAAGAGCTTTTGCAAGCTTTTGAATGCACTGGATGGTATGCAGATCAAAATAGTTTCCTAGACATCTTTTGACAACTCTTTGTGAAACGACTTACCTTTCCTATATATCAAATGATGAAACGGCCTACATTTCATCGCCAAAAATAACAGTACTAAAAATTACTTTTAAACATTCATGCCGAAAAAATCTACTTTTCAGCACTTGTATCGAATAATAATATTTTTCAACACTGCTTAAGAGTTTGACACTTATCATGACGGCAAATAACAACAAAGGGGTAACAGATAAATAAAATGTAAAATATTTTGTGCTCGTTGCAGATCGTGTTTTTTTTTAAATTTAATGTTTGGGTATCAAAATTGCGTCTTTCAATTACGAAAAAGTTGTTTTTCCGTTCTCGTCATTTTCTCGTTTTGCGCGCGGCGCGCCAAAAATCCCAAGTGTTATTTTCAAAAATGCTGGTAATGAACTCCTCCCATTTTCGAGTATGTAACGTAAAATTATCCAAAAAATACGATAAAAATATTTTCAGACATAGGCTCTTTGGTCCAGACACGGTCAAAATGGCATTTTAAGTTTCATACGACCTTTTCAAATGTTAGGCTAGAGTTTCCGTCCTCAAACTATCTTCTTTGAAAGACCAACTTATTCACGTCCAAGACAGCTCAAATCGGTAGAATTTTTGGGAGCACACCCTAGCACTAGCACGGTGTAGATCACCCTAATAGCCAAACAAAAAAACGGGTCAAATTATTTTGGCCAGCGAACCCCCAGAAAAATGTTGAGCCCGATCGGGGAACTTTTTTTTTGGTTTAGGCTCTTTTCATGATTTCACTTTTTTGTGCGCTTAGGTTTTTGACGTAACGAGAATGATTTGAAATGAAAAAAAAAAGTTTGTGTCTCCAAAAAACATTTTTTTTTTAGGATCATGTCAAAACGGATTAGAAATTCAAGTAAGATTTCGAAACTAACTAATGTTTAGAAGAACTCTTCTCTAGATACCAGCGAATCAGGAATGAATGAGATTCAACTATATTATATAACAGTTAAATGATAATGAAAAAGCAAACTCATGAGTAGGCGAAATATACCCATTTAATCACTCCAAGCCATTCGACCAATTCTCATCACTTTTGCCGTTTTCCGCTATTAAATTAACATTTTCAGATGTATCAACAATGGAGAGTTGCTTGCTCACTTTTATTTGAGCTATTTATTACTTTGGAACAGTCAAAAACACTTTATGAAAGCTGTAATTCATGATCAAAGTGCTGATAGACCGATAATATAAATAGGCTGAGAAAGGGTATAGTTCCCCTAAGTTTTCAATTAAACTCCAATAATTCTCGGGATATTCGTATTTTAAAGGGAGAAAAACTGTTTAAATGGATAAAATCGAAAAAAGATTTATGCTTCCAAGAATGCATCACTGAATGAAAAGATTGATTAAAATTCATTTTGCTGAAAAATACTAAAACTACAGCGCTGGCGTTTTTTTTTGTTTGCGATTGTTAATTTACACATTCTTCAAGTGCCCTAAACTAAAACTAAATTAATTTTTATTTAAATTTGTAGAAAAACGAAAATCAGTGTCGGAGTTCACGATGGCTCTTACGGCTTTTTGAAAACTCACCCGAGCAATTGTTGTGTATATGGAGCCAACTGTACTCGATAATGACATTTGAGAAGAGCGTAATTTATTTAAATATATTTTTGTTGTATTTTGAAATTTAAAAAAAATTGTACCACGAAGCCGTTGCATAGTATCAAAAAGTGGTCAAAGACAAACTTGTAGGCAGTTGGATGGACTTTCTGAAAAAAAAAACACTGAAAGAAAAATACACGCCGCTTCTATGAGATTTTTCAATGTTTAAGTGTAAACGTTAAATTTTGAGGAAGTAGCCTAAGATGTTACAAAAAGACTCACGAAAAATGCAGGATGGTATGTCTCTTCTGTGGAAATACAAAAATCATTTACTAAAACTGTTTTAAGAAAAGTGGTCTAAACGTCAAAATTTTCAAAAACCGATAGTCGGAATCGATTCTCTAGACAATTATAAAAGTCTCGATATTGACCATTGTCCTATGTCCATTCTTTGTGAAGATACAGCGGCCCAAAAAAAATAAAAATGTTTCCTGATTTGAGCTGAAATTGCCCTTTAAAATAAAAAATTTACCCTTTATTTTTCGGGCCACTTTTGAAGATGTATATAAAATATTTGCTACGCCCTAGAGATTTTTTTTTGTTTTTTTGCTGTGGGCTTTAACATCCCAGTCCAAAATTTTCCATCATGTTCCGTGCCATATTTTAGCAAATTAAATGCACTTATGTTCCGTCGAAAACTTGCATGAAGAGAACCATCACTCCACTCAGCAGTAGTGCAAGCAATCTTGAGCTGAAACTGTATGATTTAACGAACAGTGCCAGTGTGCCTGCGGCATTCCCGGAAAATACTGGCCAGAGCTACTGACTGCGAGCAGGAACCACAATCCGGGCGGACCCCACTACAGAGCGTAGAGTGGAGTTTGGAACGTGTTGATGCATAACTTTGGACGTGGAAATCTGAACTGCATCCCACCACTGCACACACGGAGCTACCGGGGCTTCTGCCTTTTTTATTCTAGAGTTTGTTTTTGTTTCAGAAATTTCTGTACGGAAGTGTATTCCCCGGCTAGACATGTGGGAAAACTTTGAAGATGAGCACACGAGCTGAAGCGGTGAAAAACTTGTTTTCGAAAGATAGCATTTTTACGTTCGCTGAGGATGAGGAAGAAGTAGTAGGAGGCAACTTTTCTGGAGCACGTTCGTGAGAGTTTTGGAAAAGTGTGTGTAGATTCTGGAGACGTAGCAAAATGAATACATTTATCCATATGGGAACTAATGGTACAGAGGGGTGCAAAACTTTGTGACGTGGTACTCGTTGTTATCTCCCCCCTTTCCCTACCCCTTTGGAATGTGATTAGAGCAACGTGGAAGATTTCCCCAAACAAGGTAACAACTATCTGACGTAATGAAGCTAGACAGATTTCATATTTTCCACTGGTTTGGATGTTTTTGTGTGGCAATGTGGGTGTGCTGGCAAATAGAGTTTGTGTTCAAGCAAATTTATCGTGACAAATGGTTTGTTTGCTTCCCTGACTCAATTTGTATAGAATATAGAGAAAATTTTTAAATTTCCACCTATCAGAAAAAAAAATCACTCTGGAGACACAATTTTTTGATACGGGCATGTTAGTATCTTTAAAACTAAGGGAACTAATTGTATAATTTTTTATTCATCCCCTGAAGCTAACTACAAAATGTTAATAGCAAAGTTAGACTATTTGTTCAAAATAAAGCGATTTCAGGTTTGGGTTCATAATTGTAACTATTTTGAAAGGAAAAGACTTTAATTTCCCCGGTTAAAAGTGTGTGAGGATTCAAGAATTTCGATTCATAAATTCTCGAATAATTGGATTCATGATTTAGTTATGCTTTAATGAATTTTATTCATGAAAAAAAATCAAATCAAATTATTCGCTCTACAGCATTGCCTTGGCGTTCTCGATTGCGAGATTTCTACTCGAAACTAAGTGTCCGAAGGCTTGATTGTTGAGGCAATTGCAAACCTCTTTTTACACATTAGCTTCCATCCACCCCGGGATTCGAACTGACGACCTTTGGATTGTTAGTCCAACTGCCTACCAGCGACTCCACCGAGGCAGGACCCAGGAAGACGACTGCTACACCTTGACTGAGCTAACGACCTAACCATAAGGTTAGTCCGGGGCCAACATTTACTTCCCGTCCGACGGAAGGCGTGATCAGACAAATCTCGTCTCAAAATTTGCCACCGGGACCTTCTGGGATCGAACCCAGGCCGACTGGGTGAGAGGCAATCACGCTTACCCCTACACCACGGTCCCGGCATGAAATCGTGTATAAAAATTCATGAAATCGTGAGTAAAAATTCATGAATTTATGTTTTTTAATGGTAACAAAAATATGTGTGAAATTAAATACTTTCAAAAATCAGGATTTAAATATCCTGGGCAAAATTTTGCATCATATTTGACAAATTATTCATTTTATGATTTTGAAAATCGGATTAAAACCGTTTTTCTTTATAAAGTCTCTATCACATTCAAATAAACCACAAATACTCGGGGACCTTAATGCAAGTCGACATCCCAGCTGAACATCGTCCAATATATACACAACTATGTTTTCTCCTTTTTTTCCCACGTGACCGCTCCAATCGGTCTTCTCCACTACACTCTGCCCGGTATTACCCCGATAACGATTCCCTGCCAAATAACCACTTCCCGACACGTCAATAAATCTGAGCTGAATTTGTTGGGAGGGGGAGTTGCTGCTAGAACCGTATTTCAACGCAATCCTCTTAACCGCAGGACCACCCCCGCCATAGCGCGCTGAAAGCTTCCAGAAAAAAAAGTGCAGGGCAAAAAACGACTTTCTGTCTGTAATCCCTTTCGTTAGAAAATGTTTTCCAATTTCCGGGAACATTTCCACCGTTTCGAGCGATATTTTTCCTCCACTCATTTCGCCGTCGTCGTTCCGGTTCGATCTAAGCCAATTCCGGTTTGTTTTGGGGTAAGGTGGCCTAGATTTGGACATTTTTTGGGGTTGTCAAAAAATCTTCTTGAAATATTAACGCCGTTTTCAGATTTGTTTTTTAAAGTTATCTTCACTGGTGTTTAATTTGTGACGTTTACCCTAACCTTAATATCAAATTTTCTCTACGTTGCACTTCTCGTTATGATAGGTGTTAGCTTTTTCCAATGAGACGTGGTGGAAACAATTGCAAACCCGCGACTATAAATAGTCAACGTTCTGATTTAGCAGGTCCCCCCTTAATTGAGCTCTAAAAATAATTGAACAACGACAAAGAAGCAAAGAGTCAGACTATTTCCGGTCAGCCATCCACAATGTTTGTCATTTGGCAATGTGGCTTTCCCTTTTTGGAAAACGGAAAGAAAATATTTTGCTGACATGTACATTTATCAAAAGTGCACTCCTCTTTTTTTTTTGTTCTGTGGATCAATTTTTCGACACAGAGTCGTTGCGAGACCTGAACGAAGCAGACACATAAACCGGAAAGCGTAGGAAAACATTCGTTATGTTTGGGTACAATCAGAGCTTTCCGGGTTGTGGTTGTGGGAGACACTTTTCAAATCTTCGGGTGAAAGAAGATATCTGAGTAAAAGACGAAACTTTAGTTCGATAATTTAGTTTGAAAATAAAAACTATTACTTTGTAATATAAAAACAAACATATTAAAAAAATACTCAAATTAATTTCACTTCTTGTAAGGCAACAAAATGAAATAAAAAATAATAATAATAATAATAAGCAGTGTTGCAAATGAGTGATAGAAAAGCTATCAATTGATTATCTCTGCACCAAAAACATCCGAGAGTATAGCGGCCGTCACTATAGCTTCTGAGATCTCTTCTTGTGTCTCGTGATTCCCAGCGATGTCATTCTCTCTCTATCACTCTTCCCCTTTTCCTCGACTATGCGCTCTCACCGCTGAGTCTCTCAATCTCTCCGAAAACTGCAATGAGAGAACGCGAGATGACGATTAGGAGCCGACCACGCATGACGTCCCGTTAAATTGCGTTTGCGAAATTGGTTTTGTGGCGGCTTTTGTGGTTAAACGCTGATGCGGTAGGATGATCGTGGAAGCGGGAATGAGAGAGAAAACGAAAATGTCCATCGCGAGTGTGCAAACACTAAAACGTGTTCGGCTGTGTTCGGCGCTGAGAGTTTCAATAAGGAGAAAAGAGCAGTTGTATTTGAGGCATGAATATTCAGGCAGGATAATTGTAGTTGCTGAGAGCTGATATTTTGATATTTTAACAACCCTGATAATAAGATACTAAACAGCATTTTGAAATTAATCACCACTGAATACAATTTCGCTTCTGATAGCATAACCTTAATTTCACTTTTAAGCTACCTCCTGTAAATATTTCTTGAACGAAATCTTCACTCACTTTCTGTAAACCATCAATCATCCAACCATCAAAAACCCCTCCCAGTCGGTCGAAACATGCTGCCAAAAGTCAAACACAGATAAAGTCAAGCCAAATTTCGCTAATTGGCGAACACACTCTTTGTCCCTCTCTCTATCTCCCTTTTCCAAAAGATGAATCGAGCGTTGAGTCCTTTGAGGCCAGATTTGCTCCCTTTTGTGGTGAATCTCGACGTTTCAAACATGGCCAGAAGGGAAGCCAAAGTTTCCAAAACCACCCACCCCACCCCTTTTTTGCAGGTCCGAAAGAACTCCGTCCTGTTGCTTGATTCAACAAGGTTTTTCGAGGGACCCGATAAAATTAAAGGTTAGACGAGCGAAAAATTAAAAAAAAATATACTGGAAAAAGGGAAATCAAATTAAAAACAACAATATTATTGAATTTAAAAAAAACAAGTAGTTAAATTAAAAACGAAATTAAATAATATTAAAAGATATCAGGTTACGTTTTTGCTCAAATAACAAATTTTGTTCTTACTCAGCCAAACTCTTTTCCTCGGGTCACCGATTGCTGGCCCACTCCCAGCGGAAATTAAATTAAATTTCTATTTCTTCACACAAAAGTTGGAAATTTTATCGGCACACTTCAATCTGAACGTCGCAGTCAATTTCACCCCTTGCGGCAACCCCCTCGGGAAGAGACCCCACTCCCCCACAGAAAAATGGGGTGTAGTTTGACTTTCGTGTCTTCGTTCGTGTTGTTGTTGTTAGTATTGTTGTTTTCGCCCGAACGACAAAGCCATCATTTTGAAAGATTTCCTCCGGAGACTGTAAGACCGAACTAAGACATTGTGGAGATCCACGCCAAAACTAGCAAGTCGAAAAATTTAAACGGTTTTTTAACGAAATTTGAAGCTTTTGAGCATGTGTATGGGCAAGAGGGGAGCCATGCAAGAAAAAAAAATATTTTCAGTGCGTAGAGTATTATTATTTTTCATTTTTGATGTACAACATTTTTCTTATTTTGCCTATTTCACTATTTTGCTAGAAAATTAGATATCTTTATTTAAAGATACAACAAATCGTGTTATAATTTAGTCCAAAGAATTACAAATAATACAGAAACATTTCAACAAACAATATAGGGACCTAAGCTGAAATCAAAAAAAAAATACCGTGAACAGTGTTATAGATGTATGAAACAAATTAAACAACTAAACCAAAAATATTCTGAAACTTTAGAGTGAGCAAATCTTTCAAATATGAGCAAATTCATTGAAAACTAATTTCCTTATTTCATCCATCCAAGTCTGCATACAATTCTGGCAGCTGTCATTACAAAAAACGCTATTAAAATATTCAAAAATCTGTATGAGCATGGATTTTCTGATTAATTTGGTGTCTTCAGCAAAATAGAAAGTATTGTTACTTAGAACTTCTCTGAAAGAAATGATTACAGAAAAAATCACTCTGTTCTCTAATTCGACTTTTCACTCTAAAAAATAATTCGACTTAAAAATGATCATTTTTTAATTTTTCTTTAAAATGAAAAAAATGCCATCTTTTGAGCTATGGAACAATTTGTTCCAAATTAATTTAGCAGTGTTGCCAATTTTTTGAAAGATCAAGATTTTCGAAAACTGTGGAAAAAGTCGAAAAATGTTCAATCTTTTACGATCAATCCCATGAAAATATTTCAAGAAATTCTATATCAACCCTAACATAAGTTTTATTTTTTGAGTCATTTAAAAAAAAAATCAGAAGATGTTCCAATCCCATGAATACAAAAATAACAAGAAAAGAAATAACGGCTGTAATTTTAAAACGTCGCATGATATCGATTCTCAAAGTTATTTTCGAATGCAAATTTGATTATATATCTTAATTTAAATTTGTTGACTCTTTTTTCCATATTTTTTTAAACTATGATTCTATTGGTAAAATGACAACACTGCCAAATGAATTTTGACCAACTTGTACAAAACCTCAAAAGATGTTTTTTTTGTCGTTCAAAAAATATAAAAAAATGGGAACATAAAAAAATATTATTGTGTTTTAAAAAATTACAGTCTTTTTCTATGGCTGCTCCAAAAATTGTTTAGAGACTTGTATGAACAATCTAATGATAATTTAAAAAACATGAAAGTATGAACAAACTAATGATGCAAATTTCATATTAAAGTACCTACAAAGGTTCATCTAAATCGAAAAAAATCACTGTCCTGCTACAGTATCTAAAAATATAGCGGTGCTGGGATTTCCAAAGTTTTCCTAATTACGCATGGAAAAGCTCCAATCTTTGTCCCATTATGCTCCTCCAAGAAGGGACAAAGAAGCTCCAAACAGCATTCTTCACTCTTGATAATATAGGTGGAAAATCGGGTGCCATTTTCGGTGGCTTAAACCGCCAGTTTGGGCGGAAGCGTCGTTCCTAATTGGGCATTAAATCAATCCCCAAACAGAGGCTAATTTTGTTTAGAGGGAGAAAGTTTTGATGTGGTGCCCTAATTGGGGAGGGCAAGTTGATTAAAAAGCCAAGTGAAGCGTAAGGTTGGAGTAGATTTTTGGCTCGATTAGGACTGGAATTTGCGAACGGACGGAAAATGTCCAGAATTGAAACGATGATTTTATTCTGCAGCCACCGGAAACTGATGGGAGACTGTGGTGGACCGGAATAGCATCGTAAAGAGAGTTTGATTAGACCAGAATCGCAGACGACGTCTGTCATTTCGGGAACCAATAAGGCTTCGATCGAATATTGATTGAGGTTTTTCTATTTCGATACAACATGTGGACTTTATCCTACTGGACAGAGTTGGTCAATAAAAGGACAAAGTTTTTACAGTTGTGTGGTATTCGTCCTACTTCAATGAGTCTGATATAGTCAAAAAGTTTATCTGTTTGTTACGAAAAATAACTCCAACTGGACAAACATGATAAAAAAGAAAGTTTTATACACATTCGATACGACTCTAACTACTGCTTTTGGTGCTTTCTACTAGATGTCGTTGTAACAAAGTATTTGCCTTGTATGCAACTTGTTCTTTTACCTTTAATACAAGTTGAAAGATTTTAGTATGTTTCATGCAAAATCCGAATAGAACGAAAAAAAAAACAAAGATATTTGCATTTTTAATTTCAATATTCTACAAAGCAAGCATCACAAAAAAGGGTTAACAATATTAAATATGTATCGAAAATTCGCCAGTCCTATCTCATTTGAACCGCCCAAATAATTTTCTATTTTTAACCACCGACTGTGGGCAAACGGGTTACACCACGTTGCCACAGGCCAGTTTTGCTTCCACTTTTATTCCCACACATCAAATTTTCCCACCCGATCAATATGGTCGGGATCCCATGCAGCGCGCGTTTCCAATCGAGTGACCAAAGGGTGGCCCAACCATATCGCTGGGTGAGTTTTATTGTTTTTGCTCTCTCTCGAATATTAATACCGGGAAAGTGCACGCGGCTGAACGCAAATTTTGATGCTCGCTCCGGAATTGTGGAATTGGCCTGTCCTGGCAGATAAATGAACGCATGAATGGATCGGAAAATCGTGTACCTCCAAGAGCAAACATGGATGCGAAAAAAAATGAAAAATTCCCAGAAAACGGTCGTGATTCTCGTGTAATATCGGAGATTGACGGTAAAGGTTCCGGTTGGAGGAATTGGAGCGATAACTGTTGCAAAAAAAAAGAAAAAAAAATCATGGTAATATTACAACTGGATAAGGGTACATCTTTTGTGTCAGAAAAATGTGTAATTTTACCTCTAAAAATATGTAATTTTACCACTTTTCTGTTGTAATGTCGCTTTTTCAGTCTAAATTGAGGATAAAATTACATCATAAAAGAGGTAATATTCAACCTTCCAAAATTACACCTTCCAAATTTACAGAATTTTTTACTGTGAACAGGGAAGAAAACACGACAAAAAATCCGATGTATGCACACAGTTTTAATACACACAAAACACAAAAATGATACTGAGCGAGTTGTGGCGCTATAACCACGGCAAATAGTGTCCTGGGCATTTGTGGAAATACAATGTCCCATCCAAGAGGGTCCCGGAGTACCAAAACTTCTTAGCATGGTGCTCCCAACGAATAATAACCTAAAACCAAAACTCGGAGCGTATGGTGGTGTGTCCCCACGCTTCTTCCTCCCCTGTAGATTCAGAACTGTATTGTTTTTTTAACACCCCGTGCTCAAACTCAATTCAATTCAACGAATCATCTCTGCGGTAAACTTTACGCAGTAGGCCTGGCCGGTTTAACGTTTTGTGATGTTTCAATGCATTCTAATGCAATGGTGCACTACAAATGTTAATAAATGACAAGAAGAGGCTAGGCGTAATCTAACCTAAAGGCACTCTCCAGGATCCCTTCGAAAGATTGGCTGCGCTAGGGTTTGATTAGATTTGATTAGATGATTAGACAAAACACAAAAATGTTACACAAAATTATGTCTTCTCCTAATTTAAAAAGATAAATACTATTAAAAAAACTAATAAACTAAATAGATGGTGCACTGTAATCCAAAAGTGAAGAGGGTATTAGACTATGACAAACAAACAAACAAACTCGCACTTTTTAACAGTTTGTCAGTTTGCCTGCTTTGTTTTCCCTGAATATGTTTGCAGAAACATGTGCCTGCATTTTTTTTTTTTTTTTTGCTTGCGATAAACACGAAAAAGTGCGAGTTTGTTTGTCATAGTCTAATACCTCCTGAGAACATTTGGCGAGTTTAAGATTTGAAGGCATACATGTAACCTCCTAAAATTTGAAACCAATCGTTTGCCTCCACACTTTGCGCATTTCATGTTAATTTTGTATGGAAATTTGATGGGAAAACTCACTTTTTTGTCTTAGATTTCAACAAAGTGCCCACTAGGGTGGGTACGTTTTTCAAAAAGTTCTCGGATCAAGGTTTAGTATGGTTCCCCTTGTAGGGCATGCCCATAGGGACTTTCATGCCAAATATCAGCTCATTTGGTTGTAAACTGGCTGCGCGCATCAGGGTTAAAGTTTACATGGGAATTACTATGGGAAATTGTAACTTTTTGTTCAAACGCTCCTACAGGTCTGGGAAAATAACGCGCCAACTTCTGATATGGTCAGGCCTATGGGGAATGGTCTGGAGAACACTTTTCCCGAAGAGAGCATATGGATTCGTTGTCCCTAGACCTGGCGCATCGGCAAACAATCCGATGTCTCCGGAATCAATTGTTTTCCCTGAAAAGCATCAAATTTTCCTTAGCATGCTATGAAAGTTTGATGAACACCGCGACACCATACGTCAGGCAGCTACCACGTGGGTGAGAAACGGCTGGAATATTCAATTGCAAACCTTCTTTTAACTAGAAAATGATCATTCGAGCAATCCTGATATTATTTAGTCGAATTCAGAATCTTTGCATAGCAAATTTGTATTTTTTTTGCAAATATTTCAACCACGTGGTAGCTGCCTGACGTATGGCGTCGCGGTGTTCATCAAACTTTCATAGCATGCTAAGGAAAATTTGATGCTTTTTGAGGAAAAACCGTTGATTCCGGAGACATCGGATTGTTTGCCGATGCGCCAGGTCTAGGGAAAACGAATCCATATGCTCTCTTCGGGAAAAGTGTTCTCCAGACCATTCCCCATAGGCCTGACCATACCAGAAGTTGGCGCGTTATTTTTCCAGACCTGTAGGAGCGTTTGAACAAAAAGTTCCAATTTCCCATAGTAATTCCCATGTAAACTTTAACCCTGATGCGCGCAGCCAGTTTACAACCAAATGAGCTGATATTTGGCATGAATGTGCCTATGGGCATGCCCTACAAGGGGAACCATACTAAACCTTGATCCGAGAACTTTTTGAAAAACGTACCCACCCTAATGCCCACGGCTTTACATCGATCATAATTTCGAGCTTTAAATTGATAAATTCAATGTAAAAAAAACATTCTAGACTGTTCGCCATCATAAGAATAAAAAATTGGAAAGATTTCTAAAAAGAAGTAGTTTAAAAATATAAATAAATGATTTTTGTTAAGAATATTTATAATACAACTCTACAAATCAGACCATGAGTTATACAAACACCTATTTCTACACACATAAAAATAAAGTAAAAAATTCCTTTATTCTAGAAATTTTGCCACCTTTCCATCCACTAACCCGAGTAATTTACAGAATTCAAGGATTTGCTAGCATGATAAAATCGATCGATTCTTAAAAACTATCAAACTAGCCTCCATCAAATTGTTTGCGCCCTGTACAAGATTATGGGAACTTTTCATGTTTTGTTTTGACTTGATTAGGAATTTATAATTATATTAAGAAGTTTCAATAACAGTCGTGTACATTAGAGTGCTATAAAGAAATAGATTTTTACTGTGTAGAAACAATGAAGATGCAACTTTTCTGTACTCAAGTGAATTCAAATGATAACCAAGAACAACCGGATTCTTGCTTTCGCCCTAAACAAACAAGAGATCAGGTGTTATTCAATCCCGTAACGCACTTGCATAGCTTTACAGAGTATGGTAGACTTCTTTGTTGACGTACTGTGATATCCTAGCAAAACAAAGAATTGCTTGGTGTTAAGATTTGCGAATTCGCTAAAGTCTGCTTCTTTTATTCTATTAAAATTTGCTATATTTTTTACTTTTTTTATGACCTTATTCTTCTGGGGTGACAGTGACAGGTGAATGAAATGATGAATGATGAAAATAACTTTAAATTTTCAAGTGTAGGCTTATCAGAACTCTCTTCTGTTGATGTATTTTAGATGCTGTTTGAATAGCGGCAAACTGCAAAATATTACGAGAAAAGGACGAAAAGCTCAGTGTGACGGAAATGGGTATGTTTTCCCTATCTTCTTAGAAAACTTATCGCTACTCCTTGAGGTTATTGCTCGCTTTCATTATTATTTGATCCGGCCTCTTCCAATAATGCCAACATTATTCGAACCAACTTTTCCGACTTCCTTCGACACTGTATTTCTACGCCGAGAGGGGCGTTATAATTAATTTCCCCTCTCAAATATTAGTCTTCTCAATTTCAACCCGTTCGCCGTTTCCCGGGACCACACAGGCATACCACTTTCAAGGCGCAAATAAGACACCACCCCCGTTTCGCCGGTCCGAGACGCGATGAATCTTCAAAATTTCGAAACAACACTCATCATTACGCAAACACACACTCATACTTCACAGTTTGAGGAAAAGTTGCCGAAAAGCGATTTTCCAGTCGCGCGCACTCGGTGAAAATCGCAAAGTGCCCTAATCAAAAGATAAACAGCTTTTCCCCTAACAAATGTTTGTGTCGCCGCCACCTAACCTCACTTTATCCAATTTACAAATTTACATACATACAAACGCACACACACACACATGTGTTAGCATGTTCTAGCAATCGAGCTGGAAGTGAGCAAGTGTGTGTGTGTATTTAGGGCAAAACAAGCGCAACAAGAGTTTTGATGTGCGCCGTTGTTTGTAGGGGAAGCTGGGGCAAAACTTTGGGCACTTGATGGAAAAAGTTGGTCTTTGAGGAGCAGTTCGTCGAACATCACTTGTCGAGGAACGTTGCGAGTTTGTAAAAGGGTAACACGCAACAAACGTTAACTTCAGCGTAGGGTAACTTGGACAGTTATCGTTTTTTTATAAATATTTTTTTATCATATTTCAAATTCTAGAGTCTATTTAAAACCATATTAAAGTTAAATTTCTCTGAAAGCAGAATATCACTTTAACATTTAATGTTAACATCAAATATTTCTTTGCATATAGCCCTGAAATGAAAGCTCTATTTAAACCGTATTTCTTTTACACTAAAACCCCGATGGTTTGACACCAACTGTTGTCAAACGAACGGGGTCACGTTTTAGTTTGACACCCCTTTTATACGGGGTTTACACACACTACCAAACGTTTGTTTTGATAGTGTGCGTGAGCGCCGTGTAAAAAGTGACAGTTCGTCACTTTTTCGTTTGACTTTGACCATCCAACGGGGTACAAACTAAAAAAGTGTCAAACAAAAAAGTGACCAACCACCGGGGGTTGAGTGTACTAGGGTCAAGCAGCAAAATTCAACTCGACAATCTAGGTACCGAAATGTCTCTTCTTACTCTTCTACCGTCACATTGCTTTCAATGAGGTACTAATTTGAGCTGTACACAATCCTGGTGGATGAGTGCCCTACTTTTCCTAAGTTTAGCCTTTGAGAACAAAATTATAGGGTAATAAACCCTATTTTTGAAATGTTCCATAAAAATGACAAGTATTTAACCTGCCTTTTTCAATGTGACAAAATCAAAAGAGCAAACTTGACACTCTATGTTGACAACATTAAAAACCATCAACATAACCATCAAAACCCACAGAACAAGTTTAGCTGATTGTCAGGGGGTTGTTCAGTGAGCCGGAACGGAGTATTATTTTTTTTCCTCTACCGGATATTTAGTGCCACTCGGAAATGGACACTTCACCGCACACGTTTACGTTTACGTGCGCCTAGTGAGGAGAAAGTTTTTATCGTTGACATTCTGAGTGTGTGTGACCGTGTCATGTGAGGATGCTTCATGTGTGTGTGTGTTGTGGTGAGATTAGAGAAATTTGCTCCGTTATAATAGAGTAGTTTTGGGGGGAATTAAAACTTTTTCGGTTATGTTGTGGAGGATTCCTGTGAATTTAGTAAATAGGGGCTTTTATGGACCGTGATTATTAGACAATTGTTACTCGGGTAAAGTTTTAGCTTGGAATACAGTTTCAAAGTGTGGGGGAATTCACAAATTGAGAATTATGGCTTCGTCAAGATTGAATACAGGCAAATGTGATTTTTGTGAGCACCCAGTATCCTGTCAAACCCATTATTCTCAAAATTTCCTTGTTCAGAAGGTCAGCTCTGTCCCTACGAAAAATTATAATTATCTTGATTTTAAATATAGTATTTTGTATATAATTTTTTTAATAACGCCTAGAAATTTGGCAATTTTTGGCATTTGGCATAGCATTTTTTTAATAGCACAAAATGACAAGTCATGGAATTCTTCATTTCAAAAAAAATATTCCACCCCACGGTGTGTTTCGTAATTTAAACTTCAGATAAGAAAAACATTAAGTCTGATATTTGACACCGTGAAAATAGGCCTCTGTCCTGACATTTTGCGGGGTGAATCGAAATATTTCATCAGTTTATACAACTTTTTTTTTAAAGTATTTTTTATCAATTTTATCGGATATTTCTTTGGACAGGTTATACAAAATTTTGAGATAATTTATTATTTGCCAAATGTATCATGAACATGCCTTGAAAATTTCAATTAACATATTTTGCCAAAATTTGATCACCAACAATAGCTTCCAAATCCAAATTTGAAACTTTTTTTCAATTAGGTACATAAAAAACCAAGCTCAAGGGCATTTTAAATCAAATTTAAAAAAAATATGCACAAATGACCATAACGATGCCCGAAAGTTTGAACATTTAAAAAGATTAACTTAAAAATTATTTAACACCTCATAAAATTCCAAAAAAATATATGTTTAATAACTATTCAGAAAGTCAGAATTCAAATCACGAAATTACTCATATCTTAGTTTATAGTGAACAAAAGCTGATACAGTGCAGGCTCGATTATACGAAGTTCGATTATCCGAACCTTCAAAACTTTACAAAAATGACTGCACAGTAGGGTGCCCAGAAATTATAACCCCCTGCTTCACAAACGGGTTTTGGGTTATTTTTAGCATCTGTACCAATTGGGAGCGAAATTTGTAGAGATTAACCCATCGATACTTGAGCCTGAAGCTGATGAAAAAAAATTCAAACAAAAATTACATTCTTAAATCGCTAATAACTTTTCAGAATCGTGTCTGACAGCCTTGGTGTGTTCTACAATTTTTTTGATAGTTATAATCGAAGAATGGCATTTTTTTTTCATATTAAACTATTTTCTTACTTTTACAATTTGATTGTCTTAAAAATTACAAAATGCTTTTTTGCCTTACTCACCTTACTGAGGAAAGGCTATAAAATCACTCGAAAAATGAACTGTTTAATAAGACCTCCTAGACCTACCGTCATTTATACATATCAACTCAGAATCACCAGCTGAGCAAATGTATGTGTGTACCGAATCAATGTCACTGGAATATCTCGTCACTGGCTGAGCCGATTTTGACCGTATTGGCCTCATTCGATTCGTCTTGGGGTCCCATAAGTCCCTATTGAAATTTATAAGATTTAGTAAAGCACATCAAAAGTTATGCTTAAAAAACTGCTGCATATAAATTTCACAATTTGCAAAAAAGGGTGGTTTTTGCATGAAAACCTGCCATATTATATATTTTTAGAAAGGTTCTGAAATTACCTTTCTTGTGGATTAAGAATTTTCAAGATCTGACTTACCTATCTAAAATTACAAGCAGTTTAAAAAATGCTCTGAATTTACATAACCTCAATCTATTTCCCAACGGCGGTGTATGTACAATCTTGACGAAAAGTCTGCAGGCAGTCTATTTTTTTGCACATGTTCATCATCCCGGTACGAGAATCGAACTCACGACCTCTGGATTGGAAACCTAGCACGCCGCTAGTCGAAACCCATCCCCTACCGGTCAGTATTCCCAGTGAGCATATTTACTCTTTTAAGGGATCTGACTTTGCCGAGCCAGACAGGAATCGAACCCATCACCTTCCGCTTACAAGGCGAAACCCGTAACCTCACGGCCACGGAAGCTCGGCATCACTCACTACTCATCACTTATTGTTATTAGGACCTCTTTGGTGCTGTGATCACGTTAGGGACGATCCATAAACCAGGTGGACATTTTGGGGGGGTTGGAATTACTCTATAAATGAGAGGAAGGCACCAACCACCTAAAGGTGGATTAAGTCAGGTTTTTCAATATCTCTTCACCGCGATTGTAGCCGCCATTTTAGGTTCGAAAATTCTATAGCACTGTTTAAGGGTCACACTTAAGTTCAACAATCAAAAATAAGACAGTGAAAAAATTCGTACTTTTGATTATCCAGAGTGACTTTTATCCGAGGCCTTCAAATAATCGAGTATGGGCTGAATAGAATTTCAAAAACTTGATCTGCAAACTATTTTCTTCAATTTGATTTTTAAAAGTGTTACTATTTGATTTTGTTATTTTTGGTACAGAAAAGTAGACTCTCTCGTCGTTCGAGAATGACAGGAAAAAATTGTAGTTTTACGACGGAATTGCAAAAATATTTTTTGGTAATCGCATTGGTCACTTAGGCCTTTGTAATTATTTTTCAAAGTTTATGCCAAAAAAAACAATGAAAATGAACCCCAAACTTTGGGTAGTACATGAAGAATTCAACAATATTTTTCAAGGCAGTGTAACATCCAACTCTACTTCACATGGGTTGAGACGGATGGTGTAATCTTTCATCCCGATCACTTCTTCTCAATATGAATTATTAATATCTTTTGCTGAGGTTTGCTTCTTCTGCAATATACGTCTACTTTATGTCAACTCAATGTGCAGTGCTGCTCTTTTCGATCCGATATTTTTATAACGATGCAGGTACAACATCTCCCACCAAATGCTCCTGCCTAGATGGGTTCCTTCAACAGCATTTCAATTTTGAAATGCTTTTCAACCATTTTTTTACGCGCTCTCAAGAAAGGTGGATCACGAAGCCGCCTTCCAATGGTAACAGGTATTCGGATATGTATCTCGTGTAGCAACAATTTTCAACAGATTTCATTTATTCTACATGAATCTGGCTGAAAAGCAGCTAGAATCCGCTCAATAGCGAAACATGTTACGTAATACGTATGGGGATCCCAACCTGCACTGCTGCAGTGCACAACGGTGATGAACTACTCTTCATGTACTCCCGAGGGGCGATTTTCCATGCAACAGTCAGTGGTGGCAGCGCGCACCGTTTGCCGTGAATTATTAACAACCCACACAGTCTCCAATCGGAGACATTCAACCAACTCCATAACTAACGATTCCCGACAAAGGACTCGAACCCATTCTGGGTCCCCGGAGAGCGATTTAATTATTAACTGTCGGAAAACGGGTGGGGGACACCAAATTTTGAATTGAATTGTGCAAAGATGTCGCCACGCTGGTTCTACAGTGCTGCCAGACCGTCAGACCATCTCCGGATGAAAGCGTTTTGAAAGCGCGGAAGTTGCACCAATCGGGTGAATTGACGTCATTTTCTCGAATATACATCCGGAGGATGACGACGCTCTGGTGAATGGGAACCTCTTTTCGGTGCTACACTTTTGCTGCACAATGCATGTTAGCTTAGTGGGGTGGGTTTCGGTGAATGTGAAAAGTTGCGGGTGGTTGAAAGCGGGCGAGTTTTTGCTGCAATGACAATATCGCGAAAAATTCTTTCGCCAATGTGCATTAAGGTTTATTGTCTGTGTCGCAAGTACAACCAAACGAAACGAGAAGCTGAACGTTTTTACAAGACACTCGATTTTAAAGAGTGTTATATTTGGGTGATAAGATAAAACGAAAATTTTGGAAAATCTTAAGATATACCCATTGGTTCGATTCTTTAGGTAAAAAAAAAGTAACTGTGCAAATTTGGAGCCAAATCGGTTAAGGTATAAGGGTCGCTTTTTATAGTTGAAGTTTGTCCATTGTCCAAAAACCGCCAAAATTCAAAATTCCATCAAAAAGTGGCTTTAAATGTGTCGGATCATTGTCAAGTGTGAGATTCTTAAGTAATTTCCTTTTGTTAAACAACTTTGTCCAACAACTTTGCCGAGTTAACCCTGACGAGTTTGGGGAAATATACCCTTTCTAATCAAACACCTATCTTCGTCATATGGAATGTTTGATGCTCGATTAAAGCTCCAAAAATACTATTTAGGCTATAGAGCAATTCCAGCTCAAATCAGGAATTTTTCTGGTACTTTTGTACCCGACCCTCCCCGATTTCAATGAAACTTTTTAGACATGTTATCCTAGGCATACACATGTATCTCTAAGCCGTTACATCGTATCAAAAGTGGTCAAAGACAAACTTGTTGGAAATTTGACGGGCTTTTTGAAAAAAATACACTGAAAGAAAAATACACGCCAATTCTATGAGATTTTTCAATTTTTAAGTTTAAAAGTGAAATTTTAAGGTAATGTCACGATTTTTTTGCTCAAAATTTTTGTGAAAATAGCCTAAAATGTGACAAAAAGACTCAAGAAAAATGCAGGATGGTATGTCTTTCCTAAAAAAATACAAAAATCATTTACTAAAACTGTTTTTTTGAAAAGTGGTCTAAACGTCAACATTTTTAAAAACCGGTAGTGGGAAGTGATTTCCCAGACAATTTTACTTAAAAGTCTCCATATTGACCATTGTCCTAAGTCCAATCCTTGTGAGCATTTCAATTGAATGTACGGGCTTACAGATATAAGCATAATTACATTGCTCATAACTGAAAATAGAATATTTTTTTCAGTGTGGTAGAAACCTGGATGGTAAATAAGCTTACGTAAATATTTAAACGAGTCAAATTTAAAAGCTGTCAAAGACAAACTTATGGGAAATTGGACGAGCTTTCCGGTAAAAATATTCACGAGACTGAAAAATCAAGTCTGTCATATAGAAATTGCCAAAAACCACTAAAAAACCTATTTTTACAACATTTTTATTATTAAAACCGCTGTATCTTCACAAGGATTGGACTAAGGACAATGGTCAATATGGAGACTTTTATGTAAAATTGTCTGGGAAATCGATTCCCACAACCGGTTGTTAAAAATTTGGACGTTTAGACCACTTTTCAAAAAACAGTTTTAGTAAATGATTTTTGTATTTTTTTAGGAAAGACATACCATCCAGCATTTTTCGTGAGTCTTTTTGTCACATTTTAGGCTATTTTCACAAAAATTTTGAGCAAAAAAAATCGTGACATCACCTTAAAATTTCACTTCTAAACTTAAAAATTGAAAAATCTCATAGAATTGGCGTGTATTTTTCTTTCAGTGTATTTTTTTCAAAAAGCCCGTCAAATTTCCAACAAATTTGTCTTTGACCACTTTTTGATACGATGTAATGGCTTAGAGATACAGCAATATTTAATTTACAAAATACAATAATAATTAAAACCCTTATGCCCTTCTCAAATGTCATTATCGAGTGCAATTGGCTCCATATACACAAAAATGGCATATATAGGCCTAGGATAACATGTCTAAAAAGTTTCATTGAAATCGGAGAGGGTCGGGTACAAAAGTACCAGAAAAATTCCTGATTTGAGCTGGAATTGCTCTATAAACTTACCAGCAACAGCACCGCCTTGAGTAAGCACGCAAATTTATGCCATTTACTGGCCAAAAAGATCAAATTTAATGCACTTTTGATCATCATTTCTATTTTGCGATACCATTTCTCATCATTTTGGTGGCATACACATCCACATGCAAGAACAGAGGTTAACTGCTTTACGAAAGTCGCCATCAATATCTTTTCACTTGCGCTAACGATTTCAAAGCGCTTAAGATATAAAATTGCTTCCAACTACCGGCAACATGTTCTTTTGCACATTAGTTAGTCACTCACTTGAAAAATAATCCCGAAACATGTAAATAATTAGCAAGCGCCATCAAAAAAACAAACGCGCCAAGTCTTTTGACGTTTGAATTTTGACGACCCATTCCAATCGAAGGCTGAAAAAAACCGAGCGAGAAGCGAAGGCAAATAAAGAACAAAGGGTGGCCACCAAAACCACCAGTAGCGCCTGTTGGAGCGAGCAAGTGATGCCAGGAAATTTTCGCTATAAATGCTACTTTTCGTGATTGTTCGCTTAAAATTTCATCAATTTTGGCAGCACTAAGCAGACCCAAAAGAGCGCTGGAAGAAAAAAAGAACTAAGCTGAAAATAGAAAAATGGGCGTGGCCCAATGCACTCGACTGATTAGAATGCATTTTTGAAATATATTTTTTTAAATGCTTGTAAAAGGAATAGCATAACTTTTAATAAAATTGAAAATAAACAGAAATGTTCACAAAAAGTTGCTCTACTCGTTGGTGTACTTGGTTTTAGTGAATTTCAAGGAACAATCCAGATTATCCAGCATCATTCAAACACGACCGCTTATCAGGCTTAAAATGGGCATATTTCCCCTATTAGCGATTTAAAGAAGACGTTTTTGCATGAAAAGATTTTTTCTCCAACTTTAGCGATAAAAAGCGGTGAAACCTAAACCGATTTACTTATTTTTGCCTAAGGAATGGAATCAGGGGTATCGCTGAGGTCGGTTTTTTATTGTCACCCTAATGTAAAATTATTTTTGTTTTATTTTGAAACCATTGTCGATTCAGACTAAAATTTTAATAAAGTCACTATGTTTACTTCAATTATGATTAAAAAAAAACGCCACTTCCATTCAGTTTATCTCTCCTCCAGTGAAATTCATCCGTAGCAAAAACTTGGCCATCGCGGTTGTTACCACAACCTAGCTCGCTGTCAGCTTATGGAAAATTTAAATCAATGTCGATAGAAAAACTTTCAACTTAACTGCCACACCATTAGACTGGAGCGCGTTCCCACACCCACTTCGGTAGCGAAATCAATATTATTCCAAGAAGGACCAGAACGCGGTAAAAAAGGGAAAACGCAAGTCAACGTTTAATTTGAATAATTTTATCCACAGGGATGCCTCCATTTCAACGGAGAAGCTTGAAGCCATTAAAGCACTTTCTACGTTGGTGCTCGTTAAATGTTTGAAAACTGCACTCGAAAAAACAAGCACTGATATTTTAGGCTAGGAAAACAAAATTTCCAATTTCAGTTCGAAAATCGCATCGTAACCATCATAGCTGCGCCAAAATGATCTCGTATCCATCGTGAACGGCAATGCAATTTCATTCACTTTTCCATCAACCTCGTCATAACTCAGCGTCAGACGTTGCATTGCCTTTTTGGCCGCGGTCCATCGCCGGATGATGTGCGGACGTAACTAACCTCGGATGCACTGGGGTGCGCTTTTCCCATCAATTTTCTGATGGCAAAAACTGGGAGCACCTAGTGTTGATGGAGACCGATAGACCGCAGACATTCGGGCACTCAAAATCATTGTTTTGGCCCTTTTCAAATGTTAAATGTTAAATTTCAAAATCACTGTAAAGTTGAATATTTTTCAAAGTTTATGTCGTGGCGAACCGGCTGAGAGAAATCTGTTCTTATATCTCAAAAGAATATCAGTGAATAAACGTTTTTTTTTTTTTTGGTGAAAATCTCTGTTGCAGATTGGTTACAAACTACGGTTTGTCTGTGAGAGACGATGAGATCCAATTAACTTTCTGAGCTGTACATTGGTGCAAATTTGACCGCCTAAGTGATTCCTACCTAGTTGTTTCAATTCACATATGACCACCGTCATGAATTGCACAGTGTGGGAATTCTCATTTGCAACATTTGCAACTGGGCCCGTCAGTCGTACAAATGGATGCTGACAACTGCATCTGCAGTAGGTACAGTGAGTCAAATATTTGTCCGTACCCCCCCGTACGGAAAATGTTTGTGATATAAAAGTACATAAAATTCGACTAAAGTGCCATGTTTTGTACATCAATCGACGCGGCAGAATGTCCTCTTTAAGACACTTTTATTGGATTTGCAAAAAACTTTTTCTTAAAAAATACAAAAATAGTTTACTGAAAAAAGTCAAAAAAAGAGGTCAAATAATTGTCCGTACCCCTAGTAAAAGTACAAAATCTGATCGATTCAAGTGAATTTATTTATGAAATGTTGTTTCTGTGTCAAATAATAGTACCTCTAGCCAGTTTGTGACAACTTTGAACTTCTGATAACTTTGTTTAGTTAGTTTATATTAAAAATTGGTTTAAATTTATTTTTTTTAAGTAAAACTTATCAAAACTTAAGTTTATAAACAACTATTTTTATAAAATTGCTATTTTATGTTGTAAGAGTCTCTATTGAACAAGTTTCAACAATATTTGTTCAAAATATACATTGTTTTCATCTTTTTTATTGACATTTTTCGATCAAAAATACTGTTTCGGAACAATACCGTTAAACAATCCGGATTGTCCCGGAACCGGTATAACCCATCGGGGGGAAATTTTGTGGTGGTCAGATAGAGGACAAAAAAACCCACCTCTTGCAATTTGAAGCATCCAATTTCGTCCACTACAGCCCGATTACGAGTCCCTAGTCTGAAATTTGAAATTTTCAAATTCCTCAAGCAAATTCCTCAGCAAACTCAAGCAAATTCCTCAAGCAAAACCCAGGACGGTACAGAAATTCTCAGCACGGAAAGTGAAAATTTAAATTTTCAGACTAGGGACTCGTAATCGGGCTGTAGTGGACGAAATTGGATGCTTCAAATTGCAAGAGGTGGGTTTTTTTGTCCTCTATCTGACCACTACAAAATTTCCCCCCGAGGGGTTATACCGGTTCCGGGACAATCCGGATTGTTTAACGGTATTGTTCCGAAACAGTATTTTTGATCGAAAAATGTCAATAAAAAAGATGAAAACTATGTATATTTTGAACAAATATTGTTGAAACTTGTTCAATAGAGACTCTTACAACATAAAATAGCAATTTTATAAAAATAGTTGTTTATAAACTTATGTTTTGATAAGTTTTACTTAAAAATACTAAATTTAAACCAATTTTTAATATAAACTAACTAAACAAAGTTATCAGAAGTTCAAAGTTGTCACAAACTGGCTAGAGGTACTAGTATTTAACACAGAAACAACATTTCATAAATAAATTCACTTGAATCGTTCAGATTTTGTACTTTTACTAGGGGTACGGACAATTATTTGACCTCTTTTTTTGACTTTTTTCAGTAAACTATTTTTGTATTTTTTAAGAAAAAGTTTTTTGCAAATCCAATGACAGTGTCTTAAAGAGGATATTCTGCCGCGTCGATTGATGTATAAAACATGGCACTTTAGTCGAATTTTATGTACTTTTATATCACAAACATTTTCCGTACGGCGGGGTACGGACAAATATTTGACTCACTGTAGATGTTAGTGCTTGTTCGATTTTTGCTTCTATGGAATCACACTCGCTTTCCAAGAACGATGATTTTCTCAATTACTCATACATTGTTTGCTTGTGTTTATCATCGTAACTTTTAGCTTGATATATTGCTTATTTATATTAAATCTCTATTATAATTCCACAATTAAGGTTATCCAAATTACTTGAAATTTTCATTCTCTTATCTCAAAACCAAACCGTGACAAAATATTGAATTTGAAGAGCCTAACCCAAAATCTGCTAAATTTCCACGAATTCAAATTATATCGGTTCGAAAATCTCGCTAGACCAGGAGTATGTTGCAAAGCCAGAGAAGAATGAATAATGAAGCCAAGCCCATGTTTATGTTAACCCATCGAGAGTTTCAAGCAAACTGGCAGCTACATGACCACCCACACAAGAGCGGCGAAGAGAAGGCAGCCTTCAGACTCTGTTTACAACAGCTCTAGCCTCTGTAAAACCATCTCGTGGCCATAGTTATCAGCACAACTTCCCCAACCCATCATCGCTTCATCACTGCCATCATCATCAGCCAACATTGGCGTCCTTCGTATCCTGACCCGATAGTATAGCGTCTACCAAGAGTGGGTCTGAGTTCTGCGTTGGATGTAACAACATTAGCATCACATATCGGGGGCCGGATCAGATACGGTTACCAGGGGTTGGGGCCATGATACGGCGATCCGATGCTTGGCCAACCAATGTGTCTACATCGCTTACAATCACAAGTTCTGCTGCATCACGATGGCTTGATTATGTCACACTTGGCCGAGGACGTAACTGGGAGGTTGGCAGTAACTACTCTATCCCTGATTCCTTGTATCAGAGTGTAGAGTTTAGAGAGGTATTGACAAGATTTTGAATCATGTTAAGAAAGATCACGTAATCACAAAAAAAACCTCTAACCTTGCTTTACAACATCCTTGGTATCACCCCACCTTATATCAAAATCTGCTCAAACGCCCGCAGATGGCAGAACCATCATGAGGATGTGTGTATTGATCTGATTCTGACACATCACATCCAGGCAGGTTCTAGGCCGCCACCGCTGCTGCATCATCATCATCTGGTCTGGAAGCTGTATCGATTTTTCCAGCTCTGAGACTCTCCTCTATTTTTAGTGCAAACGTTCCACGTGTGTGTGTGTGCCTTCTGTTTACCCATATTGGTAACAGACCAAAGGGGAGAACGAGATAGATAACTCATTGATTTGGCGAGTGGCCCAAATGATGCGAGTAATTCGTTCAGGTCATGGTTCGGTGAGGTCTCCCCCTCCCCAGAACCTTCCTTACCCCTATCGGGATACAACATGTGTAATTTCAGCCGGTGTGCCTCATTGGCCTTACGGAGAGTTTTGCAAATTAGGAAGTCAACTCACGCAACGAGTTCAGATGAAGGCTGAAGGGACTTTGAAACTGTAGGCTGGGTTAGACATGATTAGCAAATCAATTGCACCACTTGAATACGGCAGAAATAACCCTCTACGTGCCCTGACTGATCTTGACATGAATTGTAGGTTTGTTTAACATAAAAAAGGTAAAATCCAGCGTACTTATTCAACATTTCCTACCTGAAAGGAAAACTCATAGCTGACAGGTTGTAATGGAAAAAAAATATTTTTTTTGAATTAACGTTTTAAGAGCGAGTCCACGAACAGGGCTTTGTATGGGACGTCGTTTGGATCTCACCAATCTGCCTGAAATTTTCAGGGGTTGTTTGTACATATAAAACTAGCATCTGGCCAAAATATGAGCACTCTAGGTCAACGGGAAGTGGGGCAAATCGGGACACAAAGTTTGAAGGTTCAAAAACGTCAGAAATCTTAAAAATGCTATAACTTTGGCAAAATTCAATATAATTTCAAAATTCAAAATGCATCTGAAAGGGCTTAAAAAATGCAACAAAATGCAGGGAGAAGCACCCCAATTGGTTAAATTTAAAGGGAGTTATTGGCATTTTAGTGAAAAAAATAGCATAATTTTCAAACTCAAATAAAAAAGTGTTCCATCCAGATATCAACTCGGTTCGACCTGCAGCTTGTAGGGGACATCTGGGACTACCATCTGAGACTGAGAACGCTTTGGGTAAGGCAGTTTAACATATTAAATAGACACTTTTACTTTTTGTGAATTTTTTGGTTGTACATTTTTGCTCGGGGGACCCCTTAGATCCCATTTTCTGGTGATAATTTTATCATATTCGTGTTCCTGAGACAATTTTACAACAGAAACATCCATAAAAATGTTTATTTTCATCCATTTTAACCCTTTAAAAATGAAAGTTAAAAAAAATCTTCGATTCACATTTATTGAAAATCAAGTTCGTTTCCAAGGATACTAGATGACACCAGAAAAAATGCAGCTTCTTAATTTTTTTAACTTTCATTTTTTATAGGGTTAAAATGGATGAAAATAAACATTTTTATGGATGTTTCTGTTGTAAAATTGTCTCAGGAACACGAATATGATAAAATTATCACCAGAAAATGGGATCTAAGGGGTCCCCCGAGCAAAAATGTACAACCAAAAAATTCACAAAAAGTAAAAGTGTATATTTAATATGTTAAACTGCCTTACCCAAAGCGTTCTCAGTCTCAGATGGTAGTCCCAGATGTCCCCTACAAGCTGCAGGTCGAACCGAGTTGATATCTGGATGGAACACTTTTTTATTTGAGTTTGAAAATTATGCTATTTTTTCACTAAAATGCCAATAACTCCCTTTAAATTTAACCAATTGGGGTGCTTCTCCCTGCATTTTGTTGCATTTTTTAAGCCCTTTCAGATGCATTTTGAATTTTGAAATTATATTGAATTTTGCCAAAGTTATAGCATTTTTAAGATTTCTGACGTTTTTGAACCTTCAAAATTTGTGTCCCGATTTGCCCCACTTCCCGTTGACCTAGAGTGCTCATATTTTGGCCAGATGCTAGTTTTATATGTACAAACAACCCCTGAAAATTTCAGGCAGATTGGTGAGGTCGATGCGAGATGGGTATGCTTTGCTCGTGGACTCGCTCTTAAAAATCAGCCTTCTTCATGCAACCCATCTGGCGAGTCTTTACACAAAATATGAGCCGTTTTGGTCAACCCAGTGATTAGGCAACGTGGATCGCAATTTTTGAACTTGTAATCTTTAAATTATCATATCTTAGTCAGTTCTGACAACATGTCACCAAGTTCTTATTTTCAATGTTGCATTTCACGAGTTTATGAATGGCGTTCGTAACTCAATTTGGCCCACGTGCAACAAGATAACACGACGACGAATTGGCAATGGCAAAAATAGCAATTGATATTAGTTGAGTGAAGGTGTAAAGTGAAAGAAAAAGAACGAGTAATTTTCTTTATTCTATTTTATAAATAAGAAGTATTTAGAATTTTGCAGAAAATCAGACAATTTGTTCTCAAGGCACATATTTTGCCAAATATCTTTTTTGATCATGGAGACGGTATCCAAAAAGTTTCAGGCAAATTTAAAATTCAATCATAAAATTTTCAGAACAAGGTATTACTTGGAAGAATTGCTCAACGTTTCCAAAAAATTTTCAACTTTCTTTTCTAATATTATTTCAACCAAAACTTCATAAATCCATCATTAAAAGTTAAACTTTACTGATTTTTTGAAATCATAAGAACAAAATAATTTTAGGAAATAAATTCCTAGGTTCAAAAGTAGTCCAAAAAACACGTAAGACGTTACACTTAAGAAAAAAAAAACTGTTTTTTGCAAAACGCATATTTTTTTAATGGAACTAGCTATAAAATTTGAATAAGTTTCATTTCTCAGCAACTACTATCACACCCGAAATCTCATATCCCAACTTTGACTGCACTTCTTTCCGTCGCGAAATTCTCAGCAAAAATAATTAACCCTCTACTGCCCAAATTTTTTTTTCGAAGATATTTATTTTTCCCGTGTTCAAGAGGTCATTTTGAGCAACTTTTGTTCTACGAAAAACTTTATTTCTCTTGTTTTATGTTTTTCTTGTTTCATTTTTAGTATTTTAATTTGCATTTATCTTGTTTAGTTTATGTTTGTTTTTGGTAGTATTTGGCCTACTCTACCATCTAATATAATTACATTTCGCCTATCTAATTTTTTCATGTTTTTACAGTCACTTTTTCAATTTTTTGCATGTTTTTTTCACATTTTCTGCCATAGAATCGCACCATCATCATTTAAATTGCAAAAAAATGCGTAGAGGCATAGTCTGGGACACTACAAAAATTACTGCATACTTCTTTTTACTGAAAATATAGAAAATGTTAGTAAAAAACACAGCCAAAGTTGACCCCTAAAAAAATGACATTTTTAAAAACATTGGCAAAGTCACATAAAACAAGTTAAACTTCCAACCCTGAAATTTTCTAAAATTTTAAGAGTTTTCTTTCCAATGCTTTTTAAATATCAAAAATCGGTTGGAAAATTGATTTTTGGCGATTTTTTAGATCGAAGCCCGTCTAAAGGCGGGGTTAGGTTGTAGAGGGTTAACGGTCACTATCTCGTGTTCACACAACTCCATACTTTCCACATTCACAATTAGGTTCTACGCCGACTTGATTTGGAGGTTAGAAAAGGGTGCACTGTTTACATGGACTCAGCACAGTTCGATGCGATCGTCGATTTTGTTCGGGGAAAAGCTTCAAAAACAGTGCATCCGAGCTATCAAATGACGTCACGATGTAAAACCTAATAATCACCCCACAACAGAGCGTAGGTTCCCTATCCCCCTCTCACGTTCTTTTATTACATTTTGCTGAGAAAACAAAAGAATCTTCGGAGAGTGTGCGTGAACGAGAAAAGAGAATTAGTGATAGAAAGATAATGCTCTTGTTGGACATCGCGAGACACAGGAAAAATCTCACAAGCTATAGTGACGGCAGCTTAACTGTTTGATGTTTTGATGCAGGAATGATCAAATGATAGTTTTTTGATCACTCATTTAAAACACTGATAAGTAGGAATATTACTATGTTGACAAAGTGTTTTTTTTTATGTCGTCGAAACATTATCTAAAAATAATTTCAAATTTCAAATTATCAGGCATGTTTAGAGAAGAATTTTTATGGAAAATATGTAATTTATAGAACCAGATAAATTCAATCGAAAACCAATGTCTGGTACAACCCCTGTTGTAATTTTCTTTCATTTAATTTGCAGACATCCTGCCTCTTTGAAGAGTTAAATTTCAGTATTTTTTCAAACATGAGGGAATTGAAAAATATAATAAAAATAGAATATCAGAATCAATATTCATTAAACGCTTCAATTCATCAATCCAAAATACTATGACATTAAAAAATCAGAAATAAAAAGCGTCAACAGTTGAGGGTTAATCAACTATATCACCAAAACTACGCGGTTTGGTCAAATAACAGCGCGTAACGATTCAATTAGCCAGCGTCCACATAATTACCCTAAAACAGCACGTAATTGCCAAATAATGCGTGTGCTTGCGTGTGTAACATGTTGCAAAACCAATTAACACGCTCTTATACCTACTAGCGAAATTGGTTTTGCAAGCAAGTGGAAGTCGTTAAATTTTGGGCGTCGCCTTACTGGCGGCGTCGCCATGCCGTAAAATATTAATTAATCAAGGTGATCTTTAGTTTGGCTAATTGAATAATTATTGCACTTAATTTTTCTAATTTTTATGATGATTTTTTTTTAAATCCGTTGAAACAAACTTAATAAATTTTACCGTAACTCGAATGACCTATTTCATAAAACGGAACTATGGCAGTTAATAAGTGAAATTCCATCAAACGCAGAGCACCACGAAAAACGTTAACCCAGTGAAGTGCACCGAAAACCAGACTTCATATTTCCCAGCCAGAGCAGTTTGAAGTATCGCTTTTCCGCTTCAAATGGATGCATTCCGGCTCGTACAAATGCACAGTGCAGTCGAGCAATCGTCTACTTTGAAGTGAGGCATTTTCCGCTTCTTCGTCTCCTTCTACTTCATAGTGGAACGTACTTGAAGCAAGAGTCATTTGTTTTCCATCAATTATGGACAGCACTTCAAAGGCGTGTAATATCTGGCTTAACCAGGCCAGCAGTAAGTAATTGTAAGCTCATTTGTGTTTGAATGTCGATTTGAACTTGATTTAAACTTAACAAGCCGGAGCTAGAAAACAGTCAGTTTTGTTTAAAAAACTTTGAGTGTTAGGTTTGCTCTAGACTTAGCGTTATCTTTTATGTTTCTTGAAACAACATTATTCATTCAAGCATTTTGATATAAACTCCTGCTCGGAATGCCAATCCGAAATAATTTGTTTCAAATTCAAAAATTTGCTTAAGATTAAAAGGATTTCGCTGAAAAAGATTACACAAAAAAAATTCAATGCAAAGAGAACCTCTCAAACGTTGCTCACTTATAATAAGCATGAAAGTTTTTCACAGAATTAATTCTGCCCAGAGGAAAAACTTTGCTCATCAAATACAAACATCCCCCGCAGAGCCTCACCTGTCCAACACCTAACCTCGAAGGTGCGAGGCATATCTTACGCCCGTTGATTATTCCGTAATTAGAAAGCTGAAGCTGTCAGCCGCCGTTGTCGTCGTTGTCAACTTGAGACGGCCGTCAACGCTTTCAAACCCGTCACCGTAATTAACTGCGTACGTACACCGGGAACCGGCAACTCATCCGGACTTTGAACTTTATTACGAGGATTGTTTGATGCTAGGATTCGAGGATAACGGTCACTCTTTTTTTCCGTGTAGGAGGTCGAGTTGTAAGAGGACACTCTCCTGGTGGCACTTGTGGTATAATCACTTCTGAGCAGGGATGGAATAATCGCAAAAAAAAAAATCATTTTTGCTTGCGAAATTTATTCACCCGCGAAAGAGAGAGGAGGCAAATCACGCAAAAGAAAATCGCTCCCGAAGATTCCTTTTACCGATCTTTCGTGCGCTCCCTTCGGATTTTTTCTCTTGATGAACGTCCAACGATTTTCTTTTGATGACGATTATTCCATCGCTGCTTCTGAGAAACCATTCTGGGACCGCATGATGATGACCTTTTGAGGTTAGTTTGATGGCACAAACATAAAAAGAGGGTATCAGTAATGGGTGTGTTACCCCTTTTGGAAGGTAGCAAAAAGTGGGCGTTTTATTGTGTGGCATGGTGTTAATCGCAGCATTTTGAAACTGCAGAATAGAAAATAAAGTCAAGGAAATTTGAATTTGTCGGCCACAGCGGTACAAACAGTGAAGTTCAATCTACAAAACTTACCAATCAGCAACTTAACGGTCAATTTGAACAATCGAGAATACACCACGCCAGATTTGAATTCACCACAGCTCGATTACACGCGTTTGACAGTTGCTTGAAACAGAACGCACAACTGGCTCTAGTGAGAATTTTCCATCTGTTTATCGAGAATGAACTTTTCAGATATTTCGATTGTTAGTCAAGAGTAAATCAGGAAAATATCGGAAATTGATTTGTGGTGATAATGGAAATTGCTTTTGGAAACTAATTTTCTCTTCATAACCAACTAAGGCTTCATCCATAAAGTACGTCACGCTAAAATCAACCAAAATTTACCCCCCCTCCCCCCCCCCTTTGTCACGCTTTTCCTATACTTATAACATGCAATGTCACACTTGCTCAGACCCCCCTCCCCCCCTAGAGCATGACATACTTTATGGATGACGCCTAACCACTGCAATTTCCGGTCCTGAAGGAAATCAAATATTTCACATAAAAACTCTCAATCGAACTGTTTGCAACTCCAACCAATATATATTTTTAACGTTATTTTTGTTTAACTCATAAAATTTATTTTAACCAAAAACAACCCACCATTTTCTAATGTCGATATCTCAGCAACTAAT
Organism: Culex pipiens pallens; assembly: GCF_016801865.2. Lineage (NCBI taxonomy): Eukaryota > Metazoa > Arthropoda > Insecta > Diptera > Culicidae > Culex > Culex pipiens. The sequence continues at coordinate 26,685,667 of NC_068939.1, forward strand.
GGTCCGATTTACAATGTTAAAATATGAAACATTCGTGAAATTTTCCGATCTTTTCAAATACAATATTTTCAAAAAAAAAATCAAGACTAACATTTCAAAAGAGCCAAACATTCAATATTACGCCCATTTAAAATGTTAGTCTAGGATTAAAAAAAATTAAAATATTTTTTTCGAAAAGTTCGGATTTCACGAATTTTCATGTTTTAACATTGTAAATCGGACGATTAGTTGCTGAGATATCGACATTAGAAAATGGTGGGTTGTTTGGGTGAGACTTAGAAAACATCAATTTTCCTGTATTTAAATCTTTGCATGGCAATATCTCAGCAACTAAGGGTCGTATCAACAAAGTTCAAAAAAGCAAAATGTAGAGAATTTTCTGAACTTTTCAAAAATATTTTTTTCAAAAGTGTGCAAACATGTGCACTCATTTAAAAAAATTAAAAACTGCGACTATTTTCAAAAAAGTTACATAAAAATGGCTATAACTTGAAAACGGTGAACTTTATCAAAATTTCACTGAATAACTTTTTGATTGCAAATTCAATTTAACATCGAAAAATGAAGTTGAAAAAATTTTGCAACCAAAATATCGTTTTTTTGAAAAAAATCAGTATTGATTAAAAAAATCATAACTCGGTCAATGATTTTTTGCACAACCTGGAAATTTCTGAAAAGTTGGCATTTTATGTCCTCTAAAACATATCAAAAAACAAAAAAAAATAAAAATAGTATTTTTTTGTAAATCAAGTTTTAGTGATTAAAAGTTAAATAAAAAATCACCAAATTTTTTTTTACCGTGTATCATTTTTTCCAGTGTAGTCCGTATCCATACCTACAACTTTGCCGAAGACACCAAATCGATCAAAAAATTCCTTCAAAAGATACAGATTTTTGAATTTTCATACATCTTTTTTGTATGGACAGCTGCCAAATTTGTATGGAAAATCATATGGACAAACTAATGATGCAAAATGGCTTCTTTGGGCATACCGAAGGCACCAAAAAAGTTTTAGTCGGATTAAAAAATACAAAAAAAAATCGAATGACCGAAATCTGAGAGAACTGCTCATTGATGTTTACCATCAAAATATGCCTCACCTCAAAACTTAGATTGCCTCCTACTGTTTGCATTACTAATCGCAAAAACAAAAGTTTATTCTCTTCATTTTGGATTACTTCCACCCACCTCAAAGTAACGCAAACACACACACGACCTGCCAGTAAGTCCTTGTGGATTACGGGTTGAGCCTTCTCGAGGCTTCCTATAGCGTAAACTGAAACTATTTTCCAGCCTGTTTCGGTTGTTCCTGTATGGGTGCGTGTGTAGCGCTAGAATCTACGGATAAGAGGAAGGATCCTTCTTTTACCCTGGATGGCCTTAGTGAAGCCTCAGTTGGTGGCTTTCTGACAGTCAAGTACTGGAGAGCTCCGGATTTTACAGGACGACCCCAAATGGGAGGGGAAGCTGAGGTGGGCGTAGTTGTTTTCCCTATTGTTCATCGTTTATCTTTAAATTGAATTCTGTTCAGGCATGCCACAAAAGAGGGGGAGGTTGAGTGGGTTGGGCAGAAGGGATATCATCGCCCCAGAACGGTGCACGTTCCATGCTATTGAGCAAGAAGCCTTTTGGTCCTTGGGTTGGAACACTTGGAGAGCTGGTATTGGTGTTATTTTGTTGTTGTTGATAGATGATGATACGATACGGTTGGTGGGTTAATTGTTTTGTGAAGTAAATGCCAGTCTGCCTGCATAACTAACGAGACAAGAAATCTTTTAAGCATGTTTCTTGTAATGGAGTGGGTTTTGATTAGTCTGGTTAGTCTTTTAAAAGAAGGGATTACAATGGTGATTCACAATCAGTTGCAAATTTATTTGTGGATTAAAATTAATATATTTGTTGAATGTATTTCTTAATTTGGAAATTAATTATCGACTTCATCCTGAAATCAAACCCTGCAACTAGGTGGGTTCGGTCTATAATAATTAACAAATTTTTATATCTTAAAAAAGCTTTTTATCACCTAAACTCCCAAGCTTGAGAAAAAGGGGTGGTAGTTAATTTATTTCGGGCAGCTTTAACATTTATGTCATTCGCTGCCTAAGAGAAAAAGGGGAGTTTCCATATAAATTCCCCATTTTGCTCGAGTTTGGGAGAAAAGATGTTACATTTTTCTAGTCTTTTATTAAAAATGTTGAAACAAAAAGTATGACAAAATGCTTCATACATCATCACAGTTATGCTATTATCAAAAATTTACTAAATATCACTGAATTGATGGGTTCTTTTCTAATGGTTTTTCTCTTTTTCCGTTCTGTCCGTCTGGTCCTAAAATTCTCAATTTTCAAAAATTCCAAGAGTGCCCTATTGATTGAAATTCCAAATTCAACATTATACAAAGTATTTGAAATAGTTTAGAACCAGTTTTATGTGTTTGTTTTATGAAAAAATTATGTTCAGATTTTTTTACCCCTGATTTCTTGGGAAATTTGAAACTTGAAATTTGAAAAACTTGAAATTTGAAAAACTTGAAATTTGAAAAACTTGAAATAATATTAGCAATTGCCTAAATGAAATCGAGAAAAATGGCAGAAGAAGGTGTAAAAGTTCACAAAAAGCTGCGTTTGTTTTTTTCTTAATACATTTGAGATTATCTGATTATTTTTTCTCTTTTTATATGTTTTGGAGCCAAACATGCATTCTTTTTAATAGTACATGATGGTGGAGATTCTAGTTCCAAAGTCAGGATTTTTGTAATAACAAGTTTGTTAGAAAACATCGAAAAGCTAGTCAAATTTATGTTTAGATTTCAACTCCGATTTTCTATTGCAAAGAATTTTTAAATTCTGTTTTAATTGGTTTAAATATTTCGCAATTTAAAAATATTGATGAAATTTCCAGCATCATATTTTTTTAGCTTTGTTGAACAGAGCTAATAGCTGACATACGGCCTCCAAAATACATAATTTTGAGAAAATTGAGCATCACCAACAAACCTTCATTTTTAACTGACGATATTTCTGGAATTCTGGTTCAATGTTATGAATAAATGATCAAATATGAATTCTATAATTACTTAAACCCTTTTTGAACAGATAAAAGGTAATACATTTTAAATTCTTAAAGTATATTGAAATCTTATGAAAATTCGAACAAATCGAACAAATAATCACTATTAAAAAAGTATGAAAAATAATATGAAAAAATACTTTTTCTAATATAATAAATATATGACATATGTGTTAATTGCGAAAAGAAAATGCTAAAATCTATAAAAATAATTCAAAAGGTAGTGCATAATTTTAGGTTTTTTTTATATATTTATATTTTGTTGGCAATTTTGATTCATTTTTTTTTTTATTTCAATAAAAAATAGATTCACTATAAAACCCAAAAAAAATTATCCGCCTCATTATTTCGTCCAAATTGGATTAATAATCTCAAACAATCAAATATCAATATTTCGAGAACTAAAAAATAATACATTGATCAAAATTGAAAAAAACCTACATAACATTTGCTCAGGAACCGGATGGTTAGTTAAAATTTTAAATAAAATATGCGCCCAATGTAAAAATTAGGTAACAAGTTTTCATTTTTGCAACCTTATGGACTTCGCCAATCCATTCTAAGTTCAATTTTCTTGGCTCGACTTTGTACGGGTTGTGGTTGATCCGATTTGAACGTATCAACAGCACCAGCAAATCTGAGCTTGTCCAGAATATGTTGAATTCGAGTGTTAACGCTGACTACTAATTCGGTAATGTTTTGCTTAATTTGACATGTTCTTCGTGTTTTTGTTATAATAAATCAGAGTTTGTGCCATTACAAATTTTTATTTTATGTTTTTGTTCGTCGGCTTTAATTGTGGAAAATGACCAGCTTATTTTTTTACAAAATTTTGAAACGAAAAGTATCAAAATTCTTAAGGTATGATTACAGTTTTGCAACTATCTAAGAATTCACGAAAATTGGAAGCGTTTATGACTGATAGGCTCGTTAATAAATCTAATCTACACAGCTAAAAAAGTAGTAATTCAGCTACGTGTAAAAGGCCTGGGTGTAAAATAAATATTGCATTATTTTAGGCAATTTTATGTAATTTTACACCCTGAAATATGTAGCCCATCAATATGGGAAACCTACTTGACCGAAATGTCAAGCCAATATATGAGTTTATCCTTTCAGCTTTACATTGGTCTGATGGCCGAGTGGGCTAAGGCGCCAGTCCTTACTGTTGGTGCTAGGTTTGAATCCCGTCGGTTGCAACTTTTTTTTGTGTTTGCAAAAAATGTACATGCAGTGTGTAATATTAAGTGTTTATTTTGACGAAGGTGGTGTGCATGCTTTTGCATGCGATTTTACCATCGGATTTTTTGCTGTGTAATCTAATCTCACCCTATCGCAGCCAGTCTTTCGAGGGCATCCTGGAAAATGCCTTAGGTTGATTAACGCCTAGCATCCTCTTGTCGTTATTAACAATTGCAGTGCCCCAATGCAATAAATTGCTTTGAAACATCACAAACGTTAAAGCGGCCAGGCCAACTGCGTCAAACTAACCGCAAAGATGGTTCGTTGAATTGGGTTGAGTTTGAACATGAATGTTCAAACAGCAATACAGTTCTGAATCTACAGGGAAGGAAGAAACGTGAGGATCCCCCGCTCACGTTCCTATTTGTTTAGTCAATTTATCGTTGGGAGCCACCATTCTAAGAAGTTTTGAGGCTCCGGGACCCTCGGGGATGGGACATTGTATTTCCACAAATGCCCTGGACACTATTTGCCGCTAAAGACAGATAAAAAAAAAAAAAACGAAGTTGACTTTATAGCTGTCGGCCACCATTGCTAGTACCAACCACTAGTGTCTTCCTTTTTGTCTACAAGGACTTCGCCGCCCTGGGCTCCTAGGTGTATGGAAGTATGGCACGGAGCGACGGCGCCGAATACCCATATTTACACAAAGAATTTTAGAGCGCCCGCCGCGGGATTCGAACCAGCGACCTCTGGATTGTGAGTCCAGTGCGCGGTCCGATTGATCCACACGGGTGGGACAAAAGACAGATAGGCTCGTTAATAAAGACAACTTACTTACAAATAATCTTTTCTGAACAATTTTTAATAGGCAATTTTAGGCAGAAATACTGAAGGGGAGGGGACAGACCTTCAATTAACATTAACATTGGCCTTAATGCCAATCGTCACTTGTGTGCTATCTTGTGAAACGTTCTGCCTTTTTACAGCACACGTGTCACAAGACAGCACACAAACGACATAATATTAACATTAAAATCACGTTCTGTCGAATTTATCCAAATCAAGTTCTCAAACCAGCAAAAAAGGGATAAACGCTCAGAGAAGTGCCATTCACTTAAATCTAATTGAAAAGCAGTGACGACGACGACGACGAAATACTGCACTTCAGTGGAGCAGCTCTTAATTGAATTCAACGTTCTTAAGTGCTTAATGAGTTGCTCAACTGATGTGACATTGCCCCAGCTCGGAGTTCTGTTCAGTCAACGTGGGCACGTGTTTTTCAGCACAGAATTTCCATGAAATTTTCCTCCACTTTTCTCCCAGCCCGGATAGTTTGGCTTGCTGCTATTGGCATTTCATTTAATTTTCAACTTTGTAACCGAGTTTTTCCCTCGCTCTAGTGTGCACCGGAGTGCAGGACGGCGGCGATGATCACAGCTGTGCTGGTCTCCCGTGTCAAATGACCAGGAAGGGAATATTGAATAGCTTTCCTGACGTCGGATTACAAGGCTCTGGACAACGATAGAGTTTACTTGTTTGTTTTATCCATTGAGCTAATTCATTATTTACAATGGCATGGTTTTTAGAACGTCTCTCAGGGGAAATATTGTTTTAGGAAATTACTCGAGTTTTTTTTTATATTATTTTAAATTGTGAATTTATGTATGTTTTATAAAGTTATTCAAAGATTCCTTTGCATAGCTAGCACAAAATATCTTTCAGAATTCGATGACACACAAATTCTGCTGACTTGCACCAATTTCTCGCTTTCTAGCAACTTGAGGAATTGTTTCCCAACAAACAGCTCTGCAGCGAATTCTGCGATCCTTCCGGGAATATCATCTTCACCGTTCAACGTCAAGAAAGAAGAGATATCAATTTCAAAAATGGAATGTGACGCTCAGATATCTTTGCCCTTGCTGGGAAGTTTGGACGGACATTCCAGGATTCGTTTTCGGACTCGAATCGGGATAAGAAGTGGCATGCGTTTGAAAAAGAATGTTGTATCCATGCCTCGAATGATTCCCTCTCCATGAGGGTGGAAAATTTCAGATATTCGAATTCCAAATTCTGCATTGTTTTACCTATTACATAGATTTTTTTACTCAATCTAATTGAAATGCTCAAATCATCCAACTCTCAAATATTTTTTATCAATCAACAAAAACAAACTTAATCCCTTTCCTGAACAGTCACGATTGACACCAATCCGCTTAAAACTTCGATCCTGGAAGCACAAAGAAAATCTCCCCCCGAGCAATTAATCTGCTCCAATTTTCCACCGGTTTCCACGGAAAGTTCCCATTATTCGTCATTAGGGCCACATCTACCGTGCTTCCCAGATAATTACATCACTTTGGTCTTGAAATAAAAAAAAACGTCCATCTATCGCCAGGGCCACCTGAAAACTTGAACAGTCCCAAACGGAGCACGTATCAGGAAAGAAACCCGGCTCGATTTGGCGAGGTCCACTTTTAGGTCCTCAAATATATAAATGGCATCTTGGCGGCAACGTGAAAAGTAAAAGCGAAACTCAATTTTAACTTTCTCGTATGTTGTGAAAGAAAGCGGAAACTTTTCAACCATGACACAGTGGACAGAACGCGAAAGAAGGAGACTGATTTTTTTTGTTTTGCGAAAGAAAGAATAAAGAAAGATGTTCTTTTTTTTGCTTTGAAAGATAAACCAAGTTACATCGTCGTTTACAAAGTTTTCCGTCCAAAGGTCGCTAAATTTAAAACGGTGATGGAGCGTGCAAGTTGGACATATTGTGGAGGGGGGAAGAGATTTTGCAACAAAAATCGATAAAATGCAATTTCGTATGGTTTTATAACCCTGCAGCATGGAAAGATGCTTTGTTCGTTCTTGCAGCTACTTTCAGAACGTTTCAAAAAAGCGAAAAACTATAAACTAAGCGAATTATTTATAGTAGCCAAAATGAACTGGATACGGAGTATATTTTACACTGACCCTGTTGAAAAGTTTCTGCTTCAATATCTCTTGAGGGAAAAAATGCCCCAAACTGAAACGTACTTTACACAGTAAGAAATTGTATAAATTTGGAAGGTTAAATATTACCTCTTTTATGATGTAATTTTACCTCAATTTAGACTGAAAAAGTTTCATTACCATAGAAAAGTGGTAAAATTTCACATGTTGAGAGGTAAAATTACACATTTTTTCTAACATAAAAGATGTTCCCATTACCAGATGTAATATTACCATGATTTTTTTTACTGTGTACTCATTGAACATGGCGAGAAAAGGGCGGGTTGACAGCTGGAACTATTTTCAAAATCCGAGACAATTGGTAACTGTTTAACCAAGCTGGCATTTACAGCAACACAGAAAAAAATAATGTAAATTTGGAAGCTGTAATTTTTGAAGGTTGAATATTACCTCTTCTATGATGTAATTTTACCTCAATTTAGACTGAAAAAGTGACATTACACCAGAAAAGTGGTAAAATTACACATTTCCAGAGGTAAAATTACACCTTTTTTACTGACATAAAAAATTTACCCCTTTCCAGATGAAAAAAAAATAAAAATAAAAAAATATAAAAATTGAAATTACAAGTTTTCAACATTTGGATGAAAAAAATGTTTAAAAATGCATTTTACACGCGTCCAGCTGTTCCCGGGCAGACGGTAATAACAAAATTCATGCCATTTCAACAACAAATACTGTTAAAATAACAAAAAATGTTATGGAATATTCTTGCAAAATCCATTTTTGCATAAAAGCTTTATAACTGTTTATGTTATTATAACCAAATTTGTTATTGATTTGATATTGGTTGAAAATCAAAACAACTTGGGGATAACATTTTTTGTTATGGAAGAATAACTCCCATTGTTATTGGGATGATCGGATTAGTTGTTAAAATAACAAAAAAAGAATAACAAAGATTTGTTCGAAGAATTACGCAAAATTTTATTAGTCTGTTATTACAATAACAATCCAATAACAAAAAAATCATAACGGCGAATAACAAATCTTGTTATAAATAACATAAAATGTTATTGGCCTAGTATTTTCAAATTACAAAAAATGTTATTCCCACGTTATTTCCGTCTGCTCGGGTTTCCAATCATTAGTTTTTTCATTTTATTTCATGAAAATTTAAAATGTCTTCAGAGGAGTTCATCCATACCAAATATGATTATAAATGCATTTTAACTGATTTTCGGTTGATTAAACTTTAGTTTTCATTAAAATTTTGAAGTTTTTCAAAAAAAAATGAATGGAAGAACATCCAAAATTTAAATTAGTTATCAAGTGAAACTAAATGTTATGATACAAAAAAATGCCCATTCCCGGATGTTGATACTTTGTTAGTATCGAATTGGCGTTAAAAATTACATTTTGACTTCATGCTTGATACAATTTCAGTTCAAATCAAGTATTAGTGGGGAAATCAAATATTGAAATGGAATCAAGCACTTGTTAGGTTAGCTTGTTTCGTTTGCTATTTTTGGACAAAATTTTAGAATTGCTAAAAATTTAAATGAATGAAAGTTAGAACTCAAACTATTATTTGTTTTCTTTCTGAATATTTTCTAGTAGTGCTTTTAACTTGTAAGTTTCGAGAAAATAAAAGTTTAAAGGCTTTGACATTACATCGTAGTGGATTCGTTATCGTTATCTCTAGTTTCACCACCCTCTTAAAAATGTATATCTGAAGAACGACTTTCACAAGCAGATCAGTCTCTTCCCCGAAATCCCCCGTTATAAAACTCATCATCTCATAAAATTTTCAGCACATAAATGCTCCCAAAATTCATTCCTCCTCTGCTTTTGTACGCCCCCAGAACGCCAACAGCAGCAGCAGCAGCATGGTACACGGTAGAACAACAACAAAGAGATAATTCCCCCGGATAAGAAGCCTGTTAATTTTCGCCGGTAATCATATTTCTCGAGTTCACCACACGAGAAGAACAGGCAGAGGGGGGGGGAGGACTTACCAGCCAAAATCCGCTTATAATCTAGATTCTGGCCAACCAGCCAGCCATCGTTGTCGTCATCGTGTCGTAGAAGCTCTCTCCTTGGGCTGAGCTTCCAGGAAGGAACCATGCTGGACTGTGTCCCGAAACATCCCATGGATGCCGGTATGTACGGTGGCAAAAACGTGCCCTGGGACAATTTGAAGTTTTGCAAACGGTCGGAACCGGTTATGGAATGGACCTCCCCTGCATGAATGTGCTCACATTTGTGTGCGCGGTACACAAACAAGTAGACACTTACCACCACCACCACTTGAAAATGCATAAAGAGATTGTACGCGATGATGATAAAAGTGCTCTTAGGGAAATATCCGGACGTACAGTCGATGGCTGCTGGTAACCCAACCATGAGATCCTCGAACTATTTACGGAACAATCATGCACTTTGCCACGTTGCTGCCAACTTCCAGGAGAGTTCACGAGGATGGAAAAATGCTTGCTCAGTAAACCCGAGCATGGGTAAATAACAAGGGAAATACGTAATAATACCTTTCTCTGGTATCAATACCAAATTTTGGTATTCCTGGACCCTTTAAAATTTGTCTTAGAATTATGCAAGAGCAAAATGTGCTATCATACCAATTTAAGGTATTGTTTTGATATTGCAAAATTGCAGAATTTGTCAATGGTCGAACACCACATTTTGGTATTCTTTTGGTATCACAGTGTTTTATCAAATTCCTCTCAAACTATGGGAAAATTTTGACCAATTTTAACAAAATAATTAATTTTGCGCTAAAATGATGTCTCAAAGCGAATGCTTTCATTGAAAACCGGAAATTTCAAACTTGATTTTAAACATTTTGGATATACCCCCTAAAGAAATGACTTGAAATTGTGGAAAATTTTCTAAGTCAGGATGGCACATTTTGGTATTATTTTGGTATTGAAAGGTTTCATCATATTCCTCTGAAACTATGGGAATTTTTTTTATAAATTTTGATGAGATAATCAATTTTGCGCTAAAATGACTTGAAACCCAAAAATGTTAAAGCTGATTTTCATTTTTTTTTTTTATATACCCGCTAAGATTTTTTTTTTTAAACAACGTTGAAATTTCTCTAAGTTGGGATAACCAAATACTTCGAAAAACGAGTTAATCGACATGTTATTGAATTTTGGTGAATTTCAATCCAGTTTCATTTTAATAACACTTATTTTTCAATCTTGTTATTTTTTAGAATCTTCAAGAACTTCAAGCACAGGCCGTTCATCAATGACAAATGCATTCGATGTGGTGAAGAATATCACTAAGAACAACATGGAATCATCAGGTGAGTAGATTTGGCTGTTGCATATGGATCATTTCCGTTTTTTCACTAACTGCAACTTTTGCACTAAAAATGGTATGAAAATACAAAATTTTGGTATTTCTTGTGCAAATACCAGCGACCAAAATGTGCTCTTGGTTGCCCAGTAATAGATGGTAAAATACCATGAAATCATACCAAAATCATGTATTTGGAAGACCACAGGAATACCAAAATCTGATTTTCCAAGGGCGCGGGAAAACCTTAAAAATTAAACCAAGGCAATACCAAGTTTTGGTATTCAAGCAATGTTCAAAAATCCAGAAGACCTCAACTTGGTATTGAAATGGTTTTGTTTTGAGGTATTATTTTACCCTTGGAATAATATGGTTTGGTATTGTTGTGCCCTTCCACATACACGACTTTGGTATGATTTCATGGTATTTTACCATCTATTACTGGGCAACCAAGGGCACATTTTGGTCCCTGTTATTTTCCCAAGTAATACCAAAATTTGGTATTCCCGTGCTCGGGAAAAACTCATCCAAACTTGAGCGGCCAATTCTCTGATTTTTTTTAAGCTGAAACTTTTTCAAGATTTATAAAATTCTAGTTTTTGGTTTGAATGTCATTTTTTCCATGTATTCTCTATGTCAAAAGAATCCACTTTGCATCATTAGTTTTTTCCATACAAATCTCCTTAAGTTTTTGCGGAACTTTTTGATTGGTTTGAACGCAAAAAAAAAAGTTGTGGGTATTTGATAGGGACTATTCAGGAAAAGGATAGTGCACCAAAAAACATTTTTCCTATTTTTACTTAACTTTTTTCACAAAAAATTAGTATCCCAAAATCCATATTTTTCAATTTTGTAACTTTAGATGTGTTTAGGGGACAAAAAACCGCAACCTTTGTGCCACAGAAAAGACATTTTTCCGCCAAGTTGATTTTTTGGAAAAAAATGTTTTTTTTTTTTAATCGAATTATAACCCAAAAAAAGATTTTGATATAAAATTAAATTTTCAATCGAAAAGTAGTGTACAGATTTTTTGATAAAGTGCACCGTTTTCAAGATATAGCCACTCAAAGTTTAACTTCAACTGAATAATTCCAGTTTTTCAGAATCAACAGTAACATTTCAAAAGGGCGTAATATTTAATCTTAGACCTTTTTTTCAAATGTCAGTCTTTATTATATATATATTTTTTTCGAAAGGATCGGAAAATTTACAAATGTTTCTTATTTTTTAAATTGAGATATTATTAATAGAAAATAAAAGTCTGTTGAATTAGGCAATAAAAACTTTAAATTTCTTTTTTTATTTTTCTTTTATTTGCTTTGTTTCAGCAGATCAAGGTTCAATCTTAAACTGACTCTTATGCAATTTTATTGCAAATTTCCTCAGCTCTCGAAAAAATATTTGCAGGAATCGACAATCACGCACACTATTTAAAAACCCAAAGCATGGAGTATTTCAGTTAAAATTAAATCTAACAAAACGACAAACAAATTGTTCTAAATGAAAAATGACCCTTCTGGGTTAATGTAGATTCGAAAAGTAAATCAAATTTTCCTTTAAATGACATGTTCCAAAATGTTGAGTACGCCATCAAATCAGGCATTCAATTTTACGTAAAAGTCCATTTGACACCAAATTTCTATCTCATCACCGTTTCAGGCTACTAATTATTGAAAATCACGTATTTTTTCGCATGTTCAAAAATGAAAGGGGTCGTACCGTCCCTCCGTCAAGAGTTATCAAAAAATGGACCTCGGATTCGTGATCAGGGACAAAAGTTACCCTTAGAACGGGGCAACTTTTCCCGATTTCGTGTGAGTTAGTAGAAGATTACCCTTAAACTTTTATTGAATCAAACTTTTAGTGATTTAAAAAAAATCGTACATTTTTTCAAATTTAAGAAAACAATTTATTTTTCTGATTCTTTAACATTCATTTCATTTGAGAAGATTAAAAGTGATAACGTGCAACAACTAAAGCGAAAAATAAATTGTACCAAAGGTAAGGACAACCAGCATGTCTAGGATATCAGCATCCAAAACAGATAAGACGCTTTTCAGAATACGTGCTGATGGTTTAACGTTACTTTCGGTGGTAATTGGTATGCTAGGAGAGCGCGTAGAATTAATGGGAAATGTGATATGCAAATCGGTAACCTAATTAGCATAGCTGCTAACAAAGGAATGAGTTCAGCCAAAATTCAGCGAAAGATTAATTTCGACATGTTTCCAGGAGACCGTGAGAAGAAAACTACTTTTACTTGAAATCTCGATGGTATTATAGAAATCGTGACACTTAAAAGGTAGGATTTTTTTACTTTTGCAAAAAAAAATCGAAGCGTTTTAACTCTAACAAGTGTACTCGGAACAAAAAAAAAGTTTAACATTTTATGTTTTAACCATCCTATTCATCACCTGGCTGCAACATTCCGTTTTCTTTAGCTGATAACTTCGCAAAAAAAAATAACAGGTAAAAAACTCTTTAGCATCTTGCCCGAGGAACGTAGTTATCGTCGGAATCTTTCCAGCAAATAGGAATAAAAAGAAGAATTCAAAAGTTCAGAAGTTGTAAAGCGTAGCACCGGATAGTGGAGGACCGAGCAATCCGTGGAGACCAATCCGGTCCGACGTGAAGCCGCAAGCATCCGCTCCTCTGTCCTTTTTTTCTCCCTGCCAGAATGCAACAGGGCAATCGCACGTGGGGGTGGGGGGCGTTCGCAAAACGGGGTAAGTTCAAGGAAAAACTTTTTCCTCGAAGCAAAACACAGCCGAGTTGCAGCAGCCAGCATTATTGGCTCGTTGGCCTGGGGCAAACTTTCCTTTTTGCAGGCCAGCTTATTTATTCATAAGCATGAAGCACTCGGATTTCCGTCGGTCCTGGCTGCACCGGGATCGACCTTGCTGGCTGTGTAGTGGTTCAGAACTTGGAGCTTAAGAGGTAGCAGCTGGTGAAACTATGCCGTCACAGTGGATTTGCGGGATGAATTGTGTAGTGGGACCATGGGGGGGCATAGCTTAGATCTCCGGATTGTCTACCATGGGCACTATAAAATTAGTTTATTTTTAAATCAAAGTAGAGGGTGACGATTCTCGAGATTTTCAATTTCCCGGGAATCGAGAGTTGAATTTGGCAATTTCCCGGGAATTCCCGGGACCCGGGAGTTTTTTTTTCTATGCATTAATTTAAAAGAAAATGTAATAATATTTTAATTTTAATTTAATCCTCTTTATCTGAGGAACTATATCTACCTTTTGATTATTTTTTTTCTGAATCTGCAAATACAAGATTGTTGCTTGTGCTTTTTAGAACTCATAATTGTTGTTTAAAATGTTAACAAATCTTTATTCGCACTGAGTGATTTTTCAAAAGTTTCACAAGCTTGTTGCATGAACTTCTTATTAGATTTTTGTTAAGTAAAAAAAACTAATATATAATTTCCTAGTATCGGGATATTTGCAGAATGATAAACGACGACCCAAAACAACAATTTAAACTTGTTTTTTTTTCCTTTCTAAGGTCAACTGTAAATATTCATCGAAGAAATATTTACAGTTATCAGGAAAATCCGAAATTTCACAATTGGTGGACTTTACAAAGATTTACAGAGTGTTTTTTTCCAAAATATAATTGAATATTGAGGTTGACGTAAAACAAAAAAATACTTATTGACATCTAAAAAGGAAATTACCTTGATACAGCGAAATTACCCTAGGGACATTGAATTTAAAAAAAAACAGGTTATGAGGATTGCTGTGCTCGAGAGAGGAAATGGAAATTGAACTAATTTTTAAAAAGCTTTTCCCTCTTATAAATAATAAATAAAAGTAATTAAAAAAAAACTTTCGATTTCATTTCTGGGGTGCAACTGCTAAGTATGCTTCAAGATAAATTTTGGGATCCAATTTTTTTGGCTTCTCTCAATTACAGTTATTGGAATTTTTGACAAGTTAAATTTGAAACTTTCTGAATAAGAAGATCAGAGAAGCATTGGTTTTTTCGAACTTGGACATCGAACATTGAACTTCCAATGTTCTATACAATTTCGAATTTTTCAAATAATTTTCTTATTAGTTTATATAATTTATAAGCATAAAATTTCCCGGGAGTCTCGACCGAATTTCCCGGGAATCGAGAGGTCCAAAAATGGTCGATTTCCCGGGAATTTTTTCCCGGGAATTCCCGCTCGTCACCCTCTAATCAAAAGGATTATTAAAAAGACATTTTTACTACCTTCACTCTACAAAAAATACCTTTTATTAAAGTCAATCAACCTGATATTAACCCAGCACAACCGCACTTCATATTGATACACATAATCTTCCGAGGAGCAACAGCTGCTTCTCCGGGGATTCCATCCACAATCCCAAATTTATGGCATCGTTAACTCCATCTATCCTCATTGGCGACCGGAATGGCCACCGGGTCCAATCGTTCCATCCAAACTATTAACATAACACACACCGTTCGCCCGATGAACCCATAAATCTGGCCAACTAGCCCGCCAAGGAGATAGCTTCATCCGTTGGAAGATCCCTTATCCTGGTGGGGTCATTATTGGCGGTGGTCACACACGGGGACGTTATAATAACACCTCTCCCCTTCTTCGGGATTATGGCCGTTGTTTATTGAATAGATTGTGTACACAGAGGGCACATGCCGAACTGACGAACTTTGGAAGCTTCTTATCTCCAAGGTATGGACGGAACGTTACAGCTGGTGTTGTTGTTGTTTATCAGAGGGAATTTAGTGAAACTTTAAGTTTGAGCGATTACATGTGTTACCTGTTGATCGTGAATGAACAGCATGTCTTACAAGATTCTTTATTTTCAGAAAGAAACGTAGCTTTTGTACGACAACCGCCTAGCAAAACAGAAAACAGGAAACAGTAGCTCCGTAGAACAGAAAGTGTAGTGTGAACTAGTTGTGTGATCGAATGAAACGACTTCTAATGGTGACAATAATTTAGTAACAACAGAAATCCCAGCCAGCCAAAACAACAAAACCGTGTGCAGAGAGACAGAACCACGTGATTCCAGAGTGAACGAAGCCCAACCAAATCCACCAAATGCCACACAAGCGCGTTGATGTCTTCCGGTGTTCCGAGCAAAATTCTAAAGACTTCCTACCGCTATCTACGATCCACCACTACCATCACTACCACCGAAGGCTACCCTCAGCCGATCATCTGATATCGCTGCGCCGCTCCAACTCCCATCTACCGTCGTCTCTGTACGTACAATAATCTCTGGAGATGGCGAAGGTCTCGGCTACCTCCCACCAAGATCCTACCATAATCGACATGATGGAGATCAGCAAGAAGCGTCCACCGAAGCTCAAGTCCGCCGATCGCACCGTGTCCGTCCGCATCGACAACTACTCGCCGAGGGCCGCCGGCGGTGGCAACAGTCCAATCATGCTGGACAACAGCCTTATCGTGCACCACAGTCCCATCGAGCGGCTGTCCCCGGTCTCGCACGCCAAGCAGCACCAACAGGATCCGAAGGTGTTCTTCGTGAACGAGTCCTCACCGACGTCCCTCAAGGTCGAGGACTACAGTGCCGGTCAGCGGAAGCCCCTGCGGAGATCCGATACCCTGCACGTGTACTCACCGTCGATGCATCAGCTGCGGAAAGCCACATCGTTCCACTCGAGAACCAACAGTGGCGGCTCGAACCCGGACGAGATTGTGGCCGCACCCATAATCCGGCACAGCAGCGTTCGGCACTCGCACATCTACCCGCGCGAGTACCTGGTCAAGCAGGACAGTGGTGGCGGAACGAGCAGCGGTGGTGGTGAGGAGGAAGAAGAGATACGCCCAGCTCCGGCATTTGTCCATTCGCCGAACACGAGCGGGAATCGCCGTAACTGTCACATGCATCGGTCGTTCAACGATCAGCAAAAGCAACGCAACGCCGCCTTCCAGCGAAGGGATTCCGCAAAGTTCCACTCGCTGGGAGACGACATGCCAGCGGAAGTGATCGAGCGGAGCCCACGAGAAGGTAAAAAGTTCAGCTCGGCCAACGCGAGTCTCGAGAACGAAGTGTACCGATCACGGAGCAACAGTAGATCGGAGAAGAAAGCCGAATCGTTCTCGGACTTTGTGAATCGACAAAACAGCAAAAAGTATAACCAGAAGAACAGCACCACTAGTCTGGATCAAGCGTTGCCGTACATCGGAGGTAGCGGACCGGGTAGCTTTCGCCGGTCACTTATACAACATTCTAACGCACACCTGCTCAGCCCTAACCCTCCCTTCACCGATGAGTTCCAACCCCAAAAGTCACCCATCTTTGATCAGAAGAAGTCGTACAGCTTGCGGTACAAAAATGGCCGCGATGCGCGCGAGACGTTCAAGGCGAAAAAGTCGAAAAGCTTCATGATCGACCTGGAACCTCCACCGGCCATCATCAGCGGTTCCAGCAGTCCCTATCGAAAGGAAAGCGTTGCGTTCACCGCCGAAGAGGTGGACAAGATCTACAAGGCCTCACGCAAGCTTTCGCCCAATCTGATACTGGACGACATCGGCCGGGAGATTTCGCCCGTCCCGATGGACATCATGGACATCAACTACGGTGTCATCATGAAGACCTACCAGATGAATCGACAAAAGTCGATGCGCAAGAGCCGGCGGAAAGGCACCGACGACAAGGCGAAGCTGGAGTTTGACGAAGACTCCGAGTCCAACCGGAAGCGCAAACGGATAGCATGCATCGTGATGACCGTGTTCATAGCCTTAGCGATATTCAGCATCCTCGCGGTCATCGTCACCCTGACGCACACCAGCGCTGGTCCGTCGCAGACGAAACCGACGTACACGTTCGCCCGGGACACGCCGATCCACGCGATACCGACGTACCAGATCTCGAAAGATTCGCCAAAACACTACAACGGCATCAATTGATGCGGAAGCAATCGTAGCAACCGGTGGCTGCAGTCGACATGCCCGCCGGAAGCGCTGTGGGTCGCAGCAGGCTGCGGCAACCCGGCGGCCATCCTCTTCGACGAGCTGTTTAGTTAGCGATTACTCACACCAGTAGTTGCAGTAGTAGGCGGTGCGCGGCGAACGGAGTGCGATGTAGACTACGTTGATTTGAGATGATGAACTTGTAATACACACACATTACATACACAATATCCAACGAAGTGCCAAGGACGACCCCGGAGCGGCGCTAACGTCGCCTCGCGAGGGCGGCCACTCTTTTTTACTCCAAAACAAACAAAAAATCAAAAAACATTTCAAGAAACCACAAAACGAACGGACATACGCAGTGACACACACAGTGACAGTGAACGCAAGTGTTTATAAGTGTTTTTTCGATGCGCGCGGACAAGGACGATTACACAGACGCTAAAACAAACGCAAGAAGACGCAAAGCTGGAAAAGATGGAGAAGAAGAAGCAACACACATACGATATACGTGACCTAGTGTTAACTAATGTTAAAATAATCAGTATTTTGAACCGGTGAATAAAAATAATCAATAAATAACCTACCAGTAAACTAGTACGATAACGTTAATCTAAAACCAAGGTGAAGTTACGATAAACAAGCATACAGTAAACCGAAAAGGAGACGTTAAATAATATACCTAGTAACCTAAAACTTAAACAAAGCAAAGAATATTATAATACTCCTAAACAACTAACAAAAAGGATTGAAGAATGGAACTGTGGTCCGAAGCAGAGAAACGAAGCGTTGTTACAAGAAAACTAAATCAAAGCACAACTAACCATAGAGAAAGCAACAAAAAATAACCAAAATCAAAAACAAAAGTTTCATACACTCACAAACAAACCATATTTAAAGTTATCGAATATAAACTAACATGAATGCAGAAGAAGATACGGATGCCCACATTCAACGAAGAAACAAAAAAAAACACTAGTAACTCGAGAAACCTGTGAAAACCTCTGTCTATCTGTCTGTCTGTACGTCTGTCACACTCACCGCTCTATCAATGTCTGTGTACCACCTGTGAGTGTGTGTGTGTTATATTCAAACGAGACTACCACGCACACCCTATACTGACTGAAGAAGAACAGGAAGACAAACAACAGTTTCAACTCCAACGCGCTTTGATTCAGTGAACTGCGCGCGTTTATTAGAAAAGGCGTATGTGTGCAATGTGTATGTGTGACAACAGGTCGAACCGATGTGAGACACGTCGCTTGGAGGCGTTCCGCTTTTTTTTGTTGGTTAGCATTTGATGATCTGCAAATAGTGATGGATTCTGTCCTTTGTCCCCGCGAGGGATCTCCCCCGGGCATTCGGCGGCAGCACACTACCTGGGGCGCTGCAGATAAACGGACGGACCTGAACGATTCTCCGCCATCGACGGAAGAGGAAGCTTCACAGGTAAACTGGTGTGGCGAATGGGATGGTTTACGGGGGAGATGGAAACTGTAGGTCGTCAATAGTTGATTGCATTTTTTATTGACGGTTATTTGTTTCTGGGCTCTCTTCTGTGGAAGCGGTGGGAAATTGATTCCTTCGTCGATTTAAGAAGCTAATAAAAAATATTTGATAGCTCAAGCATTATCGGATATCATTTGCAAACATA
This sequence comes from Culex pipiens pallens, assembly GCF_016801865.2. Taxonomy (NCBI): domain Eukaryota; kingdom Metazoa; phylum Arthropoda; class Insecta; order Diptera; family Culicidae; genus Culex; species Culex pipiens. The sequence goes on from NC_068939.1 coordinate 26,704,756, forward strand.
ACTTATGTTGAGCAGTTTTGTTGATTTGGGAAATATCATCAAAAGATAATTATTTTTAAACAATGTTCTCATAAGCGTTTATTTTAAAAATATTAAAATACATACTTCAACCAACAAAAACCCCATCGCGCTTAAAGTTCACAGAACCTTTGTGAGCACGTCACTAATTTCTATGCCGCCAGTGTCGTCGTGTTTCGGTGGTGTTATCGTCAGGATTTGCACGTTACAAACACCCACTCGGGGTCTACGTGCTGTGCCACTTTCCCGCATCAGAAAGGGAAGGTTCTCACGGTTGGCTGAATTCACGAACTGTGAACAATACTGGTTGCGTCAAAAGTGCCCGTGATGATACGCCCTACGCATGAAACATCGTTTCGCTGCCCAAGGGAAGGTATGGCCCGAAAAAAATGGACTGCTTTGGTGCTGTGACGAAAGCGATTATTTTTGGGGCAAGTGGGCTTTTTTAGAATACTATAGTCTGACTATAGATTTCTGACCAATTAACTCAATTAGAACAATTACAGTATTAAACTATATTATCAAACTGACAGGAATTATTTTTAACCATTTTCATAAAATGTTACAAAACAACCCAAATTCCTTCACAACCTTTGACAGTAATTTCAGAAACATATTCATATTTTTTTTCTTTTGATACCAATTCCCCGGTGAATTCGGATTGCTCGAATAACTGCTACTCTGTAGTCAATTTGGCCGAAAACCCATTTTGCTTCGAGTTCACGTCAAATCAGCTTAAATTTGGCCAAAATAATTAGAACCTTTTGTTTTTGTTTGGCATTAAGCGAAGTCAAAAAAAAAATAGCGTTTTACAACGATTTTCGCCAAAGCAATTGTATCCACATTGATCAAAATTAAAGAACCATGCGTCTCCAGCTAAATGTCAGGGAACTTAGTTCTATGGAGAAGCATGGTGGTTTAAATGTAAATGTTTCAATGTACCGGAATCCTATAAGGCGTTTGCAAAATTTACTTCAAGTTTTTGCTTAAAACTTTTAAAAAAATTTCCATGGAATTTGTATTTTATTTTTAGTCCGACTGGGGAGTCCAGATTTAATTTGCATTGCGGCGTGCTTAGATGGTTAAGATTGTTTTTTAACGTAAAAAACGCAATTTTTGGACCATGTTAGCTCGGTCGGGACCACCCTAATCTTCGGTGGCAATTAAATAAATCCTTGATTCAACCCTAATTCTATAACCAGAATTATTTCCTCTTAATTTCGTGAAGCCAATCAATTTTTCCAAAATATTTTTAATTTAAAGAATTTAAAAAAAACGTGACTTAATCCACCTTTAGGTGGTTGGTGCCTTCCTCTCATTTATAGTGATTCCAACCCCCCTAAAGTGTCCACATGGTTTATGGATCGCCCGTAACGTGATCGCAGCACCTAAGAGGTCCTAATAAAAATAAGTGATGAGTAAAAAAACAGACTACCTGCTGACTTTTTGTCAAGATTATATAGACACCGCCTTTGAGGAAAATGGCATCCCTCTACACGGCTTTTTCGTGGCGATCAGGCACGACCAGTTGAGGTTATGTGAATTTAGACCATTTTTTAAACTACTTGTAATTTAAGATAGGTAAGTCAGATCTTGAAAATTCTTACTCCACCTAAAAGATCTTCTCATATGGGTCATTCCATCTCAACTGTGCACGAAAAAGTGCAAATTTGAAAATTACCCTCTCCGATCCTGCTCAAATTTGGCAGGGCTGTTGATACTATCAAAACATGCGAGAATCCCGAATTTCATCCAAATCGGACCACCCCCTCCATTTTTGTACCTCCCCAAAAAATCGACTTTTTGGCGATTTTTGAGCAAAACCCCTATTTTCAAACGGCGATAGCTCAGGAACCACAAATCATGGAAGGTCGGTCTTAGACTCAATTGTGAAGGAAATTGGACGTAGAATCCATTTCCGTGATCAAAATTTTGATTAATTTATTTTTTCTACCTGTATTGCGCAATTGAAAACTTTAAACGGCCGTATCTCAAAACACCCCATCTTATTTTTTTAATTTGACCTCACCATCGTATTCCCCGGCCAATTTTACATAAGAATCACTTATCGACAGAAATGAATATGTTTCGTTCCAGAGATATCGAATTTTAAAGTTTTGAGTTTTTGAGATTACCTACATCAGCTTCATTCGCCGCATCTGCTGGAAGCACACAGGCGGGCTGATCAATAACTGCTACTTGGTAATTTATTGAAATAATAATTCATCATAAATAATCTTTATCACATTGAGCAAAAATTAACAGTATAAATGTAGGAAACTGGAGTTTAATCGCGAATGTTTATCTGCTCAAAAAAAATTAAATGAATTTCTGTGCTAACCCACAGGACAGAGCAATAACGACACACAGTGAAATGCAGAATTGGATTACGACGTGAGCGTGAAAATGCAATTGGGTCCTAAAGTTAAGCTTAAATTTGTGATGTTATTGTTCAAAACGATAAAGCTTATTTTGCTGAGTACAATGACCCTTTGATCGAATAATTTAAAATGGATTTTTAATTCAATTTAAAAAAATAACTTCACGGCCCTTCTTGACGGTAAAGGTCCTACTTGACAGCTCGTTCCAAAGGTTGTCGTTCCAAAAAATGTTGTCTTGTCAATATTTGTTTTTTTTGCATTGAAAAAAAATTGATCAGAAATGGGTTTTAATCGTGTTTTTTACCGTTGTACATAAAAATTGACATAGTGCTTTAGTACCCAATTGATCTTTTAAGTAACACTGAACAATACGATACATTATTGAGTAAAAAATATGAATTAAAATGAATAAAATTTGTTGATACGTTGTATTCTAGTGAAGGACGATCGCAAGGAGTACACAGTAAAAAAAATCATGGTAAAATTTCATCTTAAAAGGAGTACATCTTTTATGTCAGAAAAAAGCTTTAATTTTACCTCTAATAATGTGTAAATTTACATCTGGCAGACGCTAGGAAAAAATATCTGTAATCCCAAAAAAATATCAAACCGGCGATAGTTATATCTAGCTTACTAAGTCCGCGCCCCAACCCGCACGGCCATCTCGCCGCTGTGAAAACTGGTTGATCAAAGCCAATTTACCTCTACGTATCTCGTATATCGTATACGTACCCTATATGCAGTAAATACAGTATACAATGCACGGAACACATAGAGCTACATTGGCTTTGATCGTCCAGTTTTCACAGCGGCGAGATGGCCGTGCGGGTTGGGGCGCGGACTTAGTAAGCTAGATATAACTATCGCCGGTTTGATAATTTTTTGGGATAACAGATATTTTTTTAGCGTCTGCCAGATGTAAATTTACACATTATTAGAGGTAAAATTAAAGCTTTTTTCTGACATAAAAGATGTACTCCTTTTTAGATGAAATTTTACCATGATTTTTTTTACTGTGTAGGAAAAGGATTTCTGGAAAGTATAAAACTGAAAAATGTTAGAAAATTACTAAGTTTTATCTGCTGCGAAGCGGCTAATTCCCCAAATTTAGTTGCGGTGATTTCGACACCGTCCGAACAACAATGTTTTTTTTCTTCTATCATTCTTGGATTCTTGGAACACAATACGGCTGCTGTCCACACGTATAAGGATTTTTTAATGAAATGTATCTTGACCAAAATCATCTTTCAATCAAGTGGAGCTGGCTCACAATATAAATATCGATTTAATATGATCAAACCTTTAATCCATAAATCAGATTTTGGAGGTTTTGCTGAATGGCACTATTTTGCTACCGGTCATGGCCTCGGGGGTACTCTAAAACGGTTAGCAACACGTAAAAAAACGGTGCATTCAAAATAACCCAGTTAATATTCCTTACACAAAAAAAGATTGATCAAGGTATTAGCTATTTAAAAAAAATATTTGCGTTAAATTATAAAAACAAAAATAAAATTAATCATCTCCCAGAACACCAGGTAGCAGTTATTAACCAGCCCGCCTGTGTGTTCCTAGCAGATGCGGCGAATGAAGCCGATGTAGGTAATCTCAAAAACTCAAAACTTTAAAATTCGATATCTCTGGAACGAAACATATTCATTTCTGTCGATAAGTGATTCTTATGTAAAATTGGCCAGGGAATACGATGGTGAGGTCAAATTAAAAAAATAAGATGGGGTGTTTTGAGATACGGCCGTTTAAAGTTTTCAATTGCGCAATACAGGTAGAAAAAATAAATTAATCAAAATTTTGATCACGGAAATGGATTCTACGTCCAATTTCCTTCAAAATTGAGTCTAAGACCGACCTTCCATGATTTGTGGTTCCTGAGCTATCGCCGTTTGAAAATAGGGGTTTTGCTCAAAAATCGCCAAAAAGTCGATTTTTTGAGGAGGTACAAAAATGGAGGGGGTGGTCCGATTTGGACGAAATTCGGGATTCTTGCATGTTTTGATAGTATCAACAGCCCTGCCAAATTTGAGCAGGATCGGAGAGGGTAATTTTCAAATGCTGTTCCGCTTCAGATGGAATGACCCATATGCTTTCTAAAAATATATAACATGTGAGGGTTTCATAAAAAAACCACCCTTTTTACCATAATTTTAATTTAGTATGAAACAGTTTTTTTAACATAACTTTTTAAATACATGATAAAACTGCATGAATTTAAATAGCAACTTAGGGGACGTTAAGACGGATCGATTAAAACCATTCCAGCCAAAATCGGTTGAGCCTGTGACGAGATATTCCAGTGACATTGATTTGGTACACATGTCTACATACAGCCAAACACACAGACATTTGCTCAGCTGGTGATTCTGAGTCGATATGTACAAATGAAGGTAGGTCTAGGAGGTCTAATTAAAAAGTTCATTTTCCGAGTGATTTTATAGCCTTTCCTCAGTAAGGTGAGGAAGGCAAAACGCCTTTTCCAATCATGCTGTCTTTGCTAAAAATTTAAGCCAGTTTGATTCATCCAGAATGAACTTCGTGTTTGTAAAATCTCGAATAAATAATGGAATATCTCAACGAGACTTTTTCGAGTGTGATAAGAATACCAAGTGCAAAAATTCCAGTGATAAAATTATTACTATTTTATAAATTTTAGTCAGTTTTACTCGCAAGACATTATAATAAAAGATGATGTTTTTATAAAAATAAAAATAATAATTCACAGCATTTAATTAAAACATTCTCAATAAATATAAATGTTTGTTCTCTTTTTTCATTCTAATACAAACTTGTTTTATATGTTATTAAATAAAAAATAATTTTAGGCGCTAAACTTTTTTTAACAGACTGGACCCGATGCCTGATTTTTCTGTTACATTCTTATTGGAATTCCATATAAACTGTAATGGGAATTGCAGGCATCGGGTCCTGACTATTAATATAAAATGACACAAAACAAACATTTAAATTTGTATCACAAAAATAACAAACGTTAACAAAATCACAAAAAAAAAGTTTGGACAAACATCCATTCAATAGTTAATTTTCAAAGAACCGTTTCCTGTCTTTTTCGAGATATAGCTGATTACTTGAAGTTCTCCAAGTGTCACTTAAACAACACTCAATTTTTAACCGTAGATATCTAAAAAATGGATATGTATTAAAAATTTGTGAGACTGTGTAATCTTTTCGAAAAAAATTAATATTGTAAATATGTTGAATTCTTACATTTAAATAGGGCCAAACAGAACCTTTTCAAAATTTTGTAATGATTTTAAAAGTTTAGTCCAAGTAGCTATAACAGCTTTGCCGATCGTAACTCAATTTGGCTCAAAATGCACGTGCGCCAAGTTAGCACGACAACAACGACATGATATCCATTTCCAACTTTCGCGAAGCATTGTTTAAAGTTTCTGACTCTGATGCTCTTATTTGATAGAGTTTGTTATTATTTTAATGCCATCATGAATCCATCATGCCATCATGTATGAATTAAGACAAATGGGCGAATCTGTATAGCTGTTTGAGCCATGTTTTGGTACAATGTTTTAATATTATTTTTATTGTTTTCTTTAAAAAAAGCTAAAACCTTAACAATAACTGTTGTTTATTGCTCAACATTTCGAACCATAAGTTTCTAATTCCATCAATTCACAAAAAACTCAACCCCAAGAACTTGTAAATCCGAAATCAATTCCACCCCCCTTTTAAAACGCTTTAGCCAAGGGAAATTTCCACCGTAATTATTTCCCAACGTCCCCCAAGCCCAGCCAAACGGAATGATTTCAGCAGCGACGAGTGGTTGTGACGTTTTACGAGCTTTCTATAAAGAGGATCGTCCCCCACCCGCAAGATTGCTCGCTCTCCAGGAGAGATACTTTCAAAGCCCTCGAGGAAGGGAAAGCTTCCTCACCCTCGCCCTGCTTGTTGAATGGAAATTAAGTGGCTTTCCCCAGAAGTGAGCGATTTTCGGCGAGGATTATTGAATAGAGCTGCTTGAGCCATCGCTGAAGCTTTTTGGGAGGGATGGGTTTGGGGTAAGAAGGTTTGAACGACCAGCAGTCAGTTTGTATGTCACCAGGTGCTTTCGAAAATTGGCTAATGCATTATGGAGTAAATTGTGAAGATATTTTGGGCGATAGCGTTGACAAGTGACAGAATTGAGGGGTTGGAGTGAGTTTAGATTTACGAGATGAAGTGGACGATAAATTTTGAGTTGGGGCAATCGCAGCGAGAGCTTGTTGGAAAAGGTGGAAGAAGTGCGTTTAAATTGATGCTTTTGCGAACTTTCCAAATCTATATGTTATTGAAAAGCTGACCAAAATTTTACTTTTATTCTTTCATTGCAGGTAAGATGCTACATTTGGAACCTAGCTGAATCTAAGTAAGACTATGTGTAACCGAACTTATCATGAATTATTAAACTCCTTTATCTGCATTATATTCTACAATATGTGGTTACATTTCCCTTTTCGATAGAACGATTTAACCAGCTTAAATCATAGCTGCTGAAGTGTCAAACCACCACAAACACTAATCCTTTTGTAAATTACAAATATTCTTCCCCTCACCAAGAACCTACAAAGTCGATTCCCATCACTGCTCAAAATTCAAACCTCCAGCCAACAAATACCACCGGATGACAGGATTCCACCTGATTTGCAATTGAATAGTAATGTGTAAGCTTACATCAACACAAAACGCCATTGACTGCAAATAGGATAATTAAATTTATCTCGTTCCGCGCAGGTCCTCCTGCTGAGCGATACTATATCAGTACCTATTAGGGTGACCAAAACAAGACTCTATGCTACAACAAAACCAGTCCTTCTAGTATTGCTCACTCGTCATAGTTGTAGAACTTTTTTTTTAATTCTGTTTAAGTTTATCCCAAAAATCCTGGCCACCCTAATGCTTATACATACGAATAGAGTACGCAAATTCAATCAATTACGGTGTCACCTCCACCTGCCCGGAAAGCATTACTGACACCATCGGTAGCCGTCCCGTTGACTTTCCACCCGTTGCGGAGGGTGTGAACAATTTTACTAATCTAATCTAATCTAATCTAACCCTAGCGCAGCCAGTCTTTCGAGGGCATCCTGGAAAATGCCTTAGGTTGATTAACGCCTAGCATCCTCTTGTCATTATTAACAATTGCAGTGCCCCAATGCAATAAATTGCTTTGAAACATCACAAAAGTTAAAGCGGCCAGGCCAACTGCGTAAAGTTTACCGCAAAGATGATTCGTTGAAGTGGGTTGAGTTTGAGCACGAATGTTCAAACAACAACACAATTCTGAATCTACAGGGGAGGAAGAAACGTGGGGATCCCCCGCTCACGTTCCTGTTTGTTTAAGCAATAAATCGTTGGGAGCACCATGCTAAGAAGTTTTGGTGCTCCGGGACCCTCGGGGATGGGACATTGTATTTCCACAAATGCCCTGGACACTATTTGCCGTGGTTATAGCGCCACAACTCGCTACCTTGAAGAAAACTGCTGACTTAACATCTGAAAAAGGAAAAGCATACCTGAGGTGAAGCGAAACCCCCTTGATCCTCAACCTTCCCAATTTCTTGCTCTCCGACCCCAGTCCTTGCGGGCACCAACTGTCAAGTACGCGAGCGAACAGCGAACTCTAACATCATTGCAGCATCCGCCAAATGCAGTCGGCAAGCGCAACAGAAATTTCCGTCGCTCTCCCACCTGGAAACGGTGGGGCAGCAGTCAGCCTCTGCACACGAAACTCATCCTCCCACTCCCCCTCAGCAAGCGCCACAGTTCGTCGATCAATCTCCTCGCTCTCTCTCTCATAAGCCGGGCATTGCCCGTAGCCCAGAACAAGAGAGTCATCGATGACGGCGGTGCAGTGACGATGACCGTCGTATCATCGACGTTGACTGCCTCTCACACACTCGCTCTCTTCAACACGAGCAGCTGTCACACAAACACACCAAACAAGCAAATCGTGGTTTGTTTGCCCTCTCTTTTTCCTTTTATTTTGTTTTCCTCTCTTCCTCTCCAGAAACTCTCTCACAGCGCAGTATCACTGCATTGGTATTCGTGTGATATGTCTCGCTGCGGTACCTCTGAGCCCGAAATGTAAAAAAAAAACATGGCGAAACATATCAATCACAAACGCAAAAACTTTCGAAAAACCTCGACATCACCGCGAAATTTTCAAAACGAACGACACATTAAAGTCTGCTGGCACTACGTGAAGACTTTCTAACTATTTTCCGAACCAGAACGCACATAAAACACTAAAAAATGAAGCCGAATCACGCCCGCTGAACAAAACGAACCGCACAGCTCAAGGCACACGCACTCACCTCCGGAGGGTGTGAACAATTTTACGGCAATTAACTGTCTGGCATGGTGACACATTCCCACGAAAATTGCAGTAACTCGAGTTGAATAACGTGAGATAATAACATTGATGCGCGTCAACAGTTTCCATTCATATGTAAAGGAAACGCATAGCCCATTAGGGTGTAATATCAAAATCGATTTTCCAGCACAGCAATTTTTTAGTTCCTTTTGGGGTCCTAAGCAACTCCCCAAAGTTTGGGAACGATTGGTTTAGTCCTCATATTGCGCAAAGCGATTCAATTTTCCATATAAATTTGTATGGGAAAAACCATTTTTTTGGATTTTGATATTTATAAAATCCACGTTTCACACTGTACTAAAACCGGATTCATATTCGGATGCTCTGGAAGGTGCTCTACAACTTTCCCGAAGAGAGTATGGTGCTAGCTTGTCCCTGAAAGAAGATACAGCGTCCTCAAAACTCGTCTAAAACGTGATTTTCGAGCAAAAAACACGTTTTAGACGAGTTTTGAACACGCTGTATCTTTTTATAGGAGCAAGTTGTAACCGTTCAGTTACAAGATCCCTAGTATTTTTAATATGTTAATTTATTTATTTATTATTTAATGTTCTGTTTGGTAAATGTTCAATGTTTTGGGTTACGAGCTAAAGGGAAACACCAATATTGTATAGCGTAGTCCCCCGTCAACAAACACAACAAAATATTGTCTCTTAAGAAAGGGCTCAGTGGGTGCAAGGGGGGTATCCAGTGGGTGCAACTTAAGGGCAAGCTTCTACGATGTTGGCGGTATTGGGGGATGACGGTTGAGGAGACCGATGACGGATCCTTCGAGGCAGGTTTGACCGCCGTGAATCGGCCATTTCAATCCCGGTGTTCGTGCGAAGTAGTTGAGTGCAAGTAAAAGTTTTTTAAAGTGAGCCAGCAGAAGACGGAAGAAGGATTCCCGCATCACCCTGCTGTTCGTTCAGGACCTTTTGATTTCGTCCACCAAGCGTACGCGCCTCACACTCGCACGGGTCGGTCCATGTACAGTAAGTGCGGAGGAGCCAGTACATGCACCTAATCGTAATAGGACCCTAGCTCTGGATCTGCGGATCCATAACCCGTAAAGGAGCGTTTTTCTCGGGCTGAAGCCCTAATTACAAAGGAGACCCTTCTCGGAACGACCGTTACGGTGATCCCGTGGTCCGCCCGATCGAGCCAACGAAGGAAGACACCGTAAACCTCGACACCAGCCTACGCCATTGCTGGTCAGTACGCGCCATCCGTCCGCCATCGCTCAAGCCAGCCCGCGGTTTTCCACGGCCGCCATTGCCACCCAAGAGCACTGGTCGATGTTCCGTGCGCGGCGCTGAAGCGAGCGTGGCCATCCGAGTGGTGCTAGCCCACCAAGAACCTGAGCCAACCGAAGCCGAAGCAGAAGTAGGAGAAGAAGCAGATTATCAACGGTACGTACCGCAGCAGTTCCAGAACCCCAGCAACCCCCCACAATAGCCCAAATTTCCCCCACATCACACACACAGTAGTTTCCGTAGTTTTTAATAAATTTAGTCTTAATTCCATATTTTTTCTTTAGTTGTCTTTAATAAAACCCATCCCTTGATATATCCCACAAATTGGCTTTATTTTATTTGATCCGCGTTGTCCTCCGTCACCTGGGTGAGCCGACTCTGTTTTCCTATCCTAGGGGAAGAGTTAGTGCCAAGAGCTTGCCGACATCCTTGGATATCACACCTTTTTCTTATTAGTAGTTTCTTAAATAGTATCAAAGTTAGCACCATACTCTCTTCGGGAAAGTTGTAGAGCACCTTCCAGAGCATCCGAATATGAATCCGGTTTTAGTACAGTGTGAAACGTGGATTTTATAAATATTTAAATCCCAAAAAATGTTTTTTCCCATACAAATTTATATGGAGAATTGAATCGCTTTGCGCAAAGTGAGGACTTAACCAATCGATTCCAAACTTTGGGGAGTTGTTTAGGACCCCAAAAGGAACTGAAAAATTGCTGTGCTCGCTAAATTTGGACAACTTTATTTTTTTCCATACAACCATATTACACCCTAATAGCCCATACTTTGAGTCCGTAGCTTTTATAAATATTCCTCTAATTTTTTGTTCCATTAACGAAAATGAACTTTTCACAGGAAGCTCGTAGGCCCATCTCATTTTCCAAGAATTTTCCAAGATATAAAGAGTTGAGCAATATGTAAATTTCGAAATAAAGCGATAAAAAGCATGCTAAACAATCATTTTGATCTCTTATTTTCATGCAAGAAAATAAAATAAAATTAAATTAAAAATCATTTTTGAACTTTTTTTTACTTTTTAAAAAGTGTCACGCAACGTTAGGTTTTTTGCAAACTAAACTTTTCGAACGATTTGATGCCAGCAAATTTGTAGGTAATGATAAAAAAATTCAAGAAAACAAATCTTAGACCAAGTCTTTGACTCTTACTTATTTAGCAACTTCTCATCTAAAAACAACATGATTTTTTTTTTGCAAGAGCTATAAAGTTTTTGACAGTTTAATATTTTGAAAAATTTTGATGACATGCTTTCTTTTAGCATTAAATTTAAAAAACAACTTTGGTTGGTACTTTAATCTTTATATAGAAGAAGTTTATTTTGAAAAATCGTTTTTTTTTCTAAGAAGGTTTTTTCTTGGGAACATTGTTTTTTTTTGACAAAAAAATGTTTCATAACATTTGTTCATTACACAACATTCGTTTGAATGGATTGCTACAGCTTTTGCTAAAGTTAGGTTTACGGCGTTGCTAGAGCAAATTATAATAAACCTGGATAACCCATCAAACATTTAAACGAAGGATGTTATGTTTAATTGGCCTGAATCAGAATCCAGATAAATAAATTGGTTTAAATTTTAGATTTTTGATTATTGGTACAAATTTTAACTGACCTGGCCTTAAAGGTGGACAGATCTCAAAAAAATATTTTTTTATAACAGATTTGTGAACAAAATTCTACCCTGTAAAACACTTTTCCAAAGACTGTAAATCCGTTTTAATTGTCAAAAGATATGCCAATTTAAACATCTGGCTGTTTTTTTTTCATTTGCCCATTTTTCACAAAATGCTTTACACATTATTACACAGTTATGTACAGTTAAAATGCTACTAACGAAAATTTGCAAAATAACAATGAATTTATGGAAATATGTTTTTCCTAATGTTTTATGTCTTTCTCCAATCCCAAAATTCAAAATTTTCTAAGGGTTCAAAAGTTACATATTTGATTAAAATACAAAGATAAATGATGAATTTTAAATTAAGTTTACATTAACTAACAATCAATTGTATAAGTTTTTTCATGGAAATTAAAATTTTCAGCAATAATTTTATGTGCCCTGCTGATTTTGAGAGGAATTTTTGCAGAGGCTTAAGGGTGCGCAGCAACCAAGGAAGTTGTTGTCTTCTTATTTCAAAATTGTCAAACTTACGGATCCAATCCTGCAAGAATTTGATTTTAAAAATAGTCAAACTTTATTGTAAATAACTACGAAGACAGTAATTCAGGGGATGAATCAAAAATTATATCGATAATTCCCGTAGTATTGAAGATACTAAAATGTCTGTAACAGAAATCTGGGTGCAAAAGCTATGGTTGATGTGTACCGTTAAGGCTAAAAAAATAATGCGGTCCAGACTTGATTATCCGAAGTCCTTGGAAAAAATTCACTTCGGATAATCAAATCAAGAATTGTTTTTTCGTTGTCTTATTTTTGTCTGTTGAGCTTAAGTATAATCCCTAAACTATGCTAAAGTGATTTAAAAATTAATTCCAACATGGCGGCCAATATGGCGGTGACGAAATATTGAAAAAAAATCATTTTATTATTTAAAAGGCTATCAACTATTCAAATTTGACTGAAATGGGATCGCAGAACTCGAATGTGATGTTTAAAAGAAGAAAAATAAAGAATCAGAAAAATTGGTTTTTGTTTGTGATTTGATTATCCGATGTCCCATATAAACCTTCAGATAATTAATCTTCGGATTTTCGAAACTTCGGATAATCGAGGCTTCGGATAATCGAGTCTGGACTGTATAAACTAAAGACGTTGGCTACTATTGAGACAATCTTAACTTTTGAAACAAAAATATGTTCGAGAAAATCATATTATTTTTAAAAATACAGATTAAATTAATTTAGATTTTTGAGACAAATATATTATTGTGAACAATTTGTTTTATGAACAAAAAATTATAACTTCCAAGCGGACCCCACGTTTGTTTAAGGCATTTATGTGTTTTTCTGTTATTTTTACTTTTTAATTTTTTTTAATGTTGATATTTTTAGTTCTTTGACCCATAAAAACACATAATCAAAATTTTCAAAACTTTGTATCCTGAGAACAGATTTTTTTGATTAGTTTGATGTCGCGTTGTATGCCGTATAAAGCCACATTTTAAGTTATGACACAAAACGGTGAGAATCGGTTTGGCAGTGATGTCCAATATCTGTCCAAAATAAAACAACCAAAAACTCGTCAAACAAATCATTCTGCAATTCAGCTGTTTTAACTGAGCCAATTTAGCGAATTTTCGTGTTTTTACCTATCTAATGGCTCAAACTGAAATAAGTCGAGCGAGGCCAATGTTATACTGTGGGCATTCGAAACCTAAAACGATTATCGTATTCCGTGAAGCACGAAAAACGCTAATCTCACCTGAGTGGACAAGCAAATCGCTCATCCGGAACTATAACCACCCAACATCATCATCCATCAAATCTATTTCGGCCTAGCCATAAATGCTGTCATTCGGTGCACCGATAGATCATCCCACGTGGCCAACCAGACCACCCCCACGATGATTGTGGCCACGCTGCTAATTAGTGTCTAGTTCTGGCCCATGTTCCGCCCGCGGTCTACGGCCCAAAATCCGATGACAGATTACACGCTCAACACTAATCAATCTCTTTTCCTTTTTTTCTCTTTCTTCTTGAACCCGCAGTTCGCCAGGAAAACGAACGCCTGATGCGCGAATCGCTGGACCGGGCCCGGATGATCAAAAACTACACCGACTACCATCGGATGATCGCCGGTGACGAAATTCCATAACGATTTTTGCTCAGTCTCATCATCCCTGCCACCAGGAGCCATCACGCGGACGAGGCTGGCAGATGCCCCGGCGGAGGGAGCTAGTGAACGGCCCAACCCCCTCTCGTGACCTGCAGCAACGCACCTGTGGAATTTGGGGTCTGGCCATCCGGCCAGTCGTCGTCCAGCCACGGCGTGGGAGAAAATTGGGAATTTTACAAATCGCGTTATTTTTAATTGCCTGGAAATTTCCGTTTGCGTGTTTTTTTTTTGTTGGTGGCTCTCGCCGTCGATAGAATTCAATTAAAATAACCCAGGTGTGGGGACTGGTAACAGATCGGGATCCAGGTGCCGGAGGGTTGTGGGTTGGAAGCACCAAACAGAAGCTTTCCGTTGTTTAATTTTATCGAAAGTGCAGTCATACAAATGTACAAGGTGAAGAGTTGATGTTGAAATGATTACTCAATTACTCTTTAAATTGGTTTGATTGTTGAATTTTCATTTTTTTTCCTTTTATGTATAATTTACGGCTATTCATAGTATTTTCCTCACAATTTGGTAATTGACTTGAGTTTAAAAACACTTTGATTATTCGTTAATACTTCCATTGAAAATTGTAGTTAATAGCAGTCATTTAACTAAATCTGCTTGTTGGCAAAATAAATAAAAATCACTAAATCACGTTTAGAACTGGTTTCCAACAATGTTCTTAAATAAAGTATTCAATAATTACGGAAATGCTACCAAATGTAACTTTTTTAAAGCTCCCAAATTACTCTGATTTCCTTCAAAAGCAACTCCCTATGAAATCGTTTGATTTCGTGCATCGGGGCTTGACCATTGCACAGTGGTCTAGATCGCAAAATTAAGTGTAAAATGGATTTTACGAAAAAATGTGAAGTTTTGGAGCAGTCACACGGAATAAAAAGAGTTCCCAAAATCGTGAACAAGCGTTCATGAAAATGGGAACCACGAACAAAGTGTTCAAATGCCATGGTACGTTTTCCAAAAACGTACCATGGGATTTGAACACTTTGTTCGTGGTTCCCATTTTCATGAACGCTTGTTCACGATTTTAGGAACTCTTTTTTCTCCGTGCATGCAATTTGAAAAGGAACCGGTTCTGCGTTCGTTCTCTTTCTTCTAAATGAACTGAACCCACAGCGCAGGAGCCATTGCTGGAGCTTTGGTGTCTTCAGAAGAGTTGTTGTAAATAAATAGGGGCAACTTTTGGTTCGGTTGAAAATTAGGGTGGTTCACGATTAGGGTGATTTTGAAAATCTAACTTTTCAGGAATATCTTTGAGAATTTTTTTGTCTTCTAGAAAGTTGTTGGCCAATCTTGTTGGTGTCTTTGTCGAAGACACCAACTTTTTATCTTGTAATCTACGCCTTAAACCAAATTTATGAAAATCATCTGAGAAAACCTTAAAAAACAGTTTTTTGAACGTGGAAATTCAGGGATAAGTTTAAGCTCAAAAAACAGAAATTTTTATTTTTTGACAAATCAATTTGGACTTAAGGGTCAAAAGATGCAGCAATTTTAAGGTGAAAAAGAAGTTAATTTAAAACTCAAATATCACAAAAGCGCAATTTTTAAGCGCCAGGTTGCATTTGAAAGAGGAGATCTAGCACTACAAGCGCTGGAAAAATCTCAGGGGTGTTTTTCATCATACTCGAGATATCTTCATTTGAAAAAGTCTAATTTTCAAGGGAAAACCAGTTGGGACCACCCTAACGAATTTCTAAAATTGTCCAAATATATGTTTTTCCATGTAATTTTGCCCGCTGAATCTGAATCAGCCCTCAGAATGGAGCTAAAGTGTCGAAAAATCGATTTTTGGTCATATTTTGGGTGTCCATGTAAAATTATCATAAATCATAAAATATACGAAAATCTGTATCTTTTGTAAACATTTTCTGATCGATTTGGTATCTTGAACAAAATTGTGAACATTGATTGAAACTATTCAAAGAAAAGTAAGCACGCAAATGTTTGTGGGCGATTTTCAAATTTCATTTTTGTAAGCTAAAATTTAATTTCAAAAAAACTGTTTTTTTTTATTTTTGATGTTTTTATATGTTTTAGTGAACGAAATCCACAACTTTTGAACCATAGAGAAGATTCATGATGAAAAAATAAAAACATGTCCTTAAAAAAATACTTGAGTTTTATACGTAAATGTTTCTTTTCTGTTCTTAAGCTTTAAGCTTTTGCTTTTTTGAGCCTATTTACGCAAAAAAAATGGACTATTTCAGTTTATTTTAAATAGTGTGTATCTTCATCCATTAAAAAAAATGAATGGATGATAAATTTCTTTATAATTTTCGTGGTTAAAATTTCAAAATCAATTTAAAAAATTTAACAATTTAAAAAATATATATAAATTTAGTTTTTTAAGTGTCATCCAATTAGCAATTATTCGCCAGATTTTCAATGTTAACAAATAAAATCTGCGGTAAATATTTTGCCCGTGCTTCTCTACGCCTTGAAAAAATGTAGGGTTTAGTTACTTGTAGAATCCGTAAAAATAATACATGTAAATATTTTTCTTAATAGTACTCAACAGTATGCACAACTTTGTCGAAGACACCAAATCGATCACAAAATATCTTCAAAAGTTACATATTTTCGAAAATTTACTTACCATCTTTGTTAGAAGAGCTGCTTAAATTATATGACGACTTGTATAGGAGAATATTTGGTGATAAGAAGGACCCCACAAAGTTTGAGCCAAATAAAAAAATATTAATAAATTATAAATAAATAAAATCAATTTCCAAAATTCGGAGAGAATTGCTCTTATAAAAATTATTTCGATTCAGGAAACAGATTACTTTTCGATTAATTAAAAAATTATAATAAAGGCAGTTTATTTTAATTTTTACAATAAAGTTTTGTAGTGTTATTTTTAAGGAGTTAACTCAATAAAAATTTAAAATTTATATGTTTTTATTTAAAACAATTGACTTACTAAAATGAGATTCTTATCTCATTATTTTTGGCACCTAATATTAGCATTTCCGCACTTTGGCGTTCTATTACAGATTTTAAAGAGCGTTTTCAATCGATTTTAAGTATTTTAAACTAACTGGGAAGTAATCAAGATAATTTGTTTTAAAAACTGAGCTAAATTAATAAATTGAACTGTGTTTTGTTTATTTTAAAATATAAATTTTTGGCACCTAATATAAGCATTTCCGCACTTTGGCCTTCTATTACAGATTTTAAAGAGCGTTTTCAATCGATTTTAACTATTTTAAACTAACTGGGAAGTAATCAAGATAATTTGTTTTAACAACTGAGCTAAATAAATTAATTGAACTGTGTTTTGTTTATTTTAAAATAAAATGCAAGAAGAGAATCAAATTACAGCAAAGCAGTGATGTCAACCATCGCGACGCTCATTTTTGGTTCGTGGCACATTTTTCGTTTGTAGTGCTTTTCACTTACGGAAATTGACAAAATCGTACAACTTTGCTGAACATAGTATTGATTTTTGATGAATACAAAAAAAGTTACAACCAAAAATGCGTTAGGCAAACGAGACCGAGCCACGTAGCCCAGTGGTAACGCTTCCGCCTCGTAAGCGGTAGATCGGGGTTCAAATCCCGGCTCGGACCAACACAACTGGTGATCTTTTCCCTTCTGGAATCGATTGCTTAGTAAAGGGAAGGTAGTGTATCGTCACAAACTGGACCTTACCACGACACCTTAGGGAGGCGACCTATGGAATGTTAACATTTAACCTTAATATGTTAACATTAAGTTGAGAAAGAAACTGCCACTGAATCCGCTTTGTAAATGCCGGCCCCGATACTCTTCAAGGGTGTTCCCCTCAGGAACTGGGAATGATTTACTTTACTTTTACTAAACGAAAGCATCGCGAACCATTGGTCCTGAGGTCTGAAATCTTCTTGTAACTTTTTGCGTATGAATTTTACAGCTATACAATTTTCTGAAGAAATGTTGCTGTTGATGAGTCCTACAAGTGCTTCGAACACCATTTTGTCGAATTCCGTAACTGAAAAGCAATGCAAACGAAAAATGTGCTGCGAACCAAAAATGAGCGTCGTGATGGTTGACATCACTGCAGCAAAGTTGAAAAAATACGATTTCAACATTGTTTTA
The DNA here is from genome assembly GCF_016801865.2 of Culex pipiens pallens. Classification (NCBI taxonomy): domain Eukaryota; kingdom Metazoa; phylum Arthropoda; class Insecta; order Diptera; family Culicidae; genus Culex; species Culex pipiens. The sequence goes on from NC_068939.1 coordinate 26,722,693, forward strand.
GGATGAATTTACAATTCAAGAACGAACTAATGTGAACAAACACTTCAACAGCCTGGTCAATATAATAAATCGAACCTAGACAAAATTGAACAAACATTAATGATTTTTTAAATATTGCAATTTTGATAATTGATGATATTCTGTACCCAAGTAGCACTCATAACTTGTCGACTGTTGAATAATAGTTAGACAGCTGTTTTGGATCAACATACGAGAAAAAATGTCAACGTTAGTTAAATAACAGTTTGTTTCACTACTTGTATAACTGACTTATGTAACTTATGAGATGTGTGCCATACAGGTGTTAAAACACAGTCAACTTCACTCTTTTCCAACTTTTACACACAACATAGGGAATATGCACTCGCTCATAACCCCATCCAATATGCTGTTTTTCACTATTAAAACAATTTATTTTGGAACACTTTTGATAGAAACTTACTTGCTCACTTCCTATTGAGCTATTTATCATTTTATTTCACTCGAAAACACTTTTTATGAGCTATAATTGAACGTCAAAGTGCTGATATGCAAAGATGCTGTTCCCTCATCTGCAATGTTTTGCTCGAAAACAGTTTGTTGAATAAAAACAATATTTCACTGTTTGTTTCACTGCTTATCTAACATTTTCATGTGACGACATCTTCAGAAAAATGGGCGTGACCAACCATTCTATAAATAACCTTAGGTTTTCTCGCTTTGTTACACAAATGTTATCGGAGAATAGATAATATAACTGATGCTCAACATACATATTCAACTTGACATTGCGTGTTGTTAGGTGGTGTGAATTTGTACATGAGGAATTTAGAGTTTCAATAATGTTTATTTATTGAAGATTACAATAGTTTTGATTGTTGACCGATTAATTAGTAAACATTTCGCTGGTAAAAGCTACAAAAATTATCAGCTTATAGAGTTTATGATAGAGAAAACAACAAATCAAAATCATGCCGATTTTCAATATTACTCCGTGGTACGGTAATCGAAATGACAGTTGAAAAGGTTTGTTAAAACAAAGTTATATAGTGGAGTTATAAAAACTGACTTGAAACAAACTTATATAACTTCAATTCCAATGACAGCCTTCGTTAAAGTTATGTTCTTTAGCTAACAAAACAGACAGCAGCCTTTTTATTGACGCTTGGGCCAGCTTGTTTACTATCAAGCCCCGTAGAGAGATGTGGAAGCGCGCCTGGACCTGCCGTGGAGATAACAACAAATCGTCGAAGTCATCGGATCGAATCTTGGGAAAGAGGAAGTTCATCAAAAAAGGAAAATCTAAAAGTTTGTCTTCCAGGGAATTTCACACTAATCACAGGTAGACTGCGTGCCATGATTGTTTTTCTTTTTTTAAATTCAATTTCGAATTATTTTTAATAAATCTGGCAAAAACACTTTTACTTTTTTTATTTGCTTCGTCGTTGATTGAAATTCTAATAAGAAATGTTTGTTTACATGTAAGTTAGTCAACGGTTAGACAGCTGTTTTCAATCTTTCAAACTTTCCTTTTCAGTGTGCGTTTTGATTTGACAGCACAGCCGAAACCACGCCCCCTTTTTTCGTTGAATCCCTTGTTAGTTAGCACAGTGTTGTCAAATACAATTGTACAACTTACTCTGATAACTTGCATCTTTTGTGGCAAGTTATACAACAGAAAAAAGTGCGCTTTTTCCAGTTCACAGGAGTTTTAGAACAAGTTGTAACAACGAGGCGGATTGGTTATACAACCAGTTAGGAAATACGTTTATCTGACAAAGTGTGTTACTTGGGTAATTTATATTTTTTCTTTATTTTTGTAAGTTTTTTTTTTTAATTTTCCTTACTCCTGTTAATGCCTTATTTGAAGAAATAATTGTTCCAAAATGGATTATGATGCAACACACAGCTGAAAGGAACTCCAAAACTCTGTTATGCACTTCAAAATAACTCATTGTATTTTGATTATTCACAAATAAAACCGAATTGAATTGAATTGAATAATTTTTCTTTTGCATCACGAGGTTACATCTTTATATTCACATTTTACGTATGTTTGACTGCATTTCAACAAAACCGAGTATCAGAATAAAACAAAATTCTCTAACTGGTGGCAAGGATTTAAAAATAGTCAATAAAATAAATCAATTTAAACAAAACAAATAAATCAACGCAAAATACACTCGATATCGAATCGCTAGTAAATTGCATATATTTTTTCCTAAGGAAAGCCAGTGTCTCACTTGTACGAGTACCAAAGATTATTTTTATCAAAACGAACAAAAAAAAACTCAAATAAACTAGTAAACAAAGATGAAAACAAACCCGCTTCAAAAAAGTGCGCGTGTCTGCGGGGTGAATGCGAGTGTGGAAATTCATTTGTTGTTCAAACCAAAACTGGAGAAGAAAAAAAAAACAAACTTTACGCAACACTAGACTTAATTGTTATCAATCGCTGGATGGTTGAGCGTGTATAGAGAAGGGTTAGATTTTCGCGCCGCCCGCCCCGGGTTCGTGCAACGGTGTGAGGCGCCTCACATAGCGAATAACTTGTTTTCCCTTGAATTCTGAAGTAAAAGTAAACAATCCAACGAGTTTGTGTTTGTTGTTGTTTGCGGTGAATAGTAAAACAAAATGGCGCAGGCGCGTGGATGTTAGACGAAACAAAACAAAAGAAGCTGTACATTGTTGTGTTACTAGCCGGTTGTTATGTAGCTTATGCATTGTGCGTTAAATATGTTAGATTTCCGTTTAGAAGTTGACTAATACTGCTCGTGTGATTTCTGTGTGTGTGCGATATCTGATGCGTGTAGGTTACCGTTTAAATCACCCTTGGAGGCAATTACGAACAGATGTAGCATTTTTCAATTGATTTAACTTTTTACAGTAACAATGCTGTGTCAGAGTTATTAAAACCTGGGAAACAAGGGTCCTCATAGTTCAGAATCATCTTTTTTGTGTTTGACAGTTTGCAAAACTCGCAGTCAAGGCAAAATGTATGCAGGCTGACGTTTGTACAAACAAATCCAGGCAAACAAACAAAGCAAGCAAACTGGCAAACTGTCAAAAAGTGCGAGTTTGTTTGTTTGTTTGCCGTAGTGTAATAGCTCCTTAAACAAACAGAGCCAAATGTATGCAGGCTGACGTTTCTGCAAACAAATGCAGGTAAGCAAACATAGCAGGCAAACTGCTAAACTGTCAAAAAGTTTGTTTGTTTGCGAGTTTGTTTGTTTGTTTGTCGTAGTCTAATACGTCCTTCACTGTCAAAAGAATCGCTATTGAAAACTCCGTCTTCTGCTCTCCCTCTCACTCTACAATCTTTAATCGTTTCTATGCCAAATTGTTTTTACTTGCAACTTCTATTTTCATCAGAATTTTTCTTCTATCCTTAATTTGTTGCTCACATTTTTCTGCATCAAAATCATGACTACTATATCATGACGATAAGCCCGTTCTTCATTTCAATGCTTTTAGAAGAAAAAAAAATGCTGAAAAAAAACGTATTTTTGGACTGAGGATTATTCTTTTTGATAAGATAAAAAAATTAAATAAAGTCAAATCGATAATAATGTTACATCTGCTCGTACCTGCCCGTTTTCCTCCCCTCTTTCAAAAACCTGTGAAAAACGTGAGTGCAAACTTTAATATCAGTCTGAAACCGTCCCCCCACACTATGCAAGGTCAAAATCAGCCTACATCTCAAGGCTTTCCCGAAGGTAAATCGCGTTCTATCTGGGTCACCCAGACCTTCACCCTTTTCCTCTGGCCTCTTTGTAAATCGCTTTTCCATGCATGCCCGGCGGCTGTTTAAGGGACAGCACAAACACACAGAAAAAGTCATTAACATTGACACCATGCGGTGGTGAAGGTTCGTGGAAGAGCAAGGAAAAAACGGTTAGAAACTCATTCAACTGGGTAGAATCGAGAGAATGTGACGTCATCGTTAAAATTTTTAGGTTGCATAAATTACGACAACTTAATTTGCATTAACGCTTTTTAAATGAACTCCATAACTTCTCTAAAAAATTAACATCTGTCATAAACATAAATAATCAGTCATAATTATTGAATAAATTATGCTTAAAAATCTCGTATTCGTTTTAGAAATGATAATTAGTTGGACAAATCTCAACTGAAACTGGCATCTCAATAGAATTTCCTGCATTGATTCCCAGACCCACGTCCGATTGCTTCAACCACTGCTGGTTTAATTAAGACATCCCAAAGTTATATCGGAATCCCAAATTCTCATTCTTATTCATCCAAACCACCCACGCATCTCCAACAGATCATCAGATTGGGCGCAATTTGACAGTCTCGAGGCGGAACGGATCTGACAGGCCGTTAACGGCCCGTTCAACGGAGAGTCAAATAAAAAAACCGCCGACATTCCAACCCGTAAAAAGGATCAAATTTGCATAATTTTCAACACTCTTTCCCTCAGGCCTTGGGAATCGCTCCTCCCTTTTCGAGCGCAGGGGGTCCAAGGTTGTTGAAAAGCAAATAATAAGTATTGCATGTTTATGAAAATTGTGCCATAAAACGACCGCAAACCTTCGACATGCAACAGGTTGCTTCAGAAAAAAAGGGGGAGATGAAAGCTCTCGAGGGGCAGATGATGATTACGGTTTCGTGTTGGGGTGGGTGGTGAAAAGACGATGATGGGTGGTTGTTGCCACTCCCTCGAAAGCACCCGCCAACATTGGCGTGAGTGGGGGGGTGGGGGAGTTATTCACATTATCTTTGTAACATTTCTTGAATAATATGAATTTTGACTATCATACTATTCTATACTATTTGTTTTATTTTATTAACAAAAAAACGAACTATTAAATGTACATTGATCAAAGTTTTATGCTGCGAATCACCTTAAAACTACTGTCTCCATTAAAATGGTTGACCTAAGTCTTTTAAACTAGCTTTTCTATTGATATTTTCCCAATATTTCTAAGCTTTTAAATATTTTGATGAGTTAAATAGAGAGACATTTATTTCAAAATCCATAGAAGCCTTTTCATTTCAGTATTGAGCAACTCTCTACAAAATCGGCCGATTTCGACCATTTTTTTTTTTTTTATTTGGCTCAAACTTTGTGGGGGCCTTTCCTATGACCAAAGAAGCTATTTTGTGTCATTGGTTCACCCATACAAGTCTCCATACAATTTTGGCTGCTGTTCATACAAAAATGGTACGTAAATATTCAAACAGCTGTAACTTTTGAGTGAATTTTCTGATCAATTTGGTGTCTTCGGCAAAGTTGTAGGTATTGTTGAGGACTATTGAGAAAAAAATTGGTACACGAAAAAAAAATTGCAGATTTATTAATCAACTTTTTTTCACAAAAACTCAATTTCCCAAAATACGTATTTTTTGATTTTCGAGATTTTTTGATATGTTTTAGGGGACAAAAAACCGCAACTTTTGAGCCATAGAGAAACCTGGTCAAAAAATTAGTGATTTTTGGAAAAAATCGAAATTTCATGCAAAAACAAATTTGAAGTTATTTTTTAATGTAAAATTGAATTTCCATTCGAAAAGTATTCTACAGATTCTTTGGTACAGGGCCCTGTTTTCAAGATATAGCCACCGAATGTTTGATTTAAGCGGAATATTCACAGTTTTTCGATTTTTAAAAATAGTGACCATTTCTAAAAATGTTGTTTTTGAAAAGTTCAGAAAATTTTCCATAAAATTGTCTAAGAAACATTGCAGATAGGACCTCTGATTGCTGAGATACAGCGGCTTAAAGAAAAAGAAATATGGAATTTGAAGTTTTGTAAGTCTTACCCAAACAACCCACCATTTTCTAATGTCGATATCTCAGCAACTAATGATCCGATTTTCAATGATAAATCATGAAACATTCGTGGAATTTCCGATCTTTTCGAAAAAAAATACTTTAAAAAATTTTAAATCAAGGCTGACATTTTAAAAGGGCCAAACATTGAATATTACACCCATTTAGAATGCTAGTCTTGATTTAAAAAATTTCATAATATTTTTTTCGAAAAGATCAGAAAATTTCACGAATGTTCCATGTTTTATCATTGAAAATCGGACCATCAGTTGCTGAGATATCGACTTGAGAAAATGGTGGGTTGTTGGGGTGAGACTTAGAAAACATCAAATTCCATGTTTCTTTTTCTTTTAGCCGCTGTATCTCAGCAACCAGAGGTCCAACCTGCAATGTCTCTTATACAAATTTATAGAAAATTTTCTGAACTTTTCAAAAAAAATATTTTTAGAAATGGTCACTCATGATCACTACTTTTAAAAATCTAAAAACTGCAAATATTTCGCTAAAATCAAACTTTTGGTGGCTATATCTTGAAAACAGAGCCTTTTATCAAAAAATTTGTGAAGTACTTTTCGATTGCAAATTTAATTTTACATTTAAAAATTACTTCAAGTTTGTTTTTGCATGAGATTTTGATTTTTTTTTCAAAAATCACTGTTTTTTTTTTCAAAAAATCATAACTCGGTGGCAGATTTTTTGACCATGTTTTTCTATGGCTCAAAAGTTGCGGGTTTTTGTCCCCTAAAAAGTATCAAAAAATCTCGAAAATCAAAAAATACATATTTTGGGAAATTAAGTTTTTGTGAAAAAAAAAGCAAATTTTTTTTCCGTGTGCCAATTTTTTTCTCAATAGTCCTCAACAATACCTACAACTTTGCCGAAGACACCAAATTGATCTGAAAATTCAATCAAAAGTTACAGCTGGTTGAATATTTACGTACCATTTTTGTATGGACAGCTGTCAAAATTGTATGGAAACTTGTATGGGTGGACCAGTGACACAAAACAGCTTCTTTGAAGGAAGGCCCCCACAAAGTTTGAGCCAAATCAAAAAATATAAATAAAATCCATTTCCGGTTTTGGTAGAGAATTGCTCTATTGTATCTTGAGAAGATTTAAAAAATGAAAGCTACTTGTTTATTTTTTAGATTTTTCAAAAACATCTTGGTTTTTGTGATTTTTCGTTGCATGTGCAATAGTTTTTTTCCGCAAAAAAGAAATAATTTCGTTAAAATTAAAAAAATAGGAACACGAAAAATTAATTTCTGATTTTTTATTTAACCTTTTATCACTAAAAGTTCAATTCCCGAAAAAGGATTTTTTTTTAATTTTAGAGGTTCTTTATATGTTTTAGGGGAATAAAAAGGCATAGCCCTAGTGAGTAATGGTGCAAAATGTGGTTTATGACATATGAATTTTTGGAAATATTGTGGTTTTTGGAAAAAATCGAAACCTGGACAAAAAATATTAAAAATCCTTTTTTGAAGCAAAATTAAATTTGCATCTGAAAAGTACTTTACCAATTTATTTGATAAAATGGAACCGTTTTCAAGCAATAGCTTTTTTTAGGTAGAAATTTTCGATTTCTTTTCGTTTTTTTAACATTTAAAAAATATCCCCGAAAAAAATATTTTTGAAAGAGTCGAGAAAATTTCCTACAAATTTCTTTCTAATACTTTGAAAATCGTGAAATTAGTTTCTGAGAAACAGCCTCACAAATAATAATGCGAAATTTTCAAAAATTTGAAATTACTTTTATTTAAAAGATTCATTTTTGAACATTGAAAATAGTTTTCGAGATATCGTCAGTTGAAAATTACAGGCTAATTAGCAAACACTTAGAAAACTCATTTACATCGATTCGAATTCTTTGGGAGGTTGTATCTCAGAAACTAATTTCACGATTTTCAAAGGCTCAGAAAAATATATGAAGGAAAAATTTTTGGATGCTAAAAAAATATTTTTCTTCAAGAAGTTTTTTTAAATGCAAAAAAACGAAAATAAATCGAAAAATTCTACCTAAAAGTAGGTAGTTTAGCAGGTACATTTTATCAACAAATTATAAAGTACTGTTGCAAATGTTGGCAAAGTTTTGCTTCCAACATTGTTTTTTTTTTTTTCTGTCCAGATTCAGGACATTTTTTTTAAGAATATTAGCTATTTTATTTTCGACAACCTATTTTAACGATTTTGTTTTGTTATATCATTTGAAAATCAGATATTCACCTCTTCCGGCCAAGATCAAAATCGAGATTTGTTGAACATTTTTGTTTACCTTGACCAAATTGGACGAAAATACCGAGATACCGTCAGTTGAAAATTACAAGCTAAATAGGTAACACTTAGATACACTCATTTTCAATGATTCGAATTCTTTGTGAGGCTGTATTCATTAGGGCACAAAACTTTTGTAAACAAGAGTGTATCCCTGTCACACCTTATGCAAACTCTCATTTGAGTGAAAGGGATACACTATTGTTTACAAAAGTTTTGTGCGCATTTGAAATGTTAGGCTCCAATTATCAAAGGCTCAGAAAAATATTGGAAGGAAATTTTCTCGACTTTTCAAAAAAGTGTTTTTCCATCAAGAAGTTTTTTAAAATCCCCAAAAAATATAAAATAAATCAAAATTTCTACCTAAAAGTAGTATAGCTTGAAAACGGTACATTTTATGAAAAAATTGTAAGGTTGCAAATTTTTGCAATTATTGCTTCATAAGGCCGATGCAAATATTTAAAAAAGTTTTTGTCCCTCGGCCAAGGCCGAGGTCAAGGGGGGGGCAAAAAAAAAAAATTGAATAACAAGCCATAGTCTTCACATTTAAATGAAAAAAGTGTTTTAAAATGCATTTTACACTAGTTCAGTTGTTTTGCAATCATTAGTTTTCAAAAAATCTAAGATCTGACAAAAACAAAAATTGTATCGAAAAAAAAGATTTTGCATCGAAAATTTTCAAAAAATCTTAAGATTTTTTAATAAACCCAAACATGCTAAAAATGATTTTAAACGCAGGAGAATGTATTTTAATTTGATTTCAGCTGGTTGCACTTGAATTTTCATTGAAATTTTGAAGTTTATCGTAAACATATTTTTTTTGCCCCCTGATTTTTCGGGCCAATTTTGAAGGGAGGGGTGACAAAAACTTTTGAAAATATTTGTACCAGCCTAAAATGAATTTATTTGTTCAGGTTTTTTCGGTATTTTCCAAACCGAGGGACAAAAACTTGAAAAAAAAAATCAGCCTGAGTCGCACATTTATCCAACGAGGTTTCTCATAAATTCAAGTTTGGACGAGTTAAATACATTTAATTTTTTTTTTTTGCAATTCCGAAAAAGACTCTTAGTATTGGATTTGTTCTTTGAAACGACAGGTGAAAAACTCCAAAACTGTAACGAAAAGGAATATCTGCCCTGATCGCACAAATGTCACTTATTCATTTTCATCGTTTTTGAGTTATTGGTGTAGTTTGGTTCAACATCGTGTGCTCTTTCAAAAGAGCCTACAACATCCAGTTTTGTCGCGAAAACTTAATACGTAGCCTTATGTGTTGGCCAAACTTCAAATGCGTTTTTCTCAGCTTGCTGTTTTTGCATATGGGACAGGTATGCGAACATAGGCAGTTAATACTCTTCAATAATATGGTATAAAATTCAGATAGTTTTTGAGCTCTGAAATCACCAATCGTGGTTGTAAATTCATTAAAATTTTAATTAAAAAAAACGGTGTGGATAAATTAAGTAAAAAATCAAATAATTTAAATTATTTCAAAATTCTGACACAGCATTACAAAAGCAATCTGAAGTAAAAAACATCAACTTTAGGTTAACATCATTACTTATGTTGGGATATTTATATCATGAAACAAAATATAAGCATCACACTTTCTTTAACAAAAAAACGCAACTTTAAGCCCACCCCCACCCATTAAGGGGCGTGATACAGTAACTGCAGACGTCAACCCAATATCTGCGGGTGCGGGGGTGGTAAATCGGTGGGAGAATCCAGTTCCAAACCACAAATTGAAACCGCACCTCTGGGAAACAAACTGCGTCTGTATGCCTAGCTTCAATAAAAAACAACATAAAAATAAAAATCCTAACCGAGCCACGTGAGACGCCATCGGAGGACACGTGGTGCGAAGCCAGCGAAACCAAGTGAAGTGAAATTAAATAGCCTCGGGGTGATTGAAATTTTTTGACATCAATTGGGTGGCAAATTAGGGGTGGGAGGGGTGGGAGATGAGGCACCACCGGAAGTCATGGGAAACAGGAAGCAGCTTGTTTATGGGATGGGATGGGAACCAGCCGAAAACGATTCATTGCGGCGCAGGCACTTGGGGAAATTGGTTTGGGAAAATCTGCCCTGATTGATGGCTGACCAGCTGATGGGAAATTTTGCGGTGGGAAACGTCTCCGGAGGAGGTGTGTGCTTTGGGGAAAACGTTTTATTTACTGACGTCGAATGACTCGGAAGTGGGAAAACCAAAAGTGACTTTATGACGGTGTTGGCTTTGAATGATTGCCGCTTACATGGTTTGGTGTCATATAATGTATTTCACGATTAAAACAAATCCGTTGGAAACTTCAATAAAAAGCAAACAGAAATACAAGCCAAAACCCAAGTAAAGCCTCTCTAATGGACTCTACATCTTCAGGATTCTCTCCATGGAAATCATCCCTCCTACGGAAGCATTTTAAGCCCCACTCGTTGTTAAGTCGTCACTAAACTCGAGCACTCTCGAGGGGGAAACTCATTTTCAGGATTGCACTCACGTTGATCACTATAGGTTCGACTCAGCCCCTTTAAAATCAACCCCAACCAGTTCACTGAATCAGCGTGAAATACTTGACTTAGAGGGTGACGATTCTCGAGATTTTCAATTTCCCGGGAATCGAGAGTTGAATTTGGCAATTTCCCGGGAATTCCCGGGACCCGGGAGTTTTTTTTTCTATGCATTAATTTAAAAGAAAATGTAATAATATTTTAATTTTAATTTAATCCTCTTTATCTGAGGAACTATATCTACCTTTTGATTATTTTTTTTCTGAATCTGCAAATACAAGATTGTTGCTTGTGCTTTTTAGAACTCATAATTGTTGTTTAAAATGTTAACAAATCTTTATTCGCACTGAGTGATTTTTCAAAAGTTTCACAAGCTTGTTGCATGAACTTCTTATTAGATTTTTGTTAAGTAAAAAAAACTAATATATAATTTCCTAGTATCGGGATATTTGCAGAATGATAAACGACGACCCAAAACAACAATTTAAACTTGTTTTTTTTTCCTTTCTAAGGTCAACTGTAAATATTCATCGAAGAAATATTTACAGTTATCAGGAAAATCCGAAATTTCACAATTGGTGGACTTTACAAAGATTTACAGAGTGTTTTTTTCCAAAATATAATTGAATATTGAGGTTGACGTAAAACAAAAAAATACTTATTGACATCTAAAAAGGAAATTACCTTGATACAGCGAAATTACCCTAGGGACATTGAATTTAAAAAAAAACAGGTTATGAGGATTGCTGTGCTCGAGAGAGGAAATGGAAATTGAACTAATTTTGAAAAAGCTTTTCCCTCTTATAAATAATAAATAAAAGTAATTAAAAAAAAACTTTCGATTTCATTTCTGGGGTGCAACTGCTAAGTATGCTTCAAGATAAATTTTGGGATCCAATTTTTTTGGCTTCTCTCAATTACAGTTATTGGAATTTTTGACAAGTTAAATTTGAAACTTTCTGAATAAGAAGATCAGAGAAGCATTGGTTTTTTCGAACTTGGACATCGAACATTGAACTTCCAATGTTCTATACAATTTCGAATTTTTCAAATAATTTTCTTATTAGTTTATATAATTTATAAGCATAAAATTTCCCGGGAGTCTCGACCGAATTTCCCGGGAATCGAGAGGTCCAAAAATGGTCGATTTCCCGGGAATTTTTTCCCGGGAATTCCCGCTCGTCACCCTCTAACTTGACTTGAAAAGCTCAACCAAACCGTCTGAAGCTACTGCTATAGCAATAAATACTACAACACAAAACAACTCGTTCTCAATCCTGAAGCTCAATCAAATGAAACTTGAAACACAAAGAATAGAAGATATCCAAACTCAATAACCGAAAATCCCTTAAGCAAAACACAATCATATTGTACGAGTTAAACCCAGAAGAAAACAAAAAGACGAATCAAAACCAAAACCCAAGTTTGTTACGAAGAAAAATGTTCTAAAAAAGCAAAAGTCATGAAAAAAAATCTCAACTGAATCGGCTTAGATAACCGTTAGCAATCAAATGAATCGATAAATTATTACTTAAAAAAAAAAGCAAACAGAAAACTAGGATTATTCCGAGATCGAGAGAGAAGGTTCGGAAGTCGCAAAATCAAAAAAGTAAATAGCGTGTTTTTAAAAGAAAAGATTATAAAAAAGATGCAAATATAGCGACTACTTTTGTAATTGTGAAGAACTTTAAAAAAAAGCGTTTGAACCTGTCCCGTTTGTGACCAGAGACGGGAGGTCATCTTCGGTGCCAAAACCTGTGGGACATCATCAAACGCCAGTTGGTTTCGTTTAGGGTGCAAGCAGAAGTAAACAAAACTAATGTTAATTAACAGAACAAAACGGTTTATATACTCAATTAGTACAGGAGCAGAAAACATAAAACTCAATTTGTAAAAAGGGGACATACATTGTTAAAGCAGAGCACACTCACACAAACACTTGAACCCCTGGAAAAGCGAAAAAATCGAACAGAACTAAAAATCGGAAAACAAGGATTACATTTTGGCTGCGAACACGGGCGAACACATTTTCGTAAGAAAAGCGATGAAATAACAAAAAATAAAAGAAGCAAAAAGTGTTACCTAAAGAAATTAATAAAAGAAAAAAAAACATAAATGTCACTTGTATTAACGGAGCGATTTTAACACAAAACCAGAAAAAAAAACATTAAACAAGAAGAAAGTGTCTATTATAACTAGGAACAAGAAACAAAAAACTGAAACTTAGTTACCGATATACGTTGATGAAATTCATTGGAGATAACAACATAGAAAAAGCAAACGTGTGAACTGTATAAAGAACAAAACAATATAGGTGATATATTTTCATTAAACTGTAGGAAATCGAACAAAATGCTTTAATTTGAGTCCCAAATTAGTTTTCAATATCTCACCAAACAAACATACCAATTCTCTTCACTAACAGTAATCAATGACGATCAAGCAAGCAACCGATTCCCACTTTAGAACAAAACAATCTCACTTTTGTAGCGAATCTTTGAAATACCAAACATTTTAAAACCGAATTGTACGAATTTATTACCAGAAAACCAGAGAAAACGCTCTTGCCCCACATCTAACCAGAGGCAGAGAGTTTAGAGAAATTAGTCGTGCTATTTTTCCACAAACAGCATAAACACATAAAACATATTTTCTGATATTTAGAAGCGCGCAATCACATTTTGAGACACATTTTTTATTCCAAAAACCAAACTTTTTCAGGTACGCGTTTTTTCCTAGATACCAACCGAAAAAAAAATCGAATAGGCCATCAAGAACGTAGGCAGTCATTTGAGGAGTTTTAGCCAATTTGTATCGCAAGCATCACGTTATCGGAGGGTGGGACGTTTTTTTGAGAACATGAAAAACGAGTGAGAAGTTGTTGGACTAGTAAAATGCCGAAAATAGAGGGAATATTTGGACTCTACTGCTGACAAGTTTGAAAGTCGATGAAATTTTGTTGGCGAAACAATTCAAACTTGTCAGCAAATTGAGCACTCAGATAAGAAAAGGAAAAATAAACCAAAAATAATTACAAAAAAACACGCACTTACACACAACCAGGAAACAATCGACGAAGACCGTATTGTAAACGTGACCGATCTGGTGGTGCCTCCTTAAAAGAGAAAACACTACCAGTTGCAGTTGCCAAACTAATCAAACCACAACGGATAAAACAATCTTAATCAAATTATAGCAAGAAAAAGTCAACGTTCGGGATAGCAGCAAACAAAATTAATTCATTCAGATAAACAGATACAGAAACACACACACAGACATGGTGAAACAATTTTGGGTAAAAAAGAATCGTGAATAAAATCTAAAAATGAAAAAAAAACAAACTAGAACAAGAAAAAAAACTAATGTAAAATTTAATTGTAATGTTTTGTATCATATTATTATGAGAAGAAAAATGAGACAGATGTTTTTATGGTTAAATATATAGTATTCCAAAAATTGTTATTCAGCTTCCAAATAAGACGGTGCTGTATTATTTTAAGGTGGTAAATCACAGCCAAACTCTTTCAGTTTAGAATAAAACTCAATTTACAAAATATCACAGCCACAAAATTCATTTTCATTTACGAAACGGATAAAGTTTACATTCTATGCTCTAAGCCATAAAAACCGTACAGTCGATGAAAAGCTCACCTATAGCATGCCATAATGCTCGTTCGTGAGTTACTTCTGAGTGACTCGAGTAAATCACACCAAGAGCTCTAGCCCAGTTAACTCATTCGGAATTCTGAAACGGAATTCAAAACGATTCGAATTGAATTCCGTTTCAGAATTCCGATTGAGTTAACTGGGAGACTGCTTTCTGATATTTAGAAACGCGCAATAATGGTTTGAGACGTTTTTATTTCAAACTATATAAGAATCCTGGAAAAAAAAGATTTCCCGTTTCTAATGCTTTTTGAAATTCAAAATAGGTTTAAAAATAAGTTTTGGCGATTTTTTTAATCAAATCCTTCTAGGGGCATTGAGTTCAAATGGTTAACCTTCTTATGCCGAGAATAAAAAAAAATATTGTGGAAGTCATGTTAAGCAGGTTTTTTGCTACGAAAAACTTAACATCTCTTGTTTTATGTTTGTCTTGCTCAATTTTTAGAATTTTTATTTGAATTTACCTTGTTTAGTTTATGTTTATTTAAAATATGCCATATTCTACCACCTATCTAGTATTTTTTCATGTTTTTGCAGAACAGTCTTAGTCTAGAGCATTAGAGCAGCTCTCTCCGAAATCGGCCGATTTCGACCATTTTTATTTTTTGTATTTTTTTATTTGACTTAAACTTTGTGGGGGCCTTCCATATGACCAAATAAGCTATTTTGCGTCATTGATTCACCCATACAAGTCTCCATACAATTTTGGCTGCTGTCCATACAAAAATTGTATGTAAATATTCAAACAACTGTAACTTTTTAGTGAATTTTCTGATCAATTTGGTGTCTTCGGCAAAGTTGTAGGTATTGTTGAGGACTATTGAGAAAAAAATAGGTACACGGAAAAAAAAATTGAGGTTTTTTTTATCAACTATTTTTTCACTAAAACTCAATTTCCCAAAATATGTATTTTTTTGATTTTTGAGATTTTTTGATATGTTTTAGGGGACAAAAATCCGCAACTTTTGAGCCATAGAGAAACATGGTCAATAAATCTGTCGCCGAGTTATTAATTTTTGAAAAAATAGTGATTTTTAGAAAAAATCGAAGTTTCATGCAAAAACAAATTTGACATTATTTTTTAATGCAAAATTAAATTTGCAATCGAAAAGTACTTTACAGATTTTTTGATAAAGGGCTCCGTTTTCAAGATATAGCCACCGAAAGTTCGATTTTAGCGAAATATTTGCAGTTTTTCGATTTTTAAAAATGCTGTAATTCATGATCAAAGTGCTGATATGCCGATAATAGAAATAGGCTGAGAAATGGTTTATTTCCCCTAATGGTCCGATTTTCAATGTTAAAATATGAAACTATCGTAAAATTAAAAAAAAAATATTTTGAGTTTTTTTTAAATTAAGACTAGCATTTTAAATGGTCGTAATATTCAATGTTTGGCCCTTTTAAAGTGGTAGTCTTGATTTAAAATATTTTTAAATCGGAAAATTTCACAACTGTTTCATGTATTAACATTGAAAATCGGACCATTAGTTGCTGAGTTATCGTCATTAGAAAATGGTGGGTTGTTTTGGTGAGATTAAGAAAACTTCAATTTTCGTGTTTCTTTTTCTTAAAGCGGCTCTATCTCAGCAACCCGAGGTCCAATCTTCAATGTCTCTTAGACAATTTTATAGCAAATTTTCTGAACTATTCAAAAAAAATATTTTTAGAAATGTTTACTCATGGTCACTATTTTTAAAAATCGAAAAACTGCAAATATTTCGCTAAAATCGAACTTTCGGTGACTATATCTTGAAAACGGAGCCCTTTATCAAAAAATCTGTAAAGTACTTTTGATTGCAAATTCAATTTTGCATTAAAAAATAATGTCAAATTTGTTTTTGCATGAAACTTCGATTTTGGTTTTGGATTTTGGTAGAGAATTGCTTATTACAAAAATTACTGCATACTTTGCATTTAGAAAATGAAAAAAATACTTTTTTTTAAATATTGGACAACTTACAAATCAAACATCCAAACCTTACATTTTCTAAAATGGACGAAGACGATTTAAAATTGTTTGAAGAAAGGATTTTTGGTGAATTTAGCGATCGAAGCGCGCCTACAGGTGGGGTTGAGTTAATTTGATTGGCTAAAGGAGCGTTTTTTTATCACGCAATGCCCCCCCCCCCCCTCGTAATTTTTTTTTATGAAAAAAAAATGTATTGAGCGTAACACGGACTAAAGTAATTCTAAGGGTTATAAAATGTTTGGTGCTCCAAACTCTGTCTGCTTTCTGGAACAAACTAGCCCATCGGTTGTTACATTTGACTTGTCCACTATCTCTGTGCAAATATCACGTCCCACCACCATCAGAGGCTTTAGTCATCATCGTACACATCAAACATTTCACTCAATATATTTATTCACATCTTTGGGACACACTGAAATTAGTTAGAAACATTTGATTATTTGTCAAAAATGTATTTATTAATTTTCTTCATTTCAATCACTCTTTTCGTTTCTGCTCTGCATAGCTCTTCAGATAAATAAATGAAAGAATCACTGCCACAACAATGGCAACGTTACGAATCCTTTTCCACAAATGAATGCCTGGACAAAATGAGGAAAGATGACCGTTCACACGTCATCGGATAATCCCAACGGGGTGGACCTGCACGAGATTTGTGACCTATGTAGATTTTGGAAAGTATAAACAAAATAGTCCCCTTAAGTCCATTGACGATGTGAAAACGGCTCGTAAATTCCTGCAAAAGTTGAAGAGTCGATTAAAATTTTCTCAACGTAATACACAATATTTGAATCATACGGGACTGTTGAAGAAAAATCTCCCAGCAATGTAAAAATAAGGAACTGCTAGCCAAAGAAAGTCCATTCTTGCCAGTTTAAAGGTACGAACTGAATTACCTATTCCGCAATGCGCAGTCTGAGAAGCAAAAAAAACATGTGGAGCTTGTTGAAAAAAGCACACAGCCAAACTTTGCCAATACTACTGAAGTTTGTTTAAAACGATTGTACTTGAAATAGTAACATATATGTTTCGTGAGTTGTTCTCTAAGAAAAATAATAGCTTTGGAAAAAGGAAACATATAATTTAATATAGCTTGGAAAATTTTATCAACCAATCAAAATGGATTCTTTAACCCTACAAAGCGAATAGTGTTATGAAATTTAAAAAAAATACTAATAAAATATATCTTTAACCAACATCCCAGAGAATTGTTTCCATATCAGATGCAACCAAAAAGTGAATCTATTGTGAAATACGTAATATTACTCTCAAGGAAACTGATGCAATATGATGTGATTTTTTAAAAATAATCACGCAAAAATTACTTCAAGTTACTCTGAAATTTACCGTAAGACGCAAGAATATTAATAAACACTAATAATATTATAATGTGAATCGAAAATGATCAGTTTTGTTATGAATCTTTAAAAAAGCGTTAAACATGCGCATAACTTGCAAAAGTGGACGTTTCATATCTCATGAGTTAGCCTCAGAGTTAACAGTATTTTCAGACATAGCATTGCATTGTATCGTTCACTGGGAGCAATTCTGAACATATCGTCGCTGTCGTGCCAAGTTGTCGCACGTGCATTTTGAGTCGAATTGAGTTAAGAACACAATTTTGTGCAGCTCACAATGCCTCACCTTTTGATTCAATAAAAAAAATGAAAAAAAAACATGCATTGTTGTCACTCCTCTTCATATGAAAGAAGTTTCGATCCAATCGTGCTATCTTGACACAGCCTGAAAATTGGTGCGACAACTGTTCAAAGATGTTTCAGGTCAGAACGCGTTTGACACAAGTACGAGCTCGACTACCGTAAACATTTGTAATTATAACTCGGGACTCCAGCAACCAAATTCAACCAAACTTCAGGACAATGCACAGAGTGTTCAACCAATCAAAGCTTGTTTGTTATCGTTGACATTGCGTGTTCTCGTTTTTGTTTGTTCAAGGTCAAACATTAAAACGCGTTCTCGAAACGTCAAAAAGCGACGTGGGACAAGTTAGCACGACAGCGTCGATGTGTCTTTCTCTGTTCAAATATTACATCCCACCACCACCAGAGGCTTAAGTCATCATCGCACACATTAAAAGTTTCTCTCAATATATTTATTCACTATTTATTATTTATATTTATTCGCATCTTTCGTCTAAAGTAATCCTTTCAATCACTCTTCAATGAGTCTTCATGTACATGCTCTGCTTTGATATTCAGAAAAGCAAATGAAAGAATCACTATCATAACAATGCCAACATTACGAATCCTTTTCCACAGAAAAATGCCTGGACAAAATGAGGAAAGATGACCATCCACACGACACAATGAACACGTCATCGGATAATCCCAACGGGGTGGACCTGCACGAGATTTGTGACCTATGTAGATTTTGGAAAGTATAAACAAAATAGTCCCCTTAAGTCCATTGACGATGTGAAAACGGCTCGTAAATTCCTGCAAAAGTTGAAGAGTCGATTAAAATTTTCTCCAGAGGATATCAAATATTTGAAACTTACGGGGCTAGTGAAGAACAATCTGCCAGCAAAGTAAAAATAAGGAACTGCTAGCCAAAGAAAGTCCATTCTTGCCAGTTTAAAGGTACGAACTGAATTACCTATTCCGCAATGCGCAGTCTGAGAAGCAAAAAAACCATGTGGAGCTTGTTGAAAAAAGTACACAGCCAAACTTTGCCAATACTACTGAAATTTGTTTAAAACGATTGTACTTGAAATAGTAACATATATGTTTCGTGAGTTGTTCTCTAAGAAAAATAATAGCTTTGGAAAAAGGAAACATATAATTTAATATAGCTTGGAAAATTTTATCAACCAATCAAAATGGATTCTTTAACCCTACAAAGCGAATAGTGTTATGAAATTTAAAAAAAATACTAATAAAATATATCTTTAACCAACATCCCAGAGAATTGTTTCCATATCAGATGCAACCAAAAAGTGAATCTATTGTGAAATACGTAATATTACTCTCAAGGAAACTGATGCAATATGATGTGATTTTTTAAAAATAATCACGCAAAAATTACTTCAAGTTACTCTGAAATTTACCGTAAGACGCAAGAATATTAATAAACACTAATAATATTATAATGTGAATCGAAAATGATCAGTTTTGTTATGAATCTTTAAAAAAGCGTTAAACATGCGCATAACTTGCAAAAGTGGACGTTTCATATCTCATGAGTTAGCCTCAGAGTTAACAGTATTTTCAGACATAGCATTGCATTGTATCGTTCACTGGGAGCAATTCTGAACATATCGTCGCTGTCGTGCCAAGTTGTCGCACGTGCATTTTGAGTCGAATTGAGTTAAGAACACAATTTTGTGCAGCTCACAATGCCTCACCTTTTGATTCAATAAAAAAAATGAAAAAAAAACATGCATTGTTGTCACTCCTCTTCATATGAAAGAAGTTTCGATCCAATCGTGCTATCTTGACACAGCCTGAAAATTGGTGCGACAACTGTTCAAAGATGTTTCAGGTCAGAACGCGTTTGACACAAGTACGAGCTCGACTACCGTAAACATTTGTAATTATAACTCGGGACTCCAGCAACCAAATTCAACCAAACTTCAGGACAATGCACAGAGTGTTCAACCAATCAAAGCTTGTTTGTTATCGTTGACATTGCGTGTTCTCGTTTTTGTTTGTTCAAGGTCAAACATTAAAACGCGTTCTCGAAACGTCAAAAAGCGACGTGGGACAAGTTAGCACGACAGCGTCGATGTGTCTTTCTCTGTTCAAATATTACATCCCACCACCACCAGAGGCTTAAGTCATCATCGCACACATTAAAAGTTTCTCTCAATATATTTATTCACTATTTATTATTTATATTTATTCGCATCTTTCGTCTAAAGTAATCCTTTCAATCACTCTTCAATGAGTCTTCATGTACATGCTCTGCTTTGATATTCAGAAAAGCAAATGAAAGAATCACTATCATAACAATGCCAACATTACGAATCCTTTTCCACAGAAAAATGCCTGGACAAAATGAGGAAAGATGACCATCCACACGACACAATGAACACGTCATCGGATAATCCCAACGGGGTGGACCTCCACGAGATTTGTGACCTATGTAGATTTTGGAAAGTATAAACAAAATAGTCCCCTTGAGTCCATTGACGATGTGAAAACGACTAGAGAGCCTGGATCTTATAAGATCCAGGCTCTCTAAAAACGACTCGTTAATTCCTGCAAAAGTTGAAAAGTCGATTAAAATTTGCTCAAGGTAATAAACAATATTTGAAACCTACGGGGCTGTTGAAGAAAAATCTCCCAGCAATGTAAAAATAAGGCACTGCTAGCCAAAGAAAGACCATTCTTGCCAGTTTGAAGGTACGAACTGAATTACCTATTCCGCAATGCGCAGTCTGTGAAGAAAAATACCTTGTGGAGCTTGTTTGAAAAAAAAGCACACAGCCAAACTTTACCAATACTACTGAAGTTTGTTTGAGCGACTATACTTGAAATAGTAACATATATGTTTCGTGATTTGTTCGCTAAGAAAAATAATAGCTTTGGAAAAAGGAAACATATAATTTAATATAGCATGGAAAATTTTATCAACCAATCAAAATGGATTCATTGACCCTCCAAAGCGTAAAGCGTAATACAAATTTTAACAATCCGATAAAATATATCATCAACCAATGTCCTAGAGAATTGTTTCCTTATCAGATGCACTAATCTCATCGTAACAAATGACTCTATTGTGAAATACGTAATATTACTCTGAAAAAAACCTATGCAATATGAAGTATTTTTTTTTAAATAATCACAAAAAAAGACAAAAAATTGCTCGAAAATATTTACTTTGAAATTTACCGTAAGACGCAAGAATATAAGTAAACACTATTATCATGTGCATCGAAAATTATCAGTTTTGTTATGACTCTTTAATAATCGTTAAACATGCGCATAACTTGCAAAAGTGGACGTTTCATATCTCATGAGTTAGCCTCAGAGTTAACAGTATTTTCAGACATAGCATTGCATTGTATCGTTCACTGGGAGCAATTCTGAACATATCGTCGCTGTCGTGCCAAGTTGTCGCACGTGCATTTTGAGTCGAATTGAGTTAAGAACACAATTTTGTGCAGCTCACAATGCCTCACCTTTTGATTCAATAAAAAAAATGAAAAAAAAACATGCATTGTTGTCACTCCTCTTCATATGAAAGAAGTTTCGATCCAATCGTGCTATCTTGACACAGCCTGAAAATTGGTGCGACAACTGTTCAAAGATGTTTCAGGTCAGAACGCGTTTGACACAAGTACGAGCTCGACTACCGTAAACATTTGTAATTATAACTCGGGACTCCAGCAACCAAATTCAACCAAACTTCAGGACAATGCACAGAGTGTTCAACCAATCAAAGCTTGTTTGTTATCGTTGACATTGCGTGTTCTCGTTTTTGTTTGTTCAAGGTCAAACATTAAAACGCGTTCTCGAAACGTCAAAAAGCGACGTGGGACAAGTTAGCACGACAGCGTCGATGTGTCTTTCTCTGTTCAAATATTACATCCCACCACCACCAGAGGCTTAAGTCATCATCGCACACATTAAAAGTTTCTCTCAATATATTTATTCACTATTTATTATTTATATTTATTCGCATCTTTCGTCTAAAGTAATCCTTTCAATCACTCTTCAATGAGTCTTCATGTACATGCTCTGCTTTGATATTCAGAAAAGCAAATGAAAGAATCACTACCATAACAATGCCAACATTACGAATCCTTTTCCACAAAAAAATGCCAGGACAAAACGAGGAAAGATGACCATCCACACAACATAATGAACACGTCATCGGATAATCCCAACGGGGTGGACCTCTGCGAGATTTGTAAGCTATGTAGATTTTGGAGAGTATAAACAATATAGTCCCCTTGAGTCCATTGACGATGTGAAAACGACTAGAGAGCCTGGATCTTATAAGATCCAGGCTCTCTAAAAACGACTCGTTAATTCCTGCAAAAGTTGAAGAGTCGATTAAAATTTTCTCCAGAGTATATAAAATATTTGAAACTTACGGGACTATTGAAGAACAATCTCCCAGCAATGTAAAAATAAGGAACAGCCAGCCAAAGAAAGTCCATTCTTGCCAGTTTGAAGGTTCGAACTGAAATACCTAGTCCGTCATGCGCAATCTGTGAAGAAAAATACTGCGCTGTACTTGGTGAAAGAAGCACACAACCAAACTTTACAAATACCACTGAAGTTTGTTTGAGCGATTATACTTGAAATAGTAACATATATGTTTCGTGAGTCGTTCGCTGTCCACGCTCCATACAAAAAAGATTTTTTTTGTATGGACAATTGTCCACGAAGGGGGGGGGGGGGGGGGGTTCGAGATTCCCAAAAAAGTGTCCACGTGGTTTATGGATGGTCCCCAATCAAAAAGATTCATTAACCCTACACAGCGTATAGTGTTATAAAATTTAAAGAATATAAATATAAAGGGCGTAATATTGAATGTTTGGCTTTTTGAAATGTTAGTCTTGGTTTGAAAATTTTAAAAATATTGTTTTCGAAAAGATCGGAAAATTTCACAAATGTTTCATATTTTAACATTGAAAATCGGACCATTAGTTGCTGAGATATCGACATTGAAAAATGGTGGGCTGTTTGGGTGAGACTTAGAAAACATCAATTTTCCTGTTTTTAAACCTTTGCATTGCAATATCTCAGCAACTAAAGGTCGTATCAACAAAGTCCGAAGAAGCAATATATAGAGAATTTTCTCAGCTTTTCAAAAATATTTTTTTCAAAAGTGTGCAAACATGTGCACTAATTTAAAAAAAACTGCGACTATTTTCAAAAAAGTCACCTAAATATGGATTTAACTTGAAAACGGTGCACTTTATCAAAATTTCACTAAAGTACTTTTTGATTGCAAATTCAATTTTACATCGAAAAATGAAGTTGAAAAATTTTTGCGACCAATATTTCGATTTTTTGAAAAAATCAGTAGTGATTAAAAAATTCATAACTCGGTGATTTTTTGCACAACCTGGAAATTTCTGAAAAGTTGGCATTTTATGTCTTCTAAAACATATGAAAATAAAATAAAAATAGTCTTTTTTTGCAAATCAAGTTTTAGTGATAAAAAGTTAAATAAAAAAATCACCAAATTTTTTTTACCGTGTATCATTTTTTTCCAGTGTAGTCCGTATCCATACCTACAACTTTGCCGAAGACACCAAATTGATCAAAACATTCCTTCAAAAGATACAGATTTTTGAATTTTCATACATCATTTTTGTATGGACAGCTGCCAAATTTGTATGGAAAGTTATATGGACAAACTAATGATGCAAAATGGCTTCTTTGGGCATACCGAAGGCACCAAAAAAGTTTCAGTCGGATTAAAAAATACAAAAAAAAAATCGAATGACCGAAATCCTAGAGAACTGCTCAGCTGTGAGTGTTATTGAAACAAAGTTCAAAATAAATGCAAATTTCAACACGTTTTCAATAGAACAATAGAATAAAGAAATGTGGACAAGGTTATAACTTTTTGATTTAATTCATATCATATTAAATAGGATCAACGAATGAGCATGAGCATGAGCATGAGCATGAGCATGGTTGACTGCCAATGAGCTGCTACTCCGTTATTGACAGATCAGCTGAAGTTAAACAATGAATCAAAAATGATCAGTGGGAGCCAACCATCCGTTCACTGTTTAACCTCTGAAGATCCATATTTTATTAGTCAATACCGGCGCCCTCCCAAGAAGCCTGCAGTTCAACGAAAGGGAGGAATGTTAGTCCGATAGTTGAAGTTGCAGATTCATCAAGCATACAGTTTTTCGCTATATACTTGCTGATACCGCTTGAGACCGTTGAATCCACAGCATCTCCTTCAAGCATCACGTGATTAATATTTTTTTTGGGTTAGTAGGATAAGGTATTGGCTTTTCGATGCCTTCCGAGCTACGACGCTATGGGGAGGATTTTCATAACAGACCCGTCGGCGAGCCTTCCGAGCAACGATGCTATGGGAAGGTATTTCTGGTTAACACACAAAATTACTCACACACAGTTATTTTGCTCCACTATTAACTCGACGTTCCAAATTGTCAGTGAGTCTTTCGATCATTATACAAAAATGGCTTTTTCACCGCAAAAAAATAAAACCTTATTCGAAAAATTTAAACACAATCCACCCGACGCCGTGCCTTCCGATCAACGATGATATAGGAAGGGCTTTGAAAATCATAAATAAGTTAAGTATCGAAACGAATCTTCACAGTAAATAAAATAAATCGTGTCATCTGATTTTTTGTTTTTATTTGTTTCATTTGATCACATCACATCACAGCATTGTTTTTTTAGCATCAAACAGTAAATACCTCACTTATTCTATAGAAATTTCAAACATCTTTTTAGCTGGAATGTTCAGTACAATGGATTCGCTTCTATTTCTGTAAATACAAAAACAACACCACAGCCGCAACAATTGCTCCAGTCTTCACCACCGAAACGATCTTCCGATACAGCTTCTTCCCAGGACAGGCCGACGACTTGTGACCCTTGACGCGACACCGGAAGCACCTCCTGACGGCGTACTGGCACGTTCCGTGGGCCCTTTCCCCGCAAGATTTGCACCGCGAAGTTCGGTTGTCCGAACTTGTGCAGAAGTAATCAATCCACGTCAGCGCCCACAGGACGACGGAAGGTTTGAACTGGGAATTTTCCGCTTCGAATATTTTGGTGCAAACCGATGCGATGTGGCCACCCTCGTGGCAAATTTCACAGATTCGATTCCGGTGAAAGCATTGCTCCGCCTTGTGGCCCCTGTGGCCACAGCATTTACACTCGTTTTTCCGCACAGTGGTGTCGAAACAGCTCCAAACAGCCCATATTACAATGGATCCGAATATTCCAAATAAAATCCAAACGGGATCCATGCTGCCGGTCCAAAACTAACTGAATTGCGTTGTATGCTGTTTGAAGCACTACTGATGAATGTGAATGATAACAAATACCTGCAAATTAAATCCATGTTTAAACATATTGATAATCTCTTTATATGTATTGTATACCGGCCACATACATACGTGCTCACTCGGGTGCCTGATTCAAATATCACAACAGCAAATATTGCTGAGCAATCAACCAACGAGTGGCTCGGAGTCTGGAAAACGGCTGTTGAATGCAGCGTTCAGTCATAATTAACTCTCCTTTCATTCCCTTGAGCAACAGCCGGTGAAACCTGAAAATAAAAAAAAACATTTGAAAATTGTGATAAACAGAGCTGTGGAACTATGAATGCATTTGATAGTCTTGAAATATAATATTTTTATAACCCTTTCAGGTATATTTTTTTATATTCTGAGATTAGCCCATTGCAAATGTTATTCCAAGATTTTGTCCTGACTAAAATTTTAAATCCAAAACTTGCAAAATTCTTAATTGTAAACAGTTAAGAATACATTGTATAATGCCTATTAATGCATTTTATATAAAATCTTTTTTTACAAATTTTGAATTTTAACCACAGCCCGGGCAGACGGTAATAACAAAATTCATGCCATTTCAATAACAAATACTGTTAAAAAAGCAGAGAGTGTTATCGATTCTTCTTGAAAAATCCATTTTTGCATAAGATTTAAATAACAGTTATCATAACAAAATATGTTATTGGTCTGATATTGATTGAAAGCCAAAAAAACTTTGGAATATCATTTTTTGTTATGGAAGATGGGGGATGATCGGATTAGTTGTTAAAATAACAAAAAATAATAACAAAGATTTGTTCGAAGAATAACTAAAAATTGTATCAGTCTGTTATTACAATAACAATCCAATAACAAAAAAATCAAAAAATGTTATTCCCAAGTTATTTCCGTCTGCTCGGGAGATCAGTACAAAACGTAAAAGTTTAGGAAATTATTATCATAAATTCATTAATATTTTACAATTTTCTTTATAAAAGTATTATAATTGTAATGATGTTTAAATTATTTTGTAATAATTTTTGTTTTAAAATTTCGAAATTCAGGCTTGAAACTTAAAATTTAATTCAGAGCTAGCATACTTGGCTGAAATTTCACTTTTCTACTTTAAAGATTTTTTTTTAATCGAGAGTATAGAATTCTGGTATCTTGGCTGAAATCAGTAACTAGAGTTTGGTGTGTATACAATTGACATTTAAACAACAAATTGTGTAGAAGAAATCACATTTTACCATCCGCTTTTTCAATGCATCACATTTCACACCACAACAACCTCCGTCCAACTGTTCAACGATAACTGCGCCCCATGCTTGTGCCACCCAGCATCAACCCCGCGATGCACTTATATCATCACCTCGGCACGTCCACTTTGGTACCGTTTTATGTATACGTATACGAATGAGTTACGGGTGAGTGACGAAGTTTAAGAAATTAGGTAGGGGAAATATACCCTTTCTCAGCCTATTTCTATTATCGGCCTATTAGCACTTTGATCATGAATTACTACTTTCATAAAGTGTTTTTGACTGTTCCAAAGTAATAAATAGTTCAAATAAAAGTGAGCAAGCAACTTTCCATTGTTGATGTATCTGAAAATGTTGATCTAATAGCGGAAAAATGCCAAAGTGATGAGAATTGGTCGAACGGCTTAGACTGATTAAAATGGGTATAATTCCCCTACTACCCGAAACCTGCATTTTTCAGCTGCTACCATTTTTGGTTAAGTTTAGTTTTCTTTAGTTGAAGTAAAGTAAAACAATGTGACAAGGTATTTTTCTCACAAAATCGTAAATATGGTATCTACTAGATTTTTCGCTAGTGCGTCATCCCGGGAATTCCCCAAAACCACGAAATCCCGAGCTTCCGAAAATTAAACATTTTTAATGCACTCAAACCCCGATGGTTTGACACTAGCTGTGACACTAGTCAAACGAAGGGGGTCACTTTTTAGATTGACACCCCTTTTACACGGAGTTCACACACACTACCAATCGATTGTTGTGATAGTGTGCGTGAACGCTGCGTAAAAAATGACAGTTCGTTACTTTTTAGTTTGAATTTGACCAACCAACAAACTGAAAAAGTGTCAAACGAAAAAGTGACCAACCACCGGGGGTTGAGTTTAATAAATGGTTTAGGAATTAAATGCCATCTTGTTTCTTCAAAAAATACATTTCACAGTGCATAACTTTTGTTTTAAATAAATCGAAATTATTGTTTGAAAATTACTAAAGAAATTTTGGTGCTCAAATCTGCAAAAGAATCTCAGATGTTTATGTTTCTCAAAAACTATTATTGTTTTTAAATACTATTGCTTATTGTTAATAATATGTTTGAACCACAAAATTAATATTAACTAAATCATTAATTCACAAAAAAAAGTATTGAAAAAACACATAAGATAAGGTCGTTGTAAATATTTTACAAAGCGTAGGTCGCCCCCCGCACCTCCCTCAAAATCGGCCTGAATAATCAGGAGGCAAAAAAAAATATTTTTTCGAAAAACTTCAAAATTTTAACGAAAATTAAAGTATAATCAATCGAAAACCAGTTAAAATGCATTTTCCTGCGTTTATAATCATAATTAGCATGTTTGAACTCCTTTAAAAACATTTTGAACTTTCCTGTACAGTCCCACGAAAAGTTTTTTTTTCTCGCGAAAAAAAAATTCCGTCAATAAATTGATATTTTGAAAACTAGTGATTGGAAAGCAACTGGACGCGTGTAAAATGCATTTAAAAACACTTTTTTCGTCCAAATGATGAAACCTAGGCTTGTAATTTAAATTTTTATATTTTTTTTATTTTACATTTTTTCTGTTTTTTTTCTTTTTGTAGTTTTTTTTAGCAACTAAAGGTTCAACCTACAAAGAGTAATAGACTAATTAATTTAAAAAAAAAAACAATAACTATTGAAAAACAAATAAAAAAAACTCAAAAAACATTAGCGAAAATTCTGAAAAGTACTTTCTGATTTCAAATCCAATTTTGCATCTTAAAATTTTTTTTTTTTTTTTTTGTATTTTTTCAAATTTTTCCAAAGCCTGAGATTTTTTTTTAAAAGAATTGGCATAGAGCCATTGCAAATTTAGTTTCAAGTTTTTTTGTTTTCAAAATCTCAAAAAAAAATAGTGGGCGCATAAAATATTGCGGAAAATAAATATTTTCACAAAAGATTATACAGCTGATGGTAAACTATTTTAAATAAATGGTAATTTTGTATTTTAAATCAAATAAGGCACTTTGAGACTTTTCCAATTCCAGGACACAGGAATTGTAGATCATACATACATACATACATTGATATTTCGATAATTTTCGGTAGTAGAAGTTAAAAATTGTTTAAATTAGAAAGGGTTAAAATTAAATGGTGTGCGAAACACACATGTTTAGAATAAATTTAGACTGAAAAAGTGACAAAATGTGGACAAAAAAAAAGTTGTATTTTTTTTTAGAATTCAAATAACACATTTTCCCTGACATAAAAGATGTACCCATTCGCAGGAATAAAATTTCCTTTTTTTGTATACAGTTTTTTACTTTAAAATTTAAAATTTAATTTTTTTTAATTTTCACAGAAACAGAAAAACATCTTACTGCTATCAAAACACTCACAAATAAATATTTCCTGCAAAGCCCAAAATAACCGCGCACTCATTTTCCGCTCGATTTCCTTTCGCCGGATGCATTTTGTATTTTTTTACTCCCAACTCACCCCCAAGAAACTCTTTCGTGCCAAGTGTTGGTGATCACGGGGGGTAGTTTTTCGTCGAAAATACTACCGATACCAACACAGCTCCAAAACTCGCCGACCAACCACCAACACAGATGCGAAAGAGCTCCCTGTATTTTTCGACTTTGGTGATTTTTCGCCCCAATCGGCGAGCTTTGACTCACAAAAACGCGGTGTAAATTTCAAACGGTCCCACCCGCCTGACCCCACTTGGCCCTCCCCCACCGCATCGTTGCGTTGGTTGACCGTTTTGCATTATTATTGTGTGTTGAGGAGTGAGCATATGTGTAGAGCATGGTGAGGTGATGATGGCAACATAGTTTCGCGAAGCTGTCGGACAAGACGTCGCAGCTCATCTGGCAGTGAAAAAGGGTAGTTTTTGGGCAAGAAAAATTGCAAGTTTGAACTGGTGCAAATTTTTCATAGTGAAGTGATTTATAAAATTTAAAATATGTTTTAGGTAAGTGAAAATGAAAAGCTTCAAAACAACTTTGTAAAAAACCTCATTAATTTGTGCAAGTTCAATAATTCAAACGCCGAAAAATGCGACCTTTACAAACCTAATTAAGGTCAGACGAGTCCAAAACAGATAAGAAAAGGAAAGTTGTTTGGAAAAACAAACAAGTCAACCGCGTTTAGAAGAACCGGCCAAGATCACAGAGAGAGGGGAAGGAAAAACTTGCAGAAAATTTTGAACTTTCCTCACGCAAACAACAGGGTGCTCGGTGGATGATGATGATGATGTCGTCGGCACACAGTTTGATTTGTGTTGTTGTTGCCTTGCTCCAATCATATTTTGTCGAGTTGTTTCGATTTCCTTACACTTTGGCTGTGACGGCGCTCGTTACGGTTCTTAGCATGGCTATTTTGTCATAGTTAACCATTAACATTATTTAAATAAAACTAATAAAATTTGCTAAATTTTCATACAAGTTTGTGTAATCATATCGAGTCAACAAAATTGTTATCAGGGGTATTTTTGCTTCATTTTAATCTTATATGTCCTGCTCAAAAGGTTAAAAACTATTTTAAAAAAACTATTCTCATTTCTCTAGAAAAATTTTCCAACCTCACCTCATTCAAACTTCTTTCAAAAATGGTTTGAGATGACACTGAAAAAGGCTCATTTTTACCAAATTTTATGTTTAAGAGGCTGTATCGAGTCAAGAATGCAAAACTAAAATAGTTTTTTTTTCTTTATTATGAAATTTTGCGATGTTTCGAATAAAAATATTTTCAAATTTTAATAAAATGCTTCTACAGATACGAAATAGTAGTTTATGCAACAAGTTGCAAAAAGAGGATTTCAAGTTTTGCAACGAGTTCCATACAACATTTTTTGAAATTTCGAAAAACACCCATTGGGTGAAATTTTAAGTCGAATTTTCATGTATTTTGTCAATAAATTGTTTAAATCAAAAAAGTGTTGAAAAGTGTTACTTTTCGAAACAAGTGCTGAAAAGTTCAACTATTCAGCATTTATTTTGAAAAGTGTTGCTATTCGATTCTGTTATTTTTGGTACAGAAAAGTAGGCTATTTCGTCGTTCAAGAATGACAGGAAAAGTAAGTAGTTTCACGACGGAATTGCAAAAAAAAATTAATGTTATCAACTAAAAATTGTGAACAATATCGAAATTTATGGTAAGTACTTTTCGATATCAAATTTGATTTTACCTCTAAATATTTTCGACTATTTTCAACGTTTTTCAAAAATCAAAAATTGGCAACACTGTCAAATGAATTTTGACCATCTTGTGCCAAAGCTCAGAAGATTTATTTTTGTCATCTAAAAACACCCAAAAAATCAAATTTTCATAGATGGTTATTTTGAGCAATTAAATTTTTTGTGTGAAAAGTCCAGGTAATTTTTTTTAGTAGATACCATTTCGATATCATTTATGGTTTCGGTTAGAACGGATACAGAGGATACAGACCAACTAAATTAGTGCATCGATTTCCTAATTCATCAATTCGGATCGTGCTCAAATTTTGGGGGTTCCCTGGCCGAAATAGTTAGACCTGTTTTTTTTTTTTTTTTTTGTTTGGCCATTCAGGTGACCTACGCCGTGTTAAGGTGGTCCAAAAAATTGCCATTTTCTTCAATTTTCGCAAAAAAAACACATTTTTCAAAAAATCATTACTTGTCTGTCTTATACGCAAATGATGATTAGTTGGCCTTTCTAGAAAAAATTAACAGAAGTTTCAAAAATCTAGTCTAGTTAAAATGCCGTTTTGACAGTGTCTGGACCAGTGTTGCGATCCTCACGCGCTCGTGAGCGCTCATTTTTCGCTCATTCGTGAGGAGTTTGCCCGCGCTCACGTTTGCTCCGATTTTTTCAGCTCGCGTTTGCCCCACGCTCGCGCTCTCGCTAATGTTTCGCTCACGGAGCGCTCACTTTGGAAGTATCGCGAATCGTTTTACGTTTTTGAGAATGTTTTTGTTTTTCAATCCTAGTTAGATTTTTTGCTTAAGGCGCAGCATGTCAGTGGAAACATCACTTAGGAACATTTTTTTATATATTAATTGGAATAGCTTATTTTCATTGACTATGTTTTTGAATAATAAATTGGATTCGCAAGGGTAAAATCATATTGGAGAACTACAGTCAGAGTTGATAATTTAAATATTTTCGAATTAATCGGGCTTACCTTAAAAATAGATAAGGTAAGTAGCAGTGTTGCAAATGAGTGATAAAAAAGCTATCAATAGATTATCTCTGCACCAAAAATATCCGAGAGCATAGCGGCCGTCACAATAGCTTTCGAGATCTCTTCTTGTGTCTCGTGATTCCCAGCGATGTCATTCTCTCTCTATCACTCCTCCCCTTTTCCTCGACTATGCGCTCTCACCGCTGAGTCTCTCAATCTCTCCGAAAACTGCAATGAGAGAACGCGAGATGGCGATTAGGAACCGACCACGCATGACGTCCCGTTAAACTGCGTTTGCGAAATTGGTTTTGTGGCGGCTTTTGTGGTTAAACGCTGTTGCGGTAGGATGATCGTGGAAGCGGGAATGAGAGAGAAAAGGAAATTGTCAATCGCGAGTGTGTAAACACGAAAACGTGTTCGGCTATGTTCGGCGCTGAGAGTTTCAATGAAGAGAGAAGAGCAGTTGTATTTGAGGCATGAATATTCATGCGGGATAATTGTAGTTGCTGAGAGCTGATATTTTGATATTTTAACAACCCTGGTAAGTAGAGACAATTGCTGGGGCAAGGGCGGCTGATCATTTTTATAAAGTTAATCTTTCTCTTTCTCATTTTAGAAAATGAGGTAAAATTGTTGAAACAGTTCTTTTTTACATTAAAGCCTCCAAATTGCTAGTGTTTGAAATAACCCATTTGAATGAAATAATATAAATTGTCATTATTTTGTTTTACCACATAAAGGGTGGCTCCTCTTCCCCCAAGTTAATTATATTTAACACTTCCGCTACCAAGCCCCTGAAAATGTTCATTTATAGATTCAATAAATGATTTTTTTGAATATGGACATTATGTGAAATGTTCCAAATATGAGAGATGATTATAACTTTTATAAAGCTTACTGCTGAGTTTTTATAAACATTTTTTTTTGTGTTTTTAAAACCACCTTGAGTCAAAACTCCAGATTCTAGAAACTTAAAATAAACATAATTTGTCAATTAATTCAATTGTTTGTACATATCAATGCATCTCTTCACGTCAATGAATTTTTACATTAAGAATGAGTTAGCTTTTTGTTAGCTCACTCAAAAGTGAATCATTCTGCCCCTTGGCTAATTCTGAATTTAAAATAGAACGTATATTTCAGTTCGCCGACTAAATCCATTTCATTGCTTACTTTCGTTCGTTTGACCACTTTCTTGTTTGTTTTAGCTGCCTAATCTGAGATAGTTCTAGAAACTTTGTTTCAAACAGGCAGATGCTTCAACAGGAGAAAACAACTACCTACTTTGGCTCACCAGCTCACGTGAGCGCAAAACGCTCCGGTGAGCGTGAGCGAGCACGAGCTACCTGATAAAAACTCATGCTCCAGCTGGAGCGAGCGCGCCTTCCGTGCGCGCTCGCTCATTCGCAACCCTGGTCTGGACAAAGAGCCTATGTCTAAATATATTTCTTGACTTTTTTTTGATAAGGTCCTATAAACAAATGTAAACATTGAGTGTATCCCTTTCACACCTTATGTCAAAGTCCATCGGAGTAAGCGGGATACACTCAATGTTTACATTTGTTTATAGGACCTTATCAAAAAAAAGTCAAGATTTATATATGATTCCTCAGACAGTTTTACGTAACATACTCAAAAATGGGAGGAGTTCTCTTAACAGGATTCAAAGATATGATTTTTTGAATATAAAATCTAGGTTTTTCGACGCGCCGAGCGCAAAAACGGGAAATTGATTAAATCGGCAAAAAAAACAACTTTTTTCACTAAAACAACGATAACTTTATAATTTTAGCAATGACCTATACATTTGGGTACCAAAAGTTGCGTCTTTCAATTACGGTAATTTTATTACCCTATAGCTATGGTTTATAAAAAAAATTTATCGAATTCTGCCCTTCGAGTAATTTGGTCCTAAAATTTAGCTCAGATTTCTGATATTATTGTTCATAACGATCCTGACGATAGATTTCTATGGGATGGCCTCCTGGAGAATTGTGGCCGATTCTGTAGAAATATACAATTTTCAATTCATTAAAAAAATAAGAAAAACTAAATTTCTATTTATAATTCTGATTTTCTGAATTTCGGAACTAAAAGTATAACAAAATGCTTTGTACGTCATCACAGTTATGAAAAATTTACAAAATATCAATGAATTTATGAAAATATTTTTATCTTAATAAGACGCGTCTTTTACCGATCTGGGGTCCCAAAATTGAAAATCTGTGAAAAGAAGAAGTCTTTTTTTTGATAAAAAAAAGTGCATTCATAAACGTTATCCAATGTATGCTGATTAGTTTACAATCGATTTTCAAAAAAGTTTCAATACAAATTTGAATATACCTAAGTCAACAGCTTATTCTGCCCCCTCTTTTTTTTTTTTTTTTTTTTTTTTTTTGATGAATAATTTAATATGAAAGGACGAAAACCTGAAATAAAATTTGCAATGGCCAATATTCTTGCATAAAACGCACTTCCTGTTTCAGAATCCATCCATCCTTCAACCCCCAAACACTTGTAGCAGTTTCAATCGCGCGCCGCCACCGCACCGCCAACCCTCTCTCGCACCGGCATCAGTCACTCATTCCACCCTCTCTCTCTCTCTCTCTCTCTCTCTCTCTCTTGCTTTCTCAAACTCTCTTCCAGGTGTTTGCCGCGCCGCTCGCCTTCACCAACACACGCACCGTTCGACAAGAAAAAGACTCGACGAAATAAAAATCGAGTGTCTTCGAGGGGCACTCTCGAAGGTTTAAAGGTGTAGTGGTGCGCAAAAGAACTCACGTCATACGTCGTCGGTCGGTGTACGCGAGTTTGACTTGCGAGTTGTAAAAGACGACTGTGTGAGCTTTCTGGCGATAATTTCGGCGGAATAATTTGGCCCGGAAAAAGTCGGTTTTTCGCGTGTTTGGAGTGGTTTAGGCTGGTGGAAGCGTAATCGGTGCGTGGTGCGTGTGGATTACCGTCGAAGGAGACTTCCGGAAGTGGCAGCGGGACCGAGTCTGAGACCTCAGGGGGCCAGGCCAACTTAAGGACATAAACGTCACAGCAGCAGCAAAACAACAATGGAGAAGCGAGTAGCGCTGGAAAAACGCGGCCTGCCAGATGACCAGGTAAGTGTGTCCGGGCGGCACCGATTCCGGATGGGGAGGGGGGACCAGTGGCCACGCTTAATTTGGTGTTCGGTTTTTTTTGGGGCGCTATCTCCCCCGCGCCACCTGCGTCCGCTCGCTCCGCGTTGGCGCGTTCTGTGTGCGTGTGTGCACGGTCCGAAATGCACGCACATTCGCAAATTCCTGGCCGCGGGATGCACCGGCACTTCCGGTTCCAGGCTGCACCGCACGATCCGTAGTGGGCCAAGTTAGCTAACAAACCGAACGGAAGCAATTTAACCTCAAAGTGCGTCGTTTCGCTTGGCAGCTGAAAAACAACGCCTTCTGCGTTAATTACCGACTGTCACAGTGCAAATTACGGCGAAACTGGACGGTTTTCCTAAGGTCCAGCACCTTATGGTCACTTGGCCATCCCAGGAGGACCCCTTTCCCCCCAGTGTTGCATTCAATCAATATGTGCGGATGCTCGGCGGAAGAAAAAGTCAAAACTACCAAAAACACACCAAGAAAACTTGCCTCAATTTGATTGAAATAGAAAAAGTGAAAATTTCAACTCAAAGTTCCTTCCACCCCTCCGAATCAACCCTTACGGAAAATCTTCTAATGTTCCTCCCCAACCTCCCCCAAACGCGGCGGCGGCGGCGGCATGTTTACATCCAAATCTGTGTCCCGTTTTATCAGCAAAGACCAAAGAATTTTTCGCGCTTCCCAACATCGATTTCGTCGACTTCTCGCGACGGAACTCCCGGAATCCCACGCGCGCTGGGTATTCAGACCAGAAGCGCTGACAAGTTGTGAACCCCCAACAATTCTAAGCTGAGGCATTTCAGGCTTCGTTTAGAGTTTGAAAAAAGTTTAATAAATTAATCATTCATCAATGGGGAAGGAAAAATCAGCCGCCATATTGCTTCGATCGAGGAAGAAAGAAGTGGTGGTGGGTAACACACGAAAGAAAAAACGCAACACATATCGGTGTGCGGTGGCAACGGAGCGACGGTGGTCAGTGGTGAACCGCCAGTGGTGCCAGATTTGTGGTGGTGTTACAGAGTGTTATTCTGAAGAAAAAAATAAGTCATAGGTAGCCTCAACATTTGAATGAAACAAGTGTTTGAAAAAGCATTTTACACTAGTTCAGTTGTTTTGCAATCATTATTTTTCTAATAAAAATTAAGATTTGACGATAACAAAAATTTAGCAAAAAACAACATTTCATCGACATTTTTTTTAATTTAAAATCTTTTTGAATAAACCCAAACATGCCAAAAATGATTCATAACGCAGGAAAAGCATTTTTAATTGTTTTCAAAAAGCATAAACCTATGATTTTTTGAAAAAAAATATTTGTTTCCTGCATAATCAACATTTTTTACAAAACTTATGCCGGATTCGGATGAGAAAAAATATTTCCAACAATTAGGTGTACAACTTTCGAATATTTGTTTGATTTTTCTATGAGAAAACTTTAAATTTAGAAAAAGATAGTAGGGGAAGATGGGGCAAGACGACCATATGGGGCAAGAGGAACAATCGCTCGTACGGCCGTAATTTTTACACTTTTGATTATTTCCAGTATGAGGAATTGTTGCTAGCAATGCAATTAGCTGATTCTACTACCACATAACCGCCAAAACGACGCAAACGCCACGGGGCATAAGATTGAATGAAGTTTTTGTTAAAACCTTAGTTTTCTTATAATTTTTGGAAAATACAAAACAAGGCTTAGGGTTTGTTTTAAGGCTCATTTTATCAAAATGCTATTTTTCCTAGATCAGTAGTGTCCCTATCAATGACTTGCACCTATTTGAAAGTAAGATTTAACTTTTTGTTTTTTTGTTGAGAGCTTTTAAAAATCATGTTCAGGTAGGGCAAGGGCACCATATGGATTTATAGTATGGAAAAAATACGAAGTGCTGTAACAACATATTTTATTCGAAAATAAATACATAAAAGTACTTAAAAACTGATAATCAGTTGATAAAAAAAGCAAATTAACATGTTGTTTCATGCATTGTTCCTCTTGTCCCAACGGGTTGTTCGTCTTGCCCCACTAGTTGAGTAGAACGTACGGAAAATCAAAAATTTTAAAATCAATTTTTACATTAACAAACTGGATTTTTTTTTAATTTGTTCTATCAAAGTCTAAGTCAAGACCTGGAATAAGATGATCACTTGCCCCACTTTCCCCTGATTTGGACTATTTTCAAGAAAGGCAAATCAATAAAAATTGTTGAATATACGTTAACACATCTGTTATCAACTATATAACTGATTATTTCATTGATATATACGGGGAAACTCATTTTATCGTGTTCCAAAACAAGTTTTTTAAAGAAAAAGTTCACAAATTTTTGCGCGCTCAAAAATTAATGTTCATTATTTTAGAGCAAAAAAAAATTTCTCGTATTTTGCAACCAGTTTCATTAAGATTGATGCAGGGAATCATGAGAAATAAGCGATTTTGTTCTACAATCCGGCAGAAAGGCATACATAATAACCTCATTTTGGCGCCACCTACATTAGAAACACAGTCGCGCTGCAAAACCTCAATTGCACTTCAATTTCCATTATAATTTTTTTAAAGTATTTTGAACAAAAAAAAAAGTTTGCTCTCTGATTTTTCGGGCAGATTTTGAAGAGAGGGGAGGGGAGCGACAATTTAACAGTGTTGAAACTGAAGAAGATATTTTAATTAATTTGTTCAAAATAATTAACGTTTGATGAATCTATACTCTTTTAATATGCTATAATTCATTGTACCGTAAACCGGGGTGACTTTGATAGGATTTCAATTTGTTTTTGGAATATTTTCCAACAGGTAAGGTTTTTCTGAAGCTTATTATTTTCAAAACGTGTACTGGGGTAGGCCACACAAAGTTCATGCACTTTTATGGAAAAAAGCTTTTTCAATAGTGTTTAAAAAAATAGTTACGTTAAAAAATCTTAGTTTAAATTCCGGGGTGACTTTGATAGTAGTAGTTTTCTTGTTAAAATCATATTTAAGATGATCAAACTTTATTTGTACGTTAAATGTACCATCACTAAAGTAGCTGATACAGTTTTTAAGATAAAAAAATCAATGTTTATATTTAGTTAACTAAGTTTATAAGCTTTTAAACAAAATACATATGAATTTAAGGTAAAATTGTTAAAAGGTCGGAATTTTGCCTGAAATTTGTTAAACTAGTTTTGATTATAAAATTATCGATTCATATGGCATTTTATACTGAAATCGAAGCAAGAATAGATTGTTTTCACATTTTATATGAAGTTTGATCTACTGAAAATGCCTATAAATTAGGAGATTTTTTTGAATTATGTTTCCAAAACACATAATATCAATTATTTACAAATTTATTTTACCTTCTCCTAGTAGAAAATTGTCCAAAGAATCCGAAAATGCATTCCATTTTTTGATTCAAAATCAGGTTCATTGAGAAAACCATGGCACTTTGAGAATATTAAAATGATGCTATTTATCGACATTTTCTTTATTATAGTTAACTAACTTTCTAAACTTTTCAAAATTATATGAAAAGTTCTTTTTGAGGTACTTTGAACACTTCTCTACCACGGTCAATATGATTCTAAACAATTCCGTACGTATTTTAATTGTATTTTTCATTTTGCGGAAAAATCGCAAACCTATCAAAGTCACCCCGGCTATCAAAGTCACCCCGTTTTACGGTATCCAAACACCTGAATAGAGTTATCTAAGCCCAATCTCACGCACACTAGCACTCCATTTGTTTTGCTGGCGGGTACAAATTTTAACCTTAAAACCCTTCGTGTACGTACACGCAATACATGCGCACGTAGATTACTCTATAAAAACTGGAGAGATAGACAGATTGTTAACATCTAGTTTCAAAGTTCCTTAGCTCATTTGAAATTACCGCGGATTATCCTTACAGATACTTACTTACTATTCATACATTGACGATCACGGAATAAAAACACAGTTTGTTAGTTTATCGTGCAAATATCGACAAAATACAAAATTACGTAAACATTCTTTATTTTAAGGGAGCGTTTTTTTATATCGTAACGCAGAAAAATGGATTTTTGGACCCCCTCCTCCCCTCTCCTCGTCTCCATTCAAATTAAAAAAAAAATGGAGCGTAGCATGGCCTTCGAACCCCGAGTTACAATGTTGGATGACTTGTTTTGACCCATGTATTGTTCTCTAGTGTCATTTTGGTGTAACTTGATCTAATGTCTCCCCTTCTATGGGGAGAGACTGGGTCAATTGGGTCCTAAAATGAAGCTTAAATTGCTGATATTGTAGAACACAAAGGCAAAGCTTTTTTTTAATATTGTCAACTCATATAAAC
The DNA here is from genome assembly GCF_016801865.2 of Culex pipiens pallens. Classification (NCBI taxonomy): domain Eukaryota; kingdom Metazoa; phylum Arthropoda; class Insecta; order Diptera; family Culicidae; genus Culex; species Culex pipiens. Next base: position 26,761,705 of record NC_068939.1, read on the forward strand.
TAACTTCTGACTAAATTTCATCCACATTGATGGAGTACGACTGTTTTTACAGACCAAAATGTAAACATAAATCGGGTATTTTTGCAAAAATATTAAAGCACTAGTTTTACTAGCTAAGAACTCAATGAAAAAGGATTTAATTGATTGTAATGCGGTCAATAAACTTGTTATAACATCAATTTTTGTATATTTTTGTTGTTTTTGGACTTGTATGGGAATATCAGAGAATTATTGAAAGAAATTTAACTGGTTCTTTTAAAGTTTTAACAATGAATAAATTGTAAGAAAATGATGTTAGAGGCAGTTTCAATCTTCTTTATCAATTTTACATACATATAAGCCATGAAGATAAAGATTTTACCGGTGGAGCATTGGTTCACCACTAATTTTTTTTTTTTTTTTTTTTGCATGGATTCAATGTTTTGTGGACCAAAGTTAAGCTAATCTAGGGATATTGGACCAAAATTTATGCATTTACTATTTTTAAAACAGTTGATAAACTCTGGGCGTTAGAGGGTTAAGATGGAATTCATCAAATGTCCTCGTATTTTAGAAAAAAAAAATGTTGATAAAATATTCAACAAAAATCTTATGTAAAAGTTATACCAATATTACTTTTCAAAACACCCAATGCCCTACGATTTTCCTACGTACATAGGTCCTTTTGAAAAGAAAGCGAGATACAATAAAAAATTTAAATCTTGAAAACTAAAAATCAATGTTTTTGTTGTTTTGCAATAGATTTCTTAATGTAAAGACGTAACAGGAAAGTGCAAATTTTGCGAGAAATGGCACCCCGAGTAAGACGTTAATATTCATCATCTAAATACCATGGTTATATTAACATCTGATAAGGCGTACATGTTTTATGTCGGGAAAAGGTGTATATTTGACATTTTCCTGTGTAATTAGTGGTGGCATGCTCAACCTTCGGCTTTATTTTCAAACAGCAAGTAATTATTAAACTCAAATTTCATTTTTTCGTAAAGAATAAGAAACATTTAGGGGAACAGCATCTAACTCCATCGTGCCGCTAATGTTGCCATATCAGCACATTGACGTTCAATTACAGCTCATAAATGGCGTTTTCTACTGAAACCGAGTGATACATAGGTCAATACAAAGTGAGCAAGCAAGTTTCTATGAACAGTTTTACAAAATAAGTTGTTTAAATAGTGGAAATCATTTTCAGCTAAGCTAAGTGATTGTAATTAGTCCTCAAGTTTAAACAGTGTATTTTTGTTTGATTTGAAAACAAACTTAATAGTAATTTGAAATGAGCGGATGAAAAAATGGCAATTCGAACAACTGAAAACTGAATGTTTACATTTAGGTGCTTTCTAGTTCGAATGAGGATCGTCGCTATTTAATAAAATTAAAGCAGTTGACTTTGATCTATCCAACAAACGTTTTAATTGTACTTTAGAGTATAGGTGATAAAATTAAAATTTAAGATAATCAATGAATTTAAAAATTCCTAGATAGCAACAAAAAATTAAGAAGAAAGTCAGTGTCACAAATCTGGCAGCACTCTCCGTCCTACTCCGCTCGCCACCAGAAAGAGTGTTCCGCACTGACAAAACCCGTGCATTGAAAAACCAACGACAACAGGGTGTGCGAGTTCCACCCGATTTTTATTACGACGTTTCGTAATCGCGTTCGTCCTCCGACACCGCGATGCGATTGGAACTCCGTCGTCGATTTTTTTGAAGGCAGAAGGCACTCAAAAGTTTTTCGATGCGATTCGCCACCAATACTACTACAACTAAGATTTCTGCAAGTACCGCTCTGATTGTGTGTGCATCCAACAGGCGCCGCCATAACCCATACCAACACAGCGCAAAATGTTGCTAGCAGTCACTCACACTCAACACGCGTGCAGGATTGGTCACTCAACGCCACCACCAGAGTGAGTGGGTCGCCATCTTGGTTTTTTCATCCAGCCCCCGTCAGCAGAAATTTTTTCCACCGTTTTTGCACTCGCTTTTCAGGCACTTTTCCGGGGATTTTGGAGGATCCTTGGGCGGGCACCGGACGATCGAGCACGTCGGAACGTACCGATTGTGTGGGCGTGGGGCCCACAACACCGTGGGCGGGGTCGGTCAACACTTCCGCATCGGAAAAAGAGACACTGATTACGGGGGCACATTGCTGCCAGGGCACCTGTGCCGCACGCGTCCATGGCCAGCGCGAAAGAGGAGTGTGTGCTGCTTGATCGAGCGAACGCTCAAACGCGACTGGGGTGGTGTTGGTCTGGCCGAGGTCCGACCCACCGAAAGGTACTCACGCTGGTCAGAATACAAATTTTTGATGGTGGTGAGTGCCGACAGGGTTGCCGGAATTATCTTTGTCTAAAAATATTTCTTTATCGCTCTAATTCATAGAGGAAATCCGGAGTTTTCTTTTTTTTTATTTTTGAAAAGGTCCAATAAACCAAATTTCTGGTTTTTGCTTTTTGGATGTTTTTTAATACCCCTGACTTAAGGCGGTTTCAAACACAACCAAAAAGCAAAAACTGGAAATTTGGTTTATTGGACCATTTAAAAAAAACTGAGAATTTTGGCTTGAGCCTCGAGTCGATCTGGCTCGAGATCGAGCCTGAATCGAGTCGAGGCTCGAGCCAAATTTCTCAGTGGGATTGTGTGTTGTTTGTACTTTTACCAGGGAGACGACTCCTACACCTGGAACGACCACCAATAAAACAGATGGTTCTTGTGTAAAATCGTCTGATGAACAGAATGGTGACGTTGAATTAAAATTGCGCATCATTCTTTAATTCTAGATTAAATTTTCAAAACAACCTATCCATCGTGGGTTTCCTATGCAGATAGGAACTTTTGAAAATTTAATCTAGAATTGATCAAAACCCGATACAAAAACGGCTTTAGAACCTTTTAAAAACTAACACAAGAATTTTTCATACATTTTTTTTTCGATGGAGCGTAGACATTAGCAAATCTCCCCCAACTCTTAGGTGTTCGCTTTCACTAAAATTTAAATTAAAAAAACACTACTTGATAAACGATGAAAAAAATAGAAAAAATATGAAAAATTTTAATACAAGACAGAATTTCAACATTTCAATACAAAAATTGCTGGTAAATGCATTATTCACAAGTACAGTTGATACGCAATCATAACTTTTTCTTAATTTATATTTTTTGTATTTTTAGGCTTTTTGGGTGTTTTTAAACCTCCTTGTATCAGCAGTATTCAGAACACTTGAAAAGCAAAAATGAATATATTGTTTGTTTATTATTTGACCATTTTTAAAATTAAATTCTCAAAATGTAAGAAAAAAAGCCAAGAAAAGCATTTTTGTGGTACCTACTGTACACCGCAAAATTTAAATGATTTTTTAATAAATCCGAACATTCTTAAAATGAATAAAAACTCCGATGTATGCACTAGAATTTAAGTTGATATCAGCCGATAGCTCTGAAATTTCTATTGAAATTTAGTTTTTTTTTAATAATATTTTTTGTCCCCTAATTTTCAAGCTAATTGGATGGGTAGGAGAGAAAAAACTGAAAAATATTTGCCACATCCTTCAAAATAAAAATAAAAGATGAACGTTGAAACAATGCTAATTTCATAATCATATACTTAGAGTTCACGCGCGTTGATATAACCGATGTTATAGAGTTTACGCGCGTTGATATATAACAAATGTTTGGCTGTTGTCAAAGGTATATTCAAAACAAACCAAGTTGCTAGCCAAATCATCGTTAAATTTCAGGTAAACTTCCATATTTTTACACCATGGTAATTTAAAACGGATTTAAAAATCGATTAAAAAATAACGCGGTCTCCTTGACTGAAAATGCACTTCTTGACACCTTGTTCCAATCTTCATCAGCCAAAACTTTTGCAATTTTCACCCTTTTTTGCATCTACAAAAATCTTTTTCATAGCATAACTTTTGAAATACTTCACTAAACTACATAATTTTGAATAAGGTCTTAGGGGACCCCAAAACGAGAATAAGGCAGATAATCGTGCGGAAAAAATCGTGTCTACACACACCCCAACAGAAATTTGCTCAGAATGAGTAAGGGGCCAAAAATGTGGTCAGAAATGATTTTAATCGTATTTTTACCGATAAAAATTGAAATAGGGCTTTAGGACCTTATTCAGGAAAAAAGAATCATTGAAATAATAGCTTCAAAAAAAGTTGTTCTTTCACAATAAATCTGGCAACCTAGTCGATTCCGAATGAGTGACCACGGCACTCATGCACCGATTAGGCATTTCACCAACACCGTCTCCTCTTTGTTGGTGTGGGAGCAATGTTTTCCTCGCTCGTTGATGGCAGCAGCAGGCCGCATTTCGTTCCGCGCGATGGTCGACGAGAAAAATGTAAACATTTCTGGCTGTTGATCGATTTTTTTCTTGCCCCTCGCCATGCAAGCCATGATTGGCCATTTCCAAGTGTCAGACACTTTTAACTTAGTTATGACGGTTCAAAACACCGTCGACCCGACGACACGTGTTGCGCAATTTGACAACGTGGTCTCGGCGCGAGATGATGTAGTTTTCAAGGTCTTTTCGTCGTTGATTCCGCGCGCGCGGAGACGAAATCCCGCTTGAAAATCGATCTTCCTGTTGCCGATGTGTGCGTAAGATGCATATTTTGACAGGGCACTCGCACGACGAAGAGTTCCCTCGCGTGAGTGTCGTCCTCTCACCACTACTAACGAGCATGCTTGCCAGTGCGGGAGCTCACCCACACCGATGAAGGGAGGGGGAGCCACATCGGTGTTGTCATACCGACACAGAAAAATCAAATTCTGGAGCGCGCGCGAAAATGTGCTGAGGAACCGTTGCTGGTCGGGGCGCTTCCCAACTGCCGACGTCGATATCGAGGGAGGTCGCGGGGGAGCAATAATTTTATGCACATATGCTGATCATAGGAAATTACTCAAGATTTTTGTTTTGTTGTGAATTTTGTTATTCTTTGACTTATTTGTTGCGTACAACTTTTGGAATGAAAATGGAAGGAAAGCTGCATTTCGTTTATGTACTTAAGTGTTATAGCAAGCCATGAAATTTGACGATGCTGACAAGGTTTCTAAATAAAACATTCTTATTTCGACCACTGAACAAGAAGGTTATATCTTTCACTACGCAATATTGGCGACGAGGATTTTTTTCTTTGATGATCCTAGCCAAGAAAAACCGTTGTAGAGATTCCACTTGGTATCGACGACTTTGGAACTGAAAGGAGGAGGGGATGTTAGAGCAAGCCATGAAATATGTGACAATCTGAAGAGGTTTTCAAATAAAACGTTTTTATTTCGATCACTGAAAAAAGATGGTTGCTTCTTTCTCTACGCAAGCAATATTGAGCAAGCATTTTCTACCGTTTTTCAAGAGGCATTAAACAGTTTGGTATGTGGGGCCTTGACCTTGAAGTCCGCAATTGAAACGAATCCACCTTCCCCTCCCGCAGATCACCGAGCTCATCCTGGACAACTGCCGCAGCACAAACATCGAGGGCCTTACGGACAGCTTCACCGCGCTCGAGGTGCTCAGCCTGATCAACGTGGGCCTCACGTCGCTCAAGAACTTCCCCAAGCTGCCGGCGCTGCGCAAGCTCGAGCTGTCCGACAACCGCATCTCGAACGGGGTCAGCCACCTGGCGGGCAGCCCCAAGCTGACACACCTGAACCTGTCCGGCAACCGGATCAAGGACTTTGACGAGCTGAAGCCGCTGAAGGAGCTGGAGAATCTGGAGGTGCTGGATCTGTTCAACAACGAGGTCACCGCCACCGAGAACTACCGGGACAAGATCTTCGAGCTGATCCCGTCGCTTAAGTATCTGGACGGGTGAGTTTGTTGTTTTTTAGGGGGTTTTTGATCAGGTACTAATGGGAGACTTTTTTTTTTTGTTGTAGCTTCGACCGGGAGGACACGGAAGCGCCCTCGGATGAGGAGGACGAAGCCAACGGCGGTGGCGATGACGACGATGAAGGTTAGTATCGCTTTGTGTTACCACTTTTCGTAAGACTACGATCGAGGCCCCCAAACCTTGCAGCCGCATGTTTCTCCATCAACGGGATCGACATCGATCTGGACGAACTGGAGCGGTTCGAGGCCCGGCTGAGGCAGAAACGTGCCGTCGTTGAAGAGGCCGTCAACGGGCTAGAGTCCCGGTTGGGTCAGCTCGAGCTGAGGCTCGATGCGGATGAAGAAGAGCAAGAAGACAAATCCGAAGCCCATGCTGCCGACGATAGGGACGATCTAGACGAGTTGTACGAAGAGATACAGCGAAAAAACGAATCCGAAAGTGCCGTCGCACGCAGTGAAAACCCCCCGTCGCTGGGGGCACTGCTGGTCGCGTTCCTCTCCCTGTTAGCGTTCCTCAATCAGATCTGCTTCGTTCAGCGGAACCAGCAGCTGATGGAGAGTTAGTTTCGGAACCGGGAAGGCTTGGGTTGCTTGAGTACTAACGATCTGTTTCTATCTTTTCTCTCGTTGCAGACGTCGAGCTGGATGATTCCTCCGATTATGATGAGGAAGACGACAATGATATCTCGCTGGCCGATGTGAGTTTTTTTTCCGGAAATTTCGTCGTAGAAATCAAACTTGATGCTAACTTTTACTCTCGTAGGTCTACAATGACAACCTCGAGGAGGACGGTTCGGACTGGAACGAGGAGGACGGCGAGGGTGACGACGACGTTGACGAGCCCACGGACGATGAGGAGCATGATGGCGAAGGCGACAGTGACGGTGAGGCTGCTGGCGGCGAAGGTGCAGAAGAGAAGGCTTCCTCGGACGCTGAGGGTAAGTTTGAAGGTGCTCCGGAACTTAAATCAAGAGATCTAATTATGGTTTTTGTTTCTCCAGGCGCAGATGCCGAAGCCAGGGGTAAGAAGCGGAAACTGGACGGTAACGACGGTTAAATCGCAGACCGTTTGTATTCTTCTTTTTCGAAAAACAAACAAAAAACACACACCCCCTTTTACTTTAATTATTATCGATAGTGGTAACCGTAAGTTTCGACTGTAAGAATACAAAATAATACTATAAAGAAAGCGGAAGGTTTAAAACAAAAACACAAAAAAAGAATCCAGGAATGAAAGTATAAAAACCACAAATTTACAATAAAAAGAGCAAAAAACCAATTGTAGCGAAGCAAAACGTGCGGCATTCACATTTACAGAAAATCAAATCGCGATCACCTCTGTCACACACAAACACACACACACGGTAGTAGCAGCAGTATAAAAGAGGGAAGTAAGAGATTAGTAGGAAAGAGATCGCGTTCGTGCGCGTGTGTTGCGGTTGCGATTTTTACGCGCAATCAGAGCCAGAATTTAGAAAGACAGTCTTAGAGATTTTGACACACAAAAACACACCAACACTCACACTTCTTATAGCGAAAGCAACGTGTATTGACGATGTGCTGAACTCGAGTCAGTTAAACTTTTATTTGTTGAATAAATTCATACGTCACAAGCGCCAAGCTGTAACATAAATAGTCGATCATACTTGTATTTGTGCACCTCACACACATCCTTTCCCCCCGAAACCCCAAAATATTCTTCACCCCTCGTAGATATTTAGTTGCAGCAAACTATGTTCTTGTTGTAAAACCAAATTATCTTCCCAAGCGACGACGGTGCGCTGCCTTGAAGCACACAGACATTTGGACACGCGTTTCCCCCAAATAAAAAAAAACTGAATTTTGAATTTATTAAGCAGTGCTGTATAGAGAAAAACAACACAAACATTTACAGACTTACAACACACACAGTATATATTAACAAACAGCAAAAAAAAAGAGAAAAAAATAGTAAAAATGAGAAAACATTGCAGAAACAATACAAACAATTACTGCGAGTCATGTGAGCAAATCAATGATGGACGCGCGCGTGCGGCAGGTGAGATATGAAAGAGCAAAATTTATAATTAACTGAAAGTATTTGTTTAAATAAAAAAAGAGTAATTAAAGCGGGTGATTGTTTTGGAGAACGAAAGAAAATTCACTTAAAACTCTACTCAAATTCGCTCAAAATTGTCTTAGATACTTGAAATAACTGGAGTGGTTTAAAGATCGCACTATATTTAAAAATTCATAGAAAATCGTAAATTCTGGGTTTTTTTTTTCTCGAAAAGTCCAAATAAAAAAATATTTTTTTGCCGTTGGGGATTTTCAATGCTGACTCAAGACGGTTTCAATATCAAGAGTAAAAAAAAAAAAAAGGAAATTGAACACAATCATTCGCATTATTTGAATTTGAAAGCGTTTGTTATGAGTTCTAAACTTTGGATTGACTAAGAATTATATTTAAATTTTTGAAAGAAAAAAATACTCTTGAAAAGCACAAATTCACTAATTTTGACTTATTCTAGTATTGTATAACTTTTTACAATATAATGACTTCAAGCGCTTTAACCAATGAAACTTTTTTATGCCTTTATGTATGGAATGATTTTTTTTTTGTAGATTTATCATTTAAATTAATGTGTTTAATGGAAGACGACGAAGATCATAGTAGACTACGTATAGGGGAGTCGGAGGTGTAATGGGACGACAGTCCAAAATAAAATTCATTCTATTGCAAACACTCAACTGAAGTAGTTCGGTCTCTGGCTAATCTCCCAAAAGGTTATGGGCCCAGGAAGATTTCAAAACTGAACACTTAGAAGAATTTTGAGAAGCAGTTACTTTTTTTTTTCAAGAAATTTTATCAAGTTCCGGAACAAGATGAGTCAAGCCGGAAGTTTCCCAGCCTTGGAACGGCTTGCTGGTCGCGAAAATTGGGCCGACTGGAAGTTTGCGATGCAGACGTATCTAGAAGTCGAAGAATTTTGGACCGCTGTGAAGCCGGCAAAGAAGGCGGACGGAACATATGAAGCCGTAGATGCCGTCAAGGATCGAAAGGCACGAGGCAAGATCATCTTGCACCTGGAACGTCACAATTTTTGTCACGTGAAGGACACGAAGACCGCCAAGGAAGCGTGGGAAGCGCTCGAAGCCGCGTTCGAGGACGCGGGGCTGACCCGACGGACCGGCCTGATCAGGAAGTTCGGTTCGACGCACTTGGAGGACTGTTCGTCCATGGAGGAATTCGTGAACACGGTGATGTCAACCGCGCACCAGTTGCGTGGTATCGGAATGGTTATTCCGGAGGATTTGGTAGGTGGACTGCTGCTGGCGGGACTGCCGGAATCGTACCGCCCGATGATCATGGCTCTGGAGAATTCTGGAACGGTGATTTCTGGAGATTCCATCAAAACGAAGTTGCTGCAGGAGCTCCCGGTGACATCGGCAGGTGCGGCCTACTCAAGTAGGAAGCAGGAACGCAGACCCGAGCAGAAACGGCCACCACGACCAACCGGCGACAGCAAGGGTCCGAAGTGTAGGCGCTGTCAGAAGTTCGGACACATTGCGAAGGATTGCCGCTCAAAGGACTCGAATCGGAGGGACGGTGACGCTTGGTGTACCGTACTGTCAACCGTCAACGAGGACGACCACTGGTACTTCGATTCAGGGGCTTCCAATCACTTTGCGAAGTCGAAGGAAACGTTGGACAACCTGGAGAACTACAGTGGTACAGTCGTTGCTGCTAACAGAGGTGCCATGAAGGTCATCGCGAAGGGAAGCATGAAGCTGTGGACCACGGTTTCACCCGATGAGAAGCCGATTGAAGTCAACGACGTGCAGGTAATTCCGGATCTGTCGACGAACCTACTCTCGGTAAGCCAAATCGTGAAGAGAGGGAACACGGTTACGTTCGACAAGGCTGGAGTGAAGGTGATCAACGCATCCGGGGCCACCATTGCCACCGGAAGTATGGTCAAGGACATCTTCAGGCTGAACCAGGCCACACCGAAGCCTCAAGCGCTCGCGGTGACTGCTGCGGAATCGTTGGAACTGTGGCACAAGCGGATGGGCCATCTCAACTTTGACGGCGTGAGACGTTTGAAGAATGGTCTAGTTTCCGGAGTCCACTACAACGAGTCTGCTGTCGAAAAGTGCAAGGTTTGCGCTATGGGTAAGCAGACACGTCTTCCGTTCAGCAAGGCTGGCTCGCGCGCAAGCGACCTGTTGGAGTTGGTTCACTCTGACATCTGTGGACCGATGGAGGTTCAATCCTTCGGAGGTAGGCGGTACTACCTGAGCTTCATCGACGACAAGTCGCGGCGGATCGCTGTGTACTTTCTGAAGCAAAAGTCGGCGGACGAAGTCTACGACGCATTCGAGGATTTCCGTTGCAAGGCGGAGAGGCAGACTGGTCGGAAGTTGAAGATTCTTCGCACGGACAACGGTAAGGAGTTCACCAACAAGAAGTTGCAGGTCCTGCTCAGCCGCTTGGGAATACGCCATCAAACGACGGTGGACTACACGCCGGAGCAGAACGGGCTTGCTGAACGCGGGAACCGGACCATTGTCGAGCGTGCGCGGTGCATGCTGTTTGACGCTAACCTACCAAAGACCTTCTGGGCGGAGGCAACGGGCACAGCGGTGTACCTGGCGAATCGATCTCCAACCAAAGGCCACGTCAAGACACCGGAAGAGGTATGGACTGGACGCAAACAAAATCTGGCACACATCCGTGTGTTCGGAACTCCGGTCATGGTGCACATCCCGAAACAGAAGCGGAAGAAGTGGGACGCCAAAGCCCACGAGTGTATTCTGACAGGTTTCGAGGAGGATATCAAGGCCTACCGCCTGTGGGATCCGAAAGCGAAGAAGTTGATCAAGCGACGAGACGTAACTTTTCTCCGTGAAGGAGGAGTCCCGGCAAGCGCTCCTGTCTCTGCAAAGCAACCGATGGTGATTCGTCTGGATTTTGAAGAACCCATCCCGTGTGTGCAGGAAGAAGACGAGCCGCCGGTGCAGCTGGAAGAAGCTGAACCAGTCGTTGATGATGTCCCACAAGAGCCTGAAGTCACAGCTGAACTCGAAAACGACAACGCTGAAGTTGAAGTTGAACGTGATGACGGACTGTGACGTGACACCTATTGCGCTCCCCTCGCGACCATTACATCCGCCTGGGTCACCGGCGTTGTTGCGCAGCGGTCGGGAGCGCAGTCTTCCAGGCAAGTTCAAAGATTTTATTCTGTCGAGCAAAGGCCTGTCCCTTCCATCATTCACAGCCAACCTTGGATATGACGAGATCGTTTCGGACTCGGAAACAAGTGGAGACGAGAACTCGGACGATACACTAGTTGGATTTGCAGCCAGACGTCAGCCCACGAAGGGTCGAGATCCCGTTACACCGGCAGAGGCGATGAAACGTGGCGATGCGAAGCTGTGGAAGGACGCGATGGACGATGAGTACCGATCACTCATGGAGAACGGCACGTGGGAGCTGGTCCAGCTGCCCCCGGATCGCAAGGCGATCGGATGTAAATGGCTGTTCAAGACCAAGGAGGACGAGAAGGGCAACATCGTGCGGCACAAGGCCAGACTCGTGGCACAGGGCTTCACCCAGAAGTTTGGCGTGGACTTCGACGAAGTTTTCGCACCTGTGGCCAGACAAGAAACGTTCCGGATCCTGCTGACGATCGCTAGCCGTCGGAAGATGGTGGCAAAGCACGTGGACGTCAAGACAGCGTACCTTCATGGCAAGTTGGAGGAGACCATCTACATGAAGCAGCCTGCAGGATACACAACCGGAGACGTCAACACTGTGTGTCGATTGAAGAAGAGTCTGTACGGGCTCAAACAATCTGCTCGAGTATGGAACCACAAGATCGACGCAGTTTTCAAGCAACTGGGATTCGGCCAGGCGAAGGCTGATCCGTGCCTCTACGTTCGGACGACCGGAAGGTCAACAGCGTACATCATCATCTACGTGGACGACATGGTGATCGCTGCCGAGACTGAGGAGGAGTTTAAAGCTATATTCAACGGCCTGCAACAGCACTTCACCGTCACGAACCTCGGAGATCTGAAGCATTTCCTGGGAATGGAAGTTGAGCGAGCGGCCGATGGATTCAAGTTGAACCAGCAGAAGTACATCACCAAGATGGCGAGTCGATTCGGTCTGGAGGATGCCAAGAAATCGAAGATTCCCTTGGATCCAGCCTACCTACAGCAGAAGGAGGAGAACGATCAGCTACCCAACAACACCGATTATTTGAGCTTGATCGGAGGTCTGCTGTACGTAGCTGTTCACACCCGACCGGACATTGCCGTTAGCACATCGATTCTTGCTCAGAAGTCGAGTCGTCCGACGCAGCTGGATTGGCAAGAGGCAAAGCGAGTGCTACGCTACCTGATGGGGACGAGCGATCACAAACTGCACTTGGGATCTACCGGTGCAGGACTGGAGATGTACGTGGATGCGGACTGGGCAGGCGACCACCGGGACCGGAAATCTAACTCTGGTTATCTGGTGCGTTTTGGCGGCGGACTCGTCAGCTGGGGCTCCCGGAAGCAGAGCTGTGTAGCGCTGTCATCAACGGAAGCTGAACTGGTGGCGCTGACTGAAGGATGCAAGGAGCTGATCTGGATACAGATGCTGCTGGGTGAGTTCGGGATCAAGATCAACCGTGCTGTGCCGATCTACGAGGACAATCAAAGCTGCATCAAGCTCGTGGATGGCAACAAGATCGAGAAGCGGACGAAGCACATCGAAACCCGATACTTCTACGTTCGCGACCTGAAGGAGAAGAAGATGATCGATCTGCAGTACTGTCCGACTGAGAAGATGTTGGCAGACATTCTTACGAAGCCGTTGCAGAACCTGCGGATCAAGATGCTGCGTGAAGAAATCGGTCTACTACCGGATCACGTCGAGGAGGAGTAATGGAAGACGACGAAGATCATAGTAGACTACGTATAGGGGAGTCGGAGGTGTAATGGGACGACAGTCCAAAATAAAATTCATTCTATTGCAAACACTCAACTGAAGTAGTTCGGTCTCTGGCTAATCTCCCAAAAGTGTTCCGCAAACATGAAGTCAGTCGTGGTGATTATTGCATTCGATCGTAATTTTTCGACTTACGATTTTAGTAAGATTACGATCGTAATTTGTCGATAGTAGATTGAGATCATTCGATCGTAATTTCTCGATCTAAAAAGGCACAGCAATCCACTTTAACGACCCGCGGGTATTTTGTGGTCTCTGTTGCAAGTTTCTGCTCATTTCTAGGCGTCCGAAGGTTATGTGTGGCGATTCACCCAAATCCACTTTTGCGCAAATGGACTTCCCCATCCGATAGAAGGCGTGATCAGGCAAATCTCGTTTCGAAAAATGCCACCGGTTTCGTCTGGAATTGGGTCCTAAAATGTAGCTTAGATTGCTGATATTATTGTTTGCAGCGATAAAGCTTATTTTTCTGAGTACAATGACCCTTTGTACGACCACAAAGAGTTTAAAATGGATTTTTAAATCAATTTAGAAAAATTAACCTCGCGGTCCTTCCTGACAGAAAAGTTCCTACTTGACAGCTCGTTCCAAGGGGACCATAGTTGATCCATCGAAAAAATGTTGTCTTGTATTTTTTTTTTTGCATTAAAATGAAAAAAAAAAGTGATCAGAAATGGTTTTTAATCGTGTTTTTTACCGTTGTACATAAAAATTGACATAGGGCTTTAGAACCCAATTGAACCCAGGCCTTACTGGGGTGAGAGGCTACCACGCTAACCACTACACCACCGAACCCGGCTACCATCGACAAATTACGACCTCCGATCGATAAAATCTCGATATGGGTTCAAAGCTCGTTTTCAAAACTTTTAAAAATTCATGATATTAAGAAATTTTTAAAATTTTATGACTTTTAAAAATCTTAAATTTAAAAATTTCGAATTTTTTCAAGCCTTAAAAAAATATTTTTCTTAGTTTTTGAATTTTTAGATTTTTTTTAACTTTTCAGATTTTTTAATTTTTTTGAATTTTTTTATTTTTTTTTTTTTAAATTTTGAAATATTCGATTTTTTATGATTTTTTTAAAATTTATAATTTTTTTGAAATTTAAAAACAAAATTACATTTTTGAAATTTTTAAATTTTTTGAATTCTTTAAATTTTTTAAATCTTTAAAAGTTTTTGAATTTTTTGAATCGATTTAATTTTTTTAATTTTTTTTAATTTTTGAAATTCTAAATTTTTTGAAAATTTTTGATATTTTTAAATTAAAAAAAAATTAAAATTTTGGAAATTAATTTAATTAATTTAGGATATCCTCAACAACACATTTAAAAAAAATATCTCTTGATAATCTTCATCTTCATCAAAAATTTTCCGAAAAAAATACAATTAATAAGAAATCGAAGTTTTTGCACTCAACGAAAAAAAAAATTACTCTATAAATTTTTGTTTTATTTCTTTAATTCTTTAATTTTTAATTCCATTTCACCATCACTATCTTGCTTACATTTTAGATTACACAAAATTAGATTGAATTGGATAATTTTTTAAACATAGTTCAGTTTAATTTTGAGAAAAATAAAAATTTAGATAACGAATACTAAAGTAAAATTTTGGAAAATTTTCTAACCTTACATTTTTTTTTGAACTTTAGAATAAAATTTAAAAAAATAAGAAATCAACAATTCCAAAATATCAGAATTTCATAATTTTCAAAATTTAGAATCTTTGAGCTTTAGAATTATAGATTTTTTTTTATTTTTCGAATGTTCGATTTTTTTTACTTTGGAAATTTTGAATCATTCAATTTTTCTGACAAAATGTATGATTTTCTCTATGGTCCTGGTAACTAGATAGGAAAACCAGCAAGCTTAGAACAAGAGAGCACAGAGGCATCGATATGCTGAGCAAACGACCAATTTTAGAACAAATCTCTGAGGATGGTGGGGCAACTTTGTGAGCTAGTAATTTGTAATTTTCAGTTGAACGCAAATCCTGAGCAAAACCAAATTATTTGATTTTAATAAACATATTGCAAACAAGCAACGCGCGAAGAAATGTCAAATGCAACTTTTCGTTGCTTTTCCTTTTCTTCGTGACCCTTTTTTAAAGCATTTTTTATATGGAGTTTTGCGTTCCTTCCGGACTGACCAATATAAAAAAATAATATTATCAATGTTGCAAAGTTTGGCCTGGAAGACATTCAAATACTTCATCAAGGGCGAATTTTCAAAAAAGAAATGAAATTTTGTAGTAATATTTTTAAGATCATTGAAATTCCCTCACCCAGCTTAAAATTCCCTGACTTTCCCTGACTTTTCCAGGTCAAATAAAATTCCCTGACAATTCCAGGTTTTCCCTGACTTTTCCAGAAATCGACACCATGTTGATTGACCGTGGCTCGATTTGATAATTCTTTAGGCAATTTTGAATTGTGGTGGGATTTTTCTCAATGAAGTAAAATAAAAAATAACAGTGTTTGTTTTCAATGATGATCCATTTATTTTTATGATTTTTTGTAAACGAAACCTTAACATATACAAGTATTAATATTTTATATAATAATCATGTATAGTAATTAATTTATATTAATGACAATTCATTAATATTAATAGTTTTTGTTATTTTCTTCTCAATTTGCATAGTAATATTCTTATTTTGTTTCACCACAAGGGCCGGCCCACACACGCTTACTCTTCATGCACGCTCTAAATTCGCTCATTTTCGCAAATCTTGCTCTCTCTTTTAAATTACCACAATCACTCACTTTTCCTTCCACACCATTGTTCCTACTCATTTTTAAGTGTTTAAGTTTCTTTGCGATGTATATCTTCTGGTTTTTCACTTTTCAATAGTTTTTTTTTGCCGTCACTAACACTCATTTGTTGTTTGCTCAAATATTTTTTGCTTGTTGTTTTACTTTGTTTTTAATACAATTTGGCCTAAACTTACGATAGAATTCTCGTTCCACCATTTCTTTTTTGCTCAAACCTACATTTCATTTGCCTACTTTTCTTACCGATAAAATTGATGATTCTAGTCAACCCACCAAAATCTTTGATTTCCGTTTGTCTGTTCACGCCTCGATCTATTTCCGAGGCGGGGGGTTTCAATCATTGTTTTTAGAATGCCTCTTGGAACGAATTTTGCTGCTTCTTTTAAAACTATTTCTTGCTAATATTTCTAGTTAGTGCTTGCTCTGTAAAATCATGTTATTTTTTTTGCTGTGTGTGTGTGAGCATGATGATAATGGTTCGATTGCAGGTTAACTAATCACTAATAATGGTGTGTCGGTGTGCTACTAGTTTAATTACTACTTTCTTTTTTGTTTATATTATTTACAAATTGTTATGAGCGCGTTGCATTTGGTCACTATTTCTTTCCCCGCGCTGCAGCGCGGAGTTAATTTGAAATAAATATTTTGTTCTCGTCTCGTCCCCCCGTGCAGTGAGTCAGAGGGAGAGCGAGGGTTAACTTACGTTTTTTTTTACACACATTTTTATTTGAAGTCTGATTCAGATTTGAAAGGGTTCAATTTTTTTTTATTTAATGTTTGATTTTGTGTTTCCCCTAAAACTTTATACTTAGCATAAGAAGTATGTACAAAAAGGGGGGAGGCAATTCTTTCAGAATTTATTTGCCCGAGGGATGAGACACTGTTATTTACACTTTTTTTTGTTGCGTGCCTGGTTTAGGTGTATTAACTAACGACCATTCTCGGTTTGCTTTAAATAACAAAACAACACTGATTGGATCTCTGTTTGCTTCTGCACTACACGCAATAGTTTTTTTTTTTGTTTATATCTTGTTTCTTTTCAAAGAGGAAAGGGGACTCATCTTACTACCAACTAAGTAAACTTTTACACAATTCCCTAGAGTGTGATTTCACATACATCTGTTCGCATGTATAAATTGACTTTTTCTACCGTTTTTTTTGTCTTATTTTATGTACAAAACTTTACACAGAGTTACGACGAAAACAAAAGATTGCAATGTTCCCTAGGTTCAGTTGTTTGTTGTTAATCTCCACAATTTGCTGCTCGTTTGTGTGTTAAATTGGTTTATTTTTTTTCAGGGTTAGGGAAAAGGGGAAAAACCAAAATACTGTTGCGAAAAAGCTTGGAAAATTTAACTTTTTGGTGTCACCTCAATACTTTCACAGTGGCTTGCATTCTCTACAAAGAAGAATAAATTAGTAACTTATATACTGCGTTTGT
Source organism: Culex pipiens pallens (assembly GCF_016801865.2). Classification (NCBI taxonomy): domain Eukaryota; kingdom Metazoa; phylum Arthropoda; class Insecta; order Diptera; family Culicidae; genus Culex; species Culex pipiens. The sequence continues at coordinate 26,778,756 of NC_068939.1, forward strand.
GTGTGTTTGTGTAAAACCAGATCTTGGCCGCAATTGAAACTCGTAAAATTTGGACATAATTTCAAAGCGTTAAAATTTTAGCGGGGTTGTCACGTGTTGCCTTTCTGCTGCTAGACCTCTCTCTCTTCCTTTAACCTTTTACCTAATATCACAGACAGTCGAGGGGGGGTGTGTTGGTTGCTTAGGCCAGCGCCGCCGTCATGTGGTACAGCTGCATCAGCACCTGGACGTGCACGGGCAGACACGACAGCCGGTCGTGCGTGTTCGAGTCCATCGCGAGCCACGACAGCACGTTGTAGCCCTCGAGCACGAAGCGCAGCACGTCGGCGGTGATGTTCGAGTCGAGCGGATGTTCCGTCGTCGACTGGGACTGCGCCATCGGGTCGTCGTTGTTCTGCAGGATCTGGAAGCTGTTCAGGTGGAGCGCGATCCGCAGAAACACCGGACAGACGTTCTCCAGGTGGGGGCAGGACGCCCAGAACCAGGGCGGCATGCGGCCGGTCGGGGCCGTCGAGACGAGGTAGCCGATGGCCATCGGTTGCTGGGCGAGGGAGCCGACCTGTGGGAGAAGAATATGATGTTGTTATTTTGAGCCTTCAAAGCATCCACTAATTATGGTAAATTATAATGAGCGAAACCCCTATGTTCATTATGAATCGTGTAAGCATAAGTCGAAAATAGGCTTAATATGAACTCTATTAGGTTTTAAATTAATGTTTTTTTTTTAGTTTCTGTTGAAAAAATCGCTAACACTCCTTGTCCTTGAAATGCAATCTTTTAAAATTTCTAAATTAAAAAAAATAACCTATTTGTTTTTTACTATATTTTTTGACGAATTTTTACAATATACATACTGAGATTTTTTTACCGAATTCGGAATATGAAAAATCGGTAAAGTTTGGATCGGTAAACCATCTGTCAAAAAGAACCAAATTTTACCGAATTTCGGTTGTACGATGAACAATAATGAACTTCTTACCGATTTGCGGTAAGTTTTTACCGAATTCGGTAATTTTCAGTTTACCGAACTGTTCAGCAGTTGAAAATTCGGTAAACTTTACCGTATTCTGTAAAAAAATTTAAGTGTGTAAATTCAGCTTTATTTCAAATGGTCCTATAAACATAGGAAATCCCATAACTTATATGACATGTCAAAAAAAAAAACTTAGCATGAACTTTTCTTTTTTTACCAAAATTGGTAGTTTTTAATTTACCAATGCAGTTGAAAAATGGATAAAATTTTACCAAATTCGGTTTAAAATATCTAACATTTTTAAACATAAATCGGTGGAGTTTGGATCGGCAAACCATCTTTTAAAATGAACAAGATTTTACCGAAAATTGTTGTAAGATAAAGAATAATGAACTTTTCAAAGTTTCTACCGAATTCTGTATTTTAAAACTACACGGCAAGTGTAGTTGTGAAATGGACATTCCACCAAATAAACAAGATGACGATTATTTGAGATTCTTTTTATCGGTCTTTTTCGTGCGCGAGAGAGGAGAGCCATGATCTCTTCCAATTTTTTCTCAGAATTTCGCAATTTCTTTCGCGATTTATTATTTTGGGTTTTTTTTTATTAGGGCGAAACTTTGTCCATGCCTTCCCAATGTAATTTTACACCATTAGTTTTTTGTAGTTTTTTCATACAAGTCTCCATACATTTTCGTTGGCTAGTCATACAAAAGGGCATGTGATAATCGAAAATCTGTATATTTTTAGCAAAGTTGTTGGTTATGGTGAAAACTTCTCAGAAAGAAACAGATAAATGAAAACAAAAAAAATCACAATAAGGCTTTCTAGGCCCAGTGAAAAAAATATAATTTAACCCAAAAATGACGAACTTCTCGTCACAGTGTCCTGATGCAAACAATAGGTCTATTCCCGTACTGCAGAATTCTGCAATTCTGCACGAAATTGGCAGCAGAGCGTTCCCGTACTTTTCTGCAACAAAAGTAACTTTTCTCTCAGGCAGAACTTCTGCAATGAGAGAGGTAGAAGTTGCAGCAAAACCGTTCCCGTACTTTTCTGCAAGCTCTCTCTTCTCTTTCGTGTTGAAAAGTAACTGCAAGTTGGTGTGAGTACACGCTTACATAAAATTTGCAAGTTGGGTTAAATCAAGCATTTTATTATTATGTAGTAGTAATAAATTTGATGTTTTATTATTACTAAATTTAAGTAGTCTTTTTTATACAAACGTCCCTTACGTTTGTATATTTGGAATTGATAGTTTTTGGTGTATTTTTTTTTAATGTCTGGTTTAATTGAGTACAATATTTTATGTTAAAATAATAGGTAAATTTAATTGGAAAATAATACATTGTACCTGCAATTTGTATTCTTATATGAATAAAAAAAATTGATGTAATTTAGTCGAAAATAAATTCTAAAACTCTGAAATTTTTGAATTCTTAAATTCTTAAATTTTAAATTCCTAAATTCTTAAATTCTAAAATACTCATTTTTATTTGCCGCCATCTTGAATCATGAAAAATTCACATATTTTGGAGTCATATTCAGAGGATTTAGAGATTAGAAATTCTGAAGAGGTCGTCGGATAATAGAGTGCAAACTGTTTCTATTTTTTATAATTGAAACTCAATTATAATATGTTTTTTTGTTTACAAAATTTTTAAATTTTTCTTTTTTCAAATTATAAATTCTTTGAATTTTTTAACTGTAGATTTGAGTTTTTGAAGGTCAAACTTTTGATTTTTTTAATTTCGAATTCAAAATATTTGAATTTTTGAGGTCTGAAATTTTATATTTTTCATCCTTATTTTTTTTTATTTTGAGTTTTTGAAATTAAGCTTTTTTTTAATTTTATACATTTTGAATTAATTTTTAATTATTTGATTTTTTTTCTGTTTTTTTTTTAATTTTCTTATATAAAAATTTGCATTTTAAATTTCTCAAATACCTGATTTTTTTTAGTTTCTCAATTTAAAAACATATTAGTTTGTTTTTTTTTATATTTTTAGTTATGAATTTCTTAATTTCCGAGTGTCTAAATTTATGTGTTTTTATATTTTTGAGTTTGTGATTCATTTACTTTCTAATATTTTTCAATTTTGCTGCGTCACCGTTGTTCTTCCATGTGACATCCATAATTTTGTTATGTTATGTCCTGAATAAAAAAAAACCTTCAAATGCTCTGCTATCAAAACATGTATTTATGATCTCTTCTATATTAAACCTTTGCTTGTCATTTTTTTAACTTTATTTTTTAAACGTACCAGCCACTCTCATTTCTATTTTTTTACCTAATGTAAAAAAATTTAATTGTTTGTAATGTAAAATTTCTACCTAAGCATAAGCATCTTTTAAAAAAATATTGAGTAGCATAAAAAAATAAGTCACCGTTCTTGAGGTAAACTTCTTTCAATTACAATTAAAAAGAAACTTTAATACCTTTAATACCCAATTTGAGTAAATCTACTCAACTGTGTACAATATTGCAGAAAAAGTACTGGAACGCGCTACCCAGGCAAAAGTTTTGCGGCTTCTCTCCTTGCAGAACTTCTGCAAAAGAGAGAGATGAAGAGAGCGAGCTGAAAAGTACGGGAACATGCTGCAAAAAAGTGACTTATGCTGGCTGCAGAATTCTGCAGAAGTTGCAGAAATTCTGCAATTCTGCAGGTACGGGAATAGACCTAATAGAGTAATCTACGTGCGCATGTATTGCGTGTACGTACACGAAAAAGATTGAGGTTAAATTTTGTACCCGCTAGCAAAACAAATGGGGTGCTAGTGTTTGTGAGATCGGGCTTAGATAGCTCTATGATCGAGCTCGAGCTGTCACAGCCCTGCGAAGTATGTTGGCTGACATATCGGGCGGTCAGTCAAAAAAACCAGCTAGAAGTCGTCTGACAAAAAACTTTTGCTAGAAAGAGATAGGAAACCTGATGCAAACAATCGTCCAGCTGTAATGTAAACATACTTTGAATGTATTGGTAAATTTCTGACTAGAAAGCCTTATTTGTTTTAGTAGACCTATTTTCTATTTTTTTTATATATGTTTATAAAATTGGTGCAAAATCAAGTACCGGAGATAATATCATGAATTATGATTTCTTTTCAAATGTCGCCATATAAAAAATTATATCTGTTACTGTTACTAATTTGAAACATATAAAAAAATTAATGATAAGTTATTGTCAAACTTAATTATAAAAATAATTTTTAGATGCAAAATCAAAATTGCAAATAAAAAAAAACTTAGCTTTTTTTGTCTGATAATGAGCTCCTTTTTTGGTTAATTTTTCAGCTCGCGATTCTCGGAAACTATTGGTTCTATTTTCAATGCTGAAAAAACTTTTGTAAATATTGTTGCTCATTTTAGTAAAAATAATTTCAAAGTTTTTAAATCAATCCCACATTTTAAAACGTCAATATTAAATCTTCTAACGCTTATCAGGAGCAAAAATCGGGGAACAGTGCTCTCCTCTCTCGGACACGAAAGATCGGTAAAAAGAAACTCAAAAAATCATCATACCTATTAGGTTTAACGCCGAATCAATTTTTAGGTTAGAAAGGAGTGCATGTAAACAGTTACATGGACTTAGCACAGTTCGACGCGCTCGTCGATTTTGTTCGGGGAAAATCATCGACAATCGACGAAGACCATGTAAACAGTGCACACGAGCTGTCAAATGACGTCACGGTGTAAAACCTAATTAGGTTTTACAGCGTGACGTCACGAGCGCACACGCACACACATTTTTACTTAGACACACGTGCAAAAAATGTAAACAGTGCAGCCGAACTGTCAAATTTCTAACCTAAAAATCGAGTCGGCGTAAAACCTAATGGATTATTCGACGGAACACCGATTTCACTATTACACTTGCCCTTGTAACGTCACAAGTCGAAAAATGACATGTCACTTTTCGTGGATTGACAATGTATAAACAAAATGATGTAAATTAATTTAAATGGTGCTAACAATGAAATTCACTAAAAATCTTCTACTAATTGATTCAAGATCTCTTCGAAAAGTTCGGAAGCGATTTTATTTTGCGAATTTCGCCACCTCTCTATTTAGCGGGTGAAGAAAGTTCGCAGGCAAAAAGATTTTTTTCAAGATTGATCCATCCCTAGCCCTTTCATAAAGTTACTCTTGGTTCTAAAATTTAAAAAAAAAATTATTTAAAAGAGCAGAAAATTTAACTTAAGTGTCATTTTTAACATTTACAATCAAGCCAATAATTTCTGAGATATTGCGAGTTGAAAAATGAGGGCTAATTAGATGAAATTAGAAATAATTCACAAAGTTTAAATTTTAAGAGGCTTTATCCCGGCAACCAGTAGTCCGATCAACGTCAAATAAGACAATTACAGGAAATTTTCTCAGTTTTCAAAAAAAAAACCTGAACAAAATAAGCTTTATCGTTTAAAAAAAAAAGCAATTCAAGCTTAATTGTAGGACACAATTCGACGCCAACATTTCAAAAAGCATCATGTACACACCATGCGTTTTGAGAAAAACGCATTTGAATGTTGAGCATCCATTTTCAATTCCCATTTTAATATAAAAGCAAAATAAGATGTTCTAATAATAACAAACGATGAAAAACGTTGCTTTTATTGATACTTGATCATCCAAATTCAATAAAACATCATTTCCGTAATTTTATTTGAGTAAAACAAACATAACTCCTTTTGAAATCACCAACGTCGATATCACCCTGCTGTCATTGAGGGGGGCGCTTTGTTATGATTCGTTTTTCTTCGCCGAATGTACATGGCGCTTTGTTCATGTAGCTTTTTTTCCGTCACGAGGTTCATGTAGTCTTTTGTTTGACAGGTTGACAGGGCTATATAAACAGGGACTGCTGATGGCAGAGATTTTGTTTATGTTACTTTATTTAAAATCATGATTAAACAGACTTTACTGAAGTAACTTTTGCTCATTTTTGGTGGAGAGGTAGTTTATTAGGAGTACTTTCAAAATATGCAATAACCCAGAAAGTGTCAAAATGTACATGATGCCTTTTGAAATGTTACCGTCGAATTGGCAATTTTCTCTGCTATCAATAATTCAAAAACTTAAAAAAGGTTAGAAAAAAAATCTTTTGACATATTTTTAAGATAAGATTAATTAAAAAATGTAAAAAAAAGAAACTTCTAAATTTTATAGTCTTTTTCTAAATTTTTTTTTCCTGAAAAATGGTGGCTGCAGCAAAACATTTCAAAAAGAAGGTGCAAAAAATTACGTAATATAATAGACCACCTGATTCTGTTCGTAAAAGAGTTCCAATTTCAAAAAAAAGTTGAATTTTTACAAAAAAAATCAAACTATCAATCCACAATCATCAAAACAAACTTAACTCGATTCTTAAATAAAAAAAAAAACACTTAAAACTTACATCTTCCGCTTCCTGCGCCATAAACCCGTTCATGTTCTGCGCACAGTTGGACCCGCTGTCACCCGGGCTGTGCCGCTGTCCCTCGAACGGGCTCGGACTGCCCTGCCGGGAGTCGTTCTGCATCAGCTGCTGCGTCGGCAGATCGTCTACAAATAAACACACAATCGTTAGTTCGAGGGACTCTTCACAAAATGTTCTCATCTTACCCCAGTTGTCAAACAGATCCCCCAGCCCGTTGATGCCGTCCTCGTCGCACTCGCCGTCCAGGCCCAACCCTTCCAAGTTGCCCTCCAGCTCCAGCCCGAACTCGTCGTCGTTGATGTGCTGCTCCACGAATGCCGATTGGGCGGACTGAGGGGAGAGAATTAATGTTGTTTAGCCGTTGAAAACTTCTTTGGTTGAGGAGGGTGTTCTTACCTGAGTCCTCGCGCTGGTCGGGAACACCAGGATGTGGGTACAGGTCACGTCCTGGGGCGTCGTCAGCGGCGACTGCATCGACAGCTGGCTGAACCGCTCGTCCGGCGTAAACTGGTCCGGCATGACTCGTAGCGCCGAGTCCGGTTCCAGCGTGACCAGGCAAGCGCTCAGAATGCTCGGCACCGACACCGGGTGCATCAGCGAACACTGCTCGCAGATCTCCTTCAGGTGTTTGGACGCCTTCTGCAGGTTCTGCTTGCTCAGCAGCCAGCTCCAACCTTTCAGCTCGCCGTGCCCAATCCGGCCGACGCGACCGATGACGATCCGCCACGGTTGCACCGTCTGAGAAATCAACCCCAGAATAAAGTCCATCAGCTTCTGCAGTCCGGATCGTCGCGCGGACGCCCGCTTCCGCCGCACCCGGTTCGGAATGTCGATGTTGATCGTGACCGTCTCCAGGAACTCCCCCCGATCGTCGGTGGCCACCGCCAGCAGCCAGCTTTGGTCCTCGCTCAGGCAGTAGCTGCAGTACATGATCGAACACTGCTGCTTGATGCTCGTCTGTCCAAACGACTCGGTGTTCTCCTTCTTCTCCGTCAGCTTGGCGAGCACGTACGGTGGCGTGTACAGCTTGTACGGCGTCCGGTTCTTTTCGTCCTTGTTCTTGATGAACGCGTCCGCGTTCGCCGCCGTCCCGAAGCCCGTCAAACTCTTCACGTTGTTGGCGTGCGCCATGAACCGCCGACTCTGCGAAAAGATGCTCAACGCTTGGCAGCGCATGTGATCGCTCAACCGCAACCGATTTCTGCTGCGTCCCAACTCCAGGATGCTCTCCAGCGAGATGAGCTGCAATGATCAAGATTTTGTTAGAGAAATATTAAATCTATTCACTAGCTCCAAGAATACCAACCTGCACGCTAATATTGCTCCGAATCGAGTCCGGCACCTGGTTCAGAATGTTCGAGTAGCACCGCAGCAGCGACAGGCACGCCAACCGCTCCGTTTCGGGCTTGTCCGTGCCGCACGTGAACGGTTCCACCATGTACAGCACGATGTGGGGCGGCTCCTTGCCGTCGTCGTCGTGCTGCATCCGGTCGGCCGGACTGCTGGACGAGGACGTGTTCAGCATGCTGCCGTCGGCGTCTACATGGTGAAGAAACGAGAATTAGTTTAGGAACTTAAGGACGTATTAAGCTACGACAAACTTGCAAACAAACAAACTTTTTGACAGTTTGCTTGCATTGTTTGTTTGCCTGGAAAAATTGTTTGTACACACGTCAGCCTGCATACATTCTGCTAGGTTTGCGAGTTTGAAGCAATTAGGGGCAGGGGGGGCAGAATGGACCGCCTAAGGGAAATGCACCAAAAACCATAGAAAAACATAAAAATTTATGAATCAAGTGTAGTAGGCTTATGCTTTGGAATGTTCCCTTCAGTGTTGTATACTTGGTTGATGAAATTTTTTTACTTAAAACTATTTTTGAGCCACTTAAAAAAAAAGTTTTTCGACTAACTTTCCAGGGTCCGGGGCAGAATGGACCACCCTGCGGGGCAGAATGGGCCACATTAGAAAACAAGCCATTTCTCCTAATACAACGTTGAAGGGTGATAAGAAATTACTTGAGGGACCTTTCCATTATAGTTTCCATGAAATTTGATAACTTTTATAAAAATAATAACTTAAAAAAAACAAAGATTTTGAAAATAGTGTAAATATGTCGAAAAAAGACACTATTTTTACAACTAAGCGTCGAAACAACTAAAAAATCAACTTTTGTTGCATTAAACGTGATTTGTGAAGCTACCAGGAGTGAAATAATCCATTTAGCTCAATTTTTTTTAACTTTTGATTGTTTTTATAAGGCAGGAAAAGGGTGGTCCCCCAAGTGTATTTTAATTTAACACTTCCACCACCCAGCCTCTAAATGATTTGAAGGTTCCGTTGTTGTTTGTATACCTTGGTAGTATCATCTAGTAACGTTATAAGCATTGAGCAAACTTTTTCAAACAATCCAACTTTTCAGAAAGCTTATTTAAGAACCTCGAAAAAAACATCATTTGGGTGGTTTTGTCAATAAATTTACATTTTTGCTCATAATTCAAAAAATACAATGAATTCAAACATCGTTTTCGGTGTGGTGATGTTATTTGACGTCCTTTATAAGACCCTTGCAATACAGTTGGTCTAAATCCATTCTAAAGCCCAAAACCAAGGGTGGCCCATTCTGCCCCCCTGCCCCTATGCGAGTTTGGAAAACTGTCAAACACGGAAAAGTGCGAGTTTGCTTGATTGTTTGTCATAGTTTAAAGGAGTCATTACACTACCGCAAACAAAAAAACTCGCACTTTTTCGTGTTTGACAGTTTGCCAAACTGTCAAAAAGTGCGAGTTTGTTTGTTTGCCGTAGTGTAATAGCTCCTTAATACGTCCTTTAGTAGTAGAGTGAACTCACCATTGTCGGACTTGGGTGTGCTGGGCGCCTTGTCGCCGGGTTGCGACGGGTCGGGCGTGCTCGGCGGAGGCGGCGGCATCGGACTTTGGCCGTCTCGGTTGGGCGTTGAGCTGGCCGCTTGGGACAGGGCAAGGGCGGCGGCGGCATGCGATGAGGAAACGTTGTGATTTTCGGGTGGGTCGAGCAGACTCTTGTCTGAGGGTACCTTGGAGAGGTACGGTGCAAGCTGCTGTTGGCACGTTTGGGCGTACAGTTTGAGCAGGTCGGACAGGCGGCTGTCGCCGAGGCTGGTGAACCACTCGTCGGCGTTGGAGTTTTGCGTTTCCTTGAGGACGCGGTTCGAGCTGACGCGGAGCACGCCGTCCCAGCCCTTGATCGGGTTGTGCCGGCCCAGTTTGCACATTTCGTACGTGGTGCTGAGTTCTTTGAAGTAGGTCTTGACACGGGACACGATGAAGTCGTTGTCAGGGAGGACGACAACGTAGGCAATGTCCCGCGCGTACGAGTACGGTTCGAGGAGGAGTTTGTCCCAGTACTGGATGGCGTACGGGGACAGGGAGAGCCAGTCTTTTTCGTAGCCGACGACGAGGGATGGTACGGGTTGGGGTTCGCACTGGCCTGTGCCTCGTCCGGCTAGACGATGGAACTGTCGCCAGGTCAGGGGGCCCTGGATCGTGTACGGGGCGTCCCACAGCCGGGTGGTGCACTTTTTGTGGAATGCGTCCTGAAGCAACGGTTGCATGGACTTCATTATCCGGACAATGTCTTGGTTGCTCTTCGGGCCGCCGGCTCGCAGGTACGGCCACTTGTGAACATTTCCACTGGTTTTGACTAGCGCCGTTTCCTGTTCGGGTTTGGTCTCGCTGATCGCTTGCAACCGGCTTTGTTCCAGCGCCAAACTGATCACATCGTTGGCGTCCGAATACTCCAGCATGTGGACGGTGGCGTTTGCCACACTCTTGACCGTCATTGCACTACGAAACCGGGCCACCGCTCGGTGAATCGAGTTGCTCGAACTCTGAATGACCGCACAGTGCTGCCGCAGCAGATCCATGATCCGCAGCGGTAGCGGGGAACTATCACAGCTTACGCCCGAAGCTTCGGCGCCCTTGCCCAGCAGGAACTCCAACAACGAGCCCTTTTTGTGCAACGCCGGATCTTCGGCCATTCCGGTAATCTCGAGTTCATCCTCGAAGAACAAGCCCGCTCGGTGCGCCAGCCGGCGATTGACCAGCGCACTGAAACCGCACGTACACTTGATGGGATCTTCGTCCAGGTAACCGTTCTGCAAGCTATTGCCACCGTTGATGGCCACCGCCGGCGAATTCATCATCTCAAAGGCACCATTGTTGTTGTTCCCCCCGTTGAACTGCGAGGGCGTCGACTTGGCCGACCCACCCTTGCTGCTACCGCCGAGGAAGCTCGTCCCAGGAAGAGCCAAATACGGCCCCGAGTCCGCTCCCCGGATGTTCCCCACGCACTTGGGCCCCGCGTTGCACACGCACAGCGTACAACTGGTAAAGTTGTGATCGCGGAAGATGTTGAGCGACGTGTCGTACAGCAGCACGTTCACCAGCAGCGCGCTCGTCTCGATGGCCGTCACCAGCCGCTGCTGCAGCGAAGGATTGTTGGAAGCAACCTCCGGGGCGGACGGCGTCGCCGGCTCGGCCCCATCGTCCGGCCCGAACTGCTTCGCGTGGTAGGAAGAGGTCGTCGAGGTAGCGGGTGACGCCACGGCGACGTCGTACGGCGGTGGAGGCAGAATCGGCGTCCGGCGGAAGTTCATCGGATTGCCGGGGCTGCCTGCGGCTCCGAGAGGGGATGGGTACGGCAGCGGGCAGGAACCTTGGGGGGTTGGGACGCGCATCGCCGGAGTTCCTCCGCCGGGCGTTGCCGGGGATATCGGGGACATGCCCTGCCGCAGCATGCCCGGGTGGAACATGTTGTTGTTCATCATCGCGCCTCCGCCTCCGTTGTTCATGGGTGAGGGACTCATTAGGGAGTTGACTGAGGGGGGTCGCGATAGGACGCCTTGGGAGGGGGGATTCGAGTACGGGTTGCCGATGCCGGCATTTCCGTTAAAGTTGAGCGAGTTTGGAGCGCTGCTCAGGGGTTGAGGTACGGTCAGGACGGGTTCCTGCTTCATCATGACGTTGCTGGTGGCGTTGGTGTTGGCGTTTGGCGGGATGTTTTCCACTTGAGCTTGCTGTTGTTGTTGCTGCTGCTGCTGCTGTTGAGCAGCTTCTTGCTGTTCTTGGAGTTCGCGCAGTTTGATGAGTTTTTCGCGTTCCTGTTTTTCCTTGCGGAGTTGCGAGGAGGATTTGTACACACAGTTGAGCGGGAGCGTAACTTGAGGTTGGGTTAGTTGACTGGGGAGTTGCTGCAGCGGGGCGTACTTGGACGATCCGACGTACTTGCAGATTGGAGGAGGGAGAAATACGTACGACCAGTCGTCGATGGGTTCTTCCTGGGGACTGCCCAGGATGGGGATGGCCGTAGCTGCACTTTCCACCATGGTGTCTATTACGATCCCGTCCGAGAGGAAGCCTCCGGCTCCTGGGCTTGAGTTTGGATGGTGTTCTAAACTCGGTGGAGTTGGAAACATTTGGGAGAGTTCTTTTGGACTGAGAATGCCGGTGTGGCCGGTACCGGTGCCGCAACCGGTAAACCTCTTGATGTCCTCCATGTTGCCACTCTTGTTCGACGCCGGACTCGTGTTGGCGTTCATGTCCGGATCGTCGTGGTAATTCGCGCTGTCATCAAACAGGTTCTCCAGGTCGTCCAAGTTCGGTTGCAACCCTTGCACGGTGTACAACCGATCGTCTTTATCTTCCTTCTCCTTCTTAATCTCATGCGCTCCCAACATCTGGTCGTCTCCTTCGCCATCCTGGCCGCCACCACTTCGATCGCAACCAGCTTCCGTCTTGATCTGACTCTCGTTGAGCATACTGCCAGGCCCAGGTGTCGAGTCTCGCTCGTCCGGAAGTGCCAACGGATCCTGTGGATCCTGCTTGACGCCATCCGCAACACTCTGCACCGTCGCCAGATACTTCTCCGAGTGCTTCTGGTCCGCGTACAGGTCCATGTGACGAATTTGCTGCGCCAGCTTGGACTCCTCGTTCGGTCGATACCGCTTCACCGGATGATTCATCCACGCGTCGATCGACGAGTAGTCGTACAGCGCCTGGGACGTGCTCGGGATGCAGTCCTCCCCGGCGATCTCCTCGTAATCCCGCGAAGACAACGATGGCCTCTTCAACGACTGCAGAATCTGCAGCATCGCTTCCCGCTTATTCACCGGACTCTGGTTCGCGATCGGGTTCAAACTACTATACACACTCGGCGTAGTCCCCGGCATCACCTCACACTTGATACCAGCCATCCCAACGCCACCACCACCCCCATGACTCGGCAGATTGCCCGGACTGCTGTTGGTCGTCCCACCACTACTGCTACTGCTGGTACTGCTCAACCCCGTCTGCTGACCACCCCCAGCCGCCGTTTGCAACGCGTTCTGCACGTTCTGCTGTTGTCCACCCCCAGACTGCTGCGAGTTGGGCGTCTCAACGCTCATGACCCCACCGCTTCCACCTCCCCCACCCGGATGGGACGGCGTGTGGTACGGCGAGGCCGTAATACTTTTACTGTCGTGCTGATCGGTCGGCGTCGGCGCCGGCGTGTTCTTGTCCAGGTGGTCCAGGCACGAGGGCGTCCCCGGCTGGACGCTGCGCGGGTTGTTCGAGGCGGGCGGGTGCGGCGACATGGTGATGAGCTGATCGCCGGACGGCACCGACGTCGGCTGGGACACGGACGACTGCATCGGCGACGGGGCCGCACTCGCCGGGCTGCCCTCCGAGGGCAGCGGATGCGAGTCCCCGATCGAGAGCGGATTCCGACAGTAGGACGGAGGTCCCCCGTACGGCGTGCTACCGCCGGCGCCGCAGTTTTGGTTTGACCTGCGGAAAAAATGGGTAAAAGCCGGTTAATCAAAAACATCGTTAAATTTTACCACTTCAAGCTAGTACAATGATTTGTCTCTAGCCGCCAGTGATTTACAGTTAGTAAAAGCCAATAAAAAAGAACTAATAATACAATAACACTATAAATCGCCTTCACCGCGAATAAATCAGCCAGCATTATGTGTAGAAAAGAAGAGAAAAGCAATAAAAAAATGAATACATAGCTCTCCAACATGAAGATATACCTAGTTGGAAGAGGAGTGCAGAAAACAGACATGCAACCAAAGGCAAAGAAGAAAAAAACTAGCAAAGCACTAAACACACAAACGAAAAAATGTGCATCAACACACAAACAGACACACACAAACAAATAAAAAAAGAGGTAAGAGATAGCATGGGAAAAACAGCAACTAGTTGTAAATAGTAAGCATGAATTGGTTGGTGTGGTGAAGAGATGCCCTCGGTTGTACCTTCTATCAACCAACTTTTATGGTTCGTGAAGGTTCCAAAATTTTAAAAGTCGATTTATTTTAATGCCGGAAGGTTAAAGGAGTGATTTGTAAACTTAATTGAAAGGCAAGGTAACCGATTTTTGCATGCCATTGCGTGACGAGCAATAATCTACTATTGTTATTGAGTGATTTGGTTTAGTCTAGTGAATAAAATGGTTTGAAAATGAATTTCAACCAGAGCACACCAAAAACAATTTTTTTTTATTTAAAACAATCTTGATGGGGTGAAAACGTATCTTTGGCATGATTAAGCTCTAGTCCTATTTTAATGTCTTTTGACGATTTATAGATATCAATTTGTTCACTCCAAACCATGCTATTTATTATCCAAATTCCAAAATGCTGATGAGATGCCCGAATGAAATACATGCCTTTATTTTTTTCACTATGAATATTAACTACGAACAATGACGGTAACAGTCTAATATCATCAATTTTATCATATCAAGAGTTTTATTTGAAAAGTTCTTAAAAACATAAGGAATCCCATAGCTTAAAGGAAATTAAAAAAAAAGTCCAAATATTTCAAATTGTCACAATTGTCCAAAAATGGTACGTTTTTAGCGGATGTCACCCTTTTGCACAAGATGGAAAACATTGTGTCTAAATTCACAAAATACTTAATTTTCACAATTACGTATTTTCGATTTAAAAAAACTGAAATTTTCAATTTTAACATCAAATGATCAGGAGTTTTGATATTTTTTAATCTCAATTTTCACAAAACTACGTATTTTTGACAAAAAATTGGATGTTTTTTAATATTAGAATCAAATAATCGAGAACTTCTAATGGATTTTGAAAGTCACAGAATTTTTATTTTTTTTAAATACAGTTTTTACAAAGCTACGTATTACGTATACAAAAAAAGACTACATTTTGAAGTTTTTACTTATTTTCTGTCATTAAGTTCAAAAATGACCTCAAAATGCTGTAAAGTGATTTCGGAATTTTAAATCCATGAGTGACCAAATTGGCGGAGCTAAAATATTGAGAATTTTTTTTCAGTGTATTGGTAATTGTTTATTGGTAACCATTAAAATTTTACTAAAATGGGTGATGTTAAAAGTGAGAAGATAGTAAATCTAGGCTTCGTATAATCGAGTATGGACTGAACTCTATACTTTCACAAAACTACGTTGTTTTTGTCATACAATACTTTATTATTTTGATTCTAATGGAAATTCATCATTTGGTACTGACTTTAAATTTAATTATTAAAAAAAAACTGTATGAGAAATTTCCATTTATTTCATTAAATAAAACATAATATTTGAGTATTTTCAAAATACGTAGTTTTCATATTATTTTAATAATGTTTTACGACTTTTTCGATCTTAGTTCAAAAATACAAAATACCAAAAAAATAAAATCTAGCCTAACGATTTCGAAAGTCGAAAAATAGATATTTTTAAAAACTGTAATATGATGACATCAAGCAAAAAAAAAATTATTCTTTGGAATATTGTGTCTCAGTAACTAATTGTCCGATTTTGATTATATATAGCTTTTTAAGCGAAAATGGCGTTCGAATGGTGAACGCCCGAAATGTCAAAATTACGCAGTGGTACCAACATTACGAAAAAAAAGTGTGCCGTGGCATGACAGCCGCATTTTTTTCTAATGTTGGTGCTACTGCGTGATTTTGACATTTCGGACGTTCAACATTCGAACGCCATCTTCGCTTAAAAACCTGGATATAATTTTCCAAGACACCGAAAAAAATATTTTCTCACGTGGACAAAGACGGAGACAATTTCTAAAGTTTTTTTTTTAATATATTATATAGGACCTACACACTTTATTTGAAAAAAATATGGATAATTCTTTTTCTGCAAAAAAAAAGATTTAAAATCGGCAAAAAAAATCTGAATAGCTCTCAACAATAATGCAGGTACTTTGCTGAATACACCAAATCTACGATGTTTGTATGTACAGTATACAGTAAATTTTTTTGTAAATTTGGAAGCTGTAATTTCGGAAGGTTGAATATTACCTCTTCTATGATGTAATTTTACATCAATTCAGACTGAAAAAGTGACATTACAACAGAAAAGTGGCAAAATTACACATTTTCAGAGGTAAAATTACAATTTTTTCTGACATAAAAGATGTACCCCTTTCCATATGTAATATTACCATGATTTTTTTCCTTTGTACTTGAAGGTGGAGTGTGTATGAAAAAATCGGAGAAATGTATGATAAACCCAATTTTTCTATTGCTTTGTTTTCAGTGAAAGCTATTTTCATCCAAGTATCTTCGAAAGTGAGATTTTCATTGGAAATTTTAAGATCTACAACTTTGTCAAACACACCAAAGCTGAAAAATTCGATCTTGAAAAGTTATTAGCTATTAAAAATTGCTTAGCTAGTCAAATTTCACATGGCTTAATAAAAAAAAAAAACGATGTCTGAGAATCAATTTCGTTAGAATCATCGATTTTTAGCAGAATCGGAAAATGCTACCGGACACCAAAATCACCCGGGAAATTTTTCTGCTGGTTTCGGGAGAAATATTCATAGTTTAGCGGATTTTTTCGCTGGACCACAGGTTTTTGGCCTATCATTTGAATTTTATGGATTAAAACAAAAATGTGATAATAACATTAGAGTGAATGGAGCCGGCTGGGAGGGACAATGATGCGTAGAAAGACTGCGAAAGTGGTGTTAAAATTCCAAACCGGATGTAGTTGCCATAGGGTAAGCTTGAGTCCAAATAAAAAAAAAATGCATTTAAACTACCCATTGTTCACAACGTGTTCATTTTACGTAAGATATAGAACATATTATAAAAGTAAAAATACTAATATGCAGACAAATTTCCAAATTGTAGGTTAAAACTTTAAAAAAACAACCACCTCCAGCTCGACTTTTGTTAGTTGAAAAAAAAAGTTCTATTTTTCATTGCTACAGAAAGAATGATAAATAGAAAGGAACCTTTAAGTACATGTTAAACAAGAATAGACCCTCTTCCAAAGGCAATCAAATGAAACAAAACTTTAAAATAACAATAAAATGAATAGTATGAGTAGGTGTCGCGTTGAAGTGATGATTTCGTGATGAGTTCGAGCTTCGCGGTGGACCTTCTTGTATTGTGTCGCGTTGCTGTTTTTGGGGGTGAATATCTCAAGCTGCTGCAACACAGCAGCGGAAAGAAACGGAGAGTGGGGGGAAACAGTTTTCAAAACAAAACGCACCTTTGAGCGGACTCGAGATAGTCGGGACTGTCCGCGCCGGTAGCCCCGGTGGACGAGGACGGAGAGGAGAATTGGTTGTGGTGGTGTTGGACGGCGGTGGACGAAGACGGCTGCGCCGCGGACCTGCCCGTCGGGAAGAACCGCTGGTGGTGGTGCGCGGCGGAAGGTCGCTTGTGGAACGGGATCCGGTGCGGCCGGGCTGGCCGAGAGGAAGAGGAACCACTGCCGGTGTGGGAAGAACCGGACGCCGTGGTGCCTTTTCCCGACGACGAGGTTCGTCCACTGCTGGACGATGGCTTTTTGTTGCACCTGAAAGAGCCACACAAGCTCAGCAACGTTCGGTTTTGCGGTTCTCGCGGGTTCTAAGGCTAGCTTACGGACTCGGTAGTAGGTGTTATTGACTAAGATTTTTAGGGTTTCCGTTTTTCTGTTTTTCGATTTCTTTTAGAAGGGAAATTGATTGAATAGACACACTTATCTAATGCAGCAAAGAATACTAGAAGAAATAGTTTCAGCATGCGCACTCAAGGTACATTGAGCACATCTTAAATAGTTATATTAGCACAAGATTACAACGTAACGATAGAAGAGAGAAGTAAAGGAGCAATACACTAATCTAGGAAATGGTATACGTAAAACGAACTATCTAATTGTAATTTCTTCAATCGCGCGTATTCAACAGGGCATAAAACACAAATAATAACTGCAAAAAAACAAAACAAAACCCGAAACTCACTTGATGCACGAGCAGGACACCTTCTGCGTGGGATCGGTAATCTCCCACACGGAGTTGGCGTTCGCGTCCACCCCCATCGAGGACGACGACGTCGAAGACGTGGTGTTGTCGCAGGGATCTTTCGGCTCAGACTTGATCGCCACGCCGTCCGAGCCGGGCGACTGCTGCGGAGCGGGAACCTGCGGGGCGGTCGCCCGCATAATACAGTCCTGCCAGGCCCGTTCCGGCAGCAGGACGGCCGCCGAGCAGTTGATCTGCGCCGCGGACATGCTGCTCTGGTTGCCGAGATCGTTCGAGGGCGACTCCGGCACCGTCAACGGTGGGTTCATCAGCGGCCGACAACTGCTGCTGCTGTTACTATTGCTACCATTGTTATTACTACTACTGTTGCCGGTGCCGGTGCTGGCGGTGGTTGTCGTGGTTGGGCTACTGCCGGTCGAAGACACCAGGTCGGCGGCCAGCGAGTTGGACACGGCCACCGTGAGGGAAGATGCTGCGGCGGGGCAGACGGATTTGGAGTTTGCGGCGGAAGAGGCGTTGCTGCTGCCGTTCGAGTTGGGCGGCGACCAGTCGTCGATGTCCGTTACGAGCACGTACTTGGACGGGTAGCGCATCTTGATGCCGCCTGGAAGAAGATTGGAAAGGGTGAGGATTGTAATTTTAAGTTTAAAAGTTTGATTTGATAGCAATTACCATAAAGTTTGGTTTAATGAAATAAAAAATCGAAAATGCTGATAATTTTTTTTTAATTTCAACCCGAAAGATTGCTTTAAAATTTTACATTAAAATGAAATAAACTAAAAATTATCAATCAAATAATATAGAATTAAACTATAAAAATTAAATCCGTGCAGTACAAAGAGTTCATAAATGTCTTTTAAAACATTCATCTCGAAATAATAAAAAAAATATTATAGAATATCTCTCTAAAAGGCGACCCTTTCCCAAATACCGTTTTAAAGAAAATTAACGTGTTGGCATTGAAAAAAAGATCCAGGCCTAATATGTCCAAATATGATCAATATTAAGGTTATTTTTTTAATTCAAATTTAGTTTTTATTTTTTAAAAAATTTCTTTTTTTGTTTTTGGAGTTAATTTTGAGTAACTTTTTTTCTACGAAAACACGACTTCTCTTGTTTTATGGTTTTCTTCATTCATATTTTAGTATTTCGTGAGTGTTTTCACATATTTTTGAAAAAATATTTCAAAAGAGTCGAATGGAAAAAGGTCGATTTTTTCAAGTTTTTTTGTTAATGTTCGAATGCATTTGCCCTGATCAAGTTTGATTGAATCGATTTTTTTTTTTGGTGTCTGTTTGAGTACAGACTTTTTGTTAAACAAGTTTTTTAATAACTTGTATTGTTTGAAATGAGCACATGAGTGCATGAAAATATAATGAAACAAGATTTTTCTTATCTAATCTAATCTAATCAGACCCTAGCGCAGCCAATCTTTCGAAGGGATCCTGGAGAGTGCCTTAGGTTAGATGACGCCTAGCACTCTTCTTGTGAATTGCATTGAAACATCACAAGCGTTGAAGCGACCAGGCCTACTGCGTAAAGCCGTATCGCAAAGACATGATTCGTTTGAAGTGGGTTGAGTTTGAGCACAGAGTGTTCGAACAACAACACAATTCTGAATCGACAGGGGAGGAAGAAGCGTGAGGACACACCACCATACGCTCCGAAGAAGTATGAATAAATTATTTTGAAAAAAAAAAATTTTTTTTTGAAAAATTCCAAATTTAAACTTGTGTTTATAAAACTTTTGAATGAATTGCTAACTTAACAAGAATACATTTACTTGATGTCATATAGGAAAATGTTTGAATTTAAAAAATCTCTTTCAGGCCTGAATAATAAAACAATTTTTTTTAATGATGGGAAAATGATTTTTTGGGACCACCGCCATATTTGGGGTGAGATTGGGTTTAAGGGGTGAAATTGGGTCATATAAATTTCACACATTTTATATGACCATGTCTCACCCCAGACCCAATGTCACCCCTCATAACGGTACGAGAATTGTAGGCATGTTTAGAAAATTTTGATTTTTGGGTCAATATGACATCAGACCTGAAAGAATTGTAAAATATCAAAAATACTGAATCAAGAATAAAGTAATTTGCAAAATATATGAATTCGAATTTTTTTCTCAAAATGCTTTTAACAGAAAAGTTCATGCTTTAAAAAGCTAAGAATAAATTATTTTAAAAGAATATAACATTCTTTATAACATTCTTGTCATAAAACATATTAAGGTGAAACGGAACGCCAGATCTTTAACAATTTCTATACAAATTAAATCAATTTCTAAACTGGACAGGATGCTTGCTATCGTCTTATTTAGCGTCTGCAAAAAAAAAAGAACTTTGTAAGTTACGGCATTTTCCTTAAACGTGCTTCTGAAAATTCGAGTCGTGGTGTCAATATGGCGCTGCCTGCCTTGTAAGAATGGAAAAACTCACAAAAATATTACAGAACAAGAGTACACTATTTTGGAAGAATTAGAAAAAATTAGCCTAAGAAATCTAAGCCATTTGGAGAACTGTTCAATAAAAAAGGAAAAGCTTGCACAGATTTTGCTGAAATAAAAATAAATTGTTTAAAAAGAGCATTAAATTCTTAAAAATAAGCTTTTCCTTCTTTTATTGTTTGTATTTTTTTTTTGCAATTATCTTTTATAATTTTTTTTTTGTTATTTTACGATAAAATTGTACTTTTTCCTAAATTTTCAGACATCTTTAAAATTTGCATGTTTTTTTTTCAATTTCGTCATGACCAACTTATTTTTCCTGATTCCAAACTTATTTGCTCTAACAAAAGTAACAGAATCGAAAAGAAACACTTGTATAAAAAAGTCGTGCATCAAATTGTTGAAAGAAATTGTTCATTATACGAGTCGTGAGTTTATCAAACAGGCTTCACCAAGTAGGATAAATTGAATTTAATTATAAGTCAAATGTTCATGTGTTTGGTCCATTCACCATTCAAATCAAAACTATATTTGAAAGTACATTTTTTTCCTTGAGCAGGAGGTTTTTTAAAGAAACTTTTGTAATACGAAATTTTACATCAATTGTTTTATGTTTTTCTTCTTTGATTTTTTTGTGTATTTTATGCATTTATCTTGTAAAGTTTTTGTGTTTTTCAGATACAATTAGGCCTGTTGAGAAACCTCCAATAACTGAATCTTTCCTAATTTGCTGTCACCTTTAAAATTTAATTTTAGCTTTTAAGGTGCAAAAATGCATTTAGACATGTCAAATCACCAGAATGTCTTTTGTAAAACAAGAAATGGTAAAAAAGGATTTTTAAAATTTTTGGATTGAAGGTTTACCAAAAATCCCAAATAATAAATTAAGTATTTTGTCATTTGCTGAGCTAAAAAAAACCCCAATCAACTTACCGGTCATAATCTCCACGATCGGCGGCACCAGATCACCGCCGCCGCCGACGCTCTCCGCCGCCAGGTGCATGTTCTTGTTCGAGATCGGATAGAAGGCACTCCAGTCGTCCAGCACCTTCTGCGTCTGGGGATCGCTCGCCTTGTGGCTCTGGCCGGTCAACGTTCCGGCCAGCCCGAACGGGGCCAGTATCACCGAGCGGGGCTTTGGACTGTCGCCGCCTCCCTGGTGGGCCTGCGCCTCCTCCAGGTGCTTCAGCATGAGGGGCCGCACCGGCGGATGCTCGCGGATGTCCATCGAGGCGCACACCGTACTGTCGCCGTGCACGAAGAACGCAAACGAGAACGAAAGGTGGAGCGAGCTGGGAAAGGGAAGGGATTGTTAGAGTACTCTTTGTAAGATTTGCCAATTGGCGACAAGCGTTGCTTGCATGGTTCTGTCGATGGGAGAACGAAGACATTTCCTAATGACTACTCGAAAACGTCACAGAGATCCATCGGTCCGGGATTGCCGGACTTGCTCTCGGAAGTGTGACCCAGACTGGGCGTTCCCACGGGTTGCCACCCTGGCCTCGGGACTCAGCGCAGGGCGGCACCACGGCGCAACTAACAGCGGTGGGAAAACGGGTCTCTTCCGGAAGTGTGCATTCTTCAACGCGTGATGAACGAACCAAATTGCTTACCTCTTGCCAAACACTCGCTCGCTGTTGGAACTCGGCTGCACGAACCACCTGCCCAGACGGACGACATCCCGCGACAGTAAACATCTGTCCACATGTTAGCAGCGGCCACAGGCGGGTTCCACAGGTGGTTGGTTCCATGATGAGAAAAAAAAAGAAAGAAACAAAAGCAAATCGCGTCAAGTTGATGACGATAATTTTCGCGAGTAACGACTTTTTTGAAAGCCGCGGTCGTAACTCTCCGCTGGACCAGTTGGTTTGTATCATGAACACTTACCGTTCGATGACGTTGTGCAGCGCCTTAAACAGCAGCGACCGGCACTCGTACGACAGGCCAGCCTCCCAGGAACCCTTCTCGCCGTCTGGAAAGGTAGAGGAAAAAGTAGGATATCAGTTTGGTGATGTCTCGCGGTGATGATGTTTAATGGTGATTATAGTAGTTTAAGCGAAGAGGCAATAATGTGCGATTTAATTCTGTTTAAGCTCATACTATCGAGAATCGGCACGATTCGCGACAGTTCAAATAATTGTCTTCAAATGGTGACATTGGCCTTCACCTCAGATTTAAACAGCCTTCTGAATGAAACTTTCAAATTATGGTTGACAAAACCACAAGAATACGATTAAAATATTAAACAATTATCATAATGAAACTTGAAAACGGTCCAAAGCATTTTTTTAAATTTGGAGCAATTTTGTGAGCAGATTCGGATTTGTGAGCAAAATGATGTGAGAAAACATGTCTAAAGTTTTATTTGAAAGGTCCAATCAACAAACTTTTTAAAAAATAACTATAGATGTAGTTGAACAAATTTGTTTTTTTTTATTGTGTCATACACTTTTCTTTAGAAAATTCGACATTTTCAAATAATTAATTAAAGTTCGAAGCAAAATACTCGTGCATGGTTTTCTCTGATACAAAATAATAATTTAGATTTGGATGTTATCACATGCCAACATCTTTCCAGAAATTGAAAAAGGAATACAGTCCAGACTCGATTATCCGAAGGACTAGGAAAAATTTCACTTCGGATAATCGAAACTTCGGATAATCGAATCACGAACAAATTTTTTTTTCGTTGTCTAAATTTTGATTATCGAGCTTAGGTATGACCCCTAAACTACGCTAAAATGATTTAGAATTTTTAAAGCCAAGATGGCGGGCAAAATAGCGGTGTGTGTGTGTGTGTGTGCAACCAACCAAACGGGGCCACGCGGCCGCTTCTTACAAATTGAGTTGTTTCCATGTGTTTTTAGATCTACATTCTATACATGCAAATAACTCGCATAGGCATTTGGAAGTTGTTAGCTCTGCCGAGCTTCGGTGACCCATTTCTACACTGGCTAGCCGAGCGCGAGGTACTTCAGCTTTTATCGACAAGCCCCGCCCTGAAGAACGTTTTGCTTCAATCGGATTCAAACGTTATTTAGAACTTCCGAACCCTTGTCAAATGGACAAGGACCCAGCGCGTATATAGTTGATAGTAACAGTATTCCTAATTCCAATCATAGCTCACCAAGCCGTGATGGCGTAGTGGTTAGCATTTTTGCTTACCAATCCAAAGGACGGGGGATCGAACCCCGACTCGGGTGACTTTGATTTTTCGTTCATGTTCAGAGTTTCAAGATTCATATTTCCTACACTTTCTCGTTGGGAGCAGATGGGTATCGAACCCAGGACCATTCGCTTACAAAGCGAACACCGTAACCAGTCAGCCACGGCCGCTCCCGCAATGGCGGGCAAAATAGCGGTGATGCAATATTGAAAAAAATGTATTTTATTTTTTTAATAGGCAATCAACAACTCAAATTTGCATAAATGGGGTCGTAGAAATTTAATTTTATGCTAAAAACAAGAAAATGAAAAAATACGAAAACACATTTTTTTTTGTTTGTGATTCGATTATCCGAAGTCCCATACAAACCTTCGGATAATCGAACTTCGGGTAATCGAAACTTCGGATAATCGAGGCTTCGGATAATCGAGTCTGGACTGTATTGTTTTTTCCTCAACTCCTCACAAGACTTCAAAGCTCCAAAACTAGACCACCTTTCCAAAATAAAATTTTGACTTTATTTATAAGGCGATCTGGATCATACCTTTTTTTGTTACAAGCTTTTTTTTGAGAAATTCTCTGAAATTTTAATTCCAGTACTTTTCTAATAAGTGTAGATTTTTAAAACTCTTAACATTAAACATACACTTGCATAATTTTCTCAAGTTGAATTTTTTTTTTTTTTTTTTTTTTGTGAGGGTGGTCCAGCCGCACATCGTTGATGTTGAAACCTCTAAACTGGGCCCTCGTCCTGTCACGTCCGTCAGTAGTCTTGTCGTACATTACAACTAGAATCAGATCTGCCAATGAATTAGTACACTTCGACCAAATAAACACTGACGCTGTATGGATCTGACTCTAGAATAAATGCACAGTGGTGTGTTATTCATAAGTCCAACTTATTCAATTATTCATTTAAGTCCAAATATTCATTTGCTAACTACTTTGGATTGAAAATCTAAATTTTAATCTAAAATCCTCTAAACTTAATGTTCAAAACTAAACGTTCCTTTAACTGTTGCAGTACTACTTCTATAAAAAAAAAACAATAAAAATTTGTGAACTAATGTACAAATAGGATAGAAATCGTGATTTTAAAAAGAAATGATCATTTACGTCAAAAGATCCGTAGTTCCTCGATTCGCAACAATGGTCAATACAACCATAATCCGAAAACCGTTAGTTCAACAGATCAACGAATTTTGTCCGATATCATTACATTATTGATTGATCGAGACTCTATGGACAATTTGACATAAAAGAATGCCTAGTATTCTACATCTATCAAAGTTTATTGACAGCATTACTTTAACTTAACAATTGCAACTAAATTTATCATCAAATAGATTTGGAAAAGATACAGATTTATTTTAAATGCTAATGCTAAGCAACAAATCAATTGTACTATCCTGAAGTCCCACCTAAATCCCACATTGTGATAGTGAAAAAGTCACAGAAGCAGCGGTGTCTTGTGCAATTGTGATATTTTCACTATCGGAGAACTACCTAGTTCACGAAGACAGCTTATCGGTCAACGCTTAAGCCCTGGGGCTGCGACAAAGCGAGTTCTCGTAGCATGAAGTGGTGTCCATAGTGCTTATAAAAAAGAATGTATACCCAAATTTTAACTAATGCACTAGGATCAAATCATGCCCCTTGACTTTACAAGGCCCAGGGATAATTTTCTCAAGTTGAATTCACAACTAATTAAAGTTATTTTACGTTATGCATGGTGACCAAAAACATGTTGTATGGTACTCTTGGTACAAATATTTTTTTATCATTTTAAACGAGTTTTAAAAAGATTTTGTACAATAGTTAAAATTATTTTGAATTGGTTTTCAAAATCTAAAAAAAAAATTGCGTTAGACAGTGAAGCAGATCTTAACTTTTTACCAAATAAACTGGATTTTTCAAAAACCAAAAATTCAAATTTTTATTCGAAAAGATTTTTTGCGAAATTTTAAAAAGTTCGTAGTTTTCGAGTCATACACATATCTAGATTGAACTTTAAGAAGAGTGTGTCTGTTTTCATCAAATATTTTACTTGAAAAGTTAAGAAAAAATCAAGAACCATTTAAAGATTATTGATCCGACAAAGCTCAAGGCAAAAAAGTAGATTTTTTTTTACAAAAATTGCTCAATTTCTAGTTTCAAAACAAATTAGACAGTAAAACAATAAGAATTAATGTTGCTACTTTAAAAAAAAAAACAAAGTTGACTTTAAAGATGTCGGCCACTATTGCTAGTTCCAACCACTAGTGTCTTCCTTTTAACTACAAGGACTTCGCCGCCCTGGGCTCCTAAGTGTTTGAGTACGGCACGGAGCGACGGCGCCGGATACCCATATTTACACAAAGAATTTTAGAGCGCCCGCCGCGGGATTTGAACCAGCTGCCTCTGGATTGTGAGTCCAGTGCGCGGTCCGATTGATCCACACGGGCAGGATGTTGCTACAATTTGATTAAATACCCATAGGGGAGAGTGGGGAGACTTGATCCCCGGGGACACTTGATCCCAAACCTGTATCTCGTCAGCATGTGGGTAAAACAATTGGCTTTGTTCTAGAAAGTTGTGCGAAATCAACTAAAACTCATTGTAGAAAACAAAGAAAAAAATTAAAAAATTTCTAGATTGAGTTACACACATTTTTCTAAAAAGTGCTGCAAAAAACTTCCAAGAGATCTTTTTTCTTTGTTTTGATAAGTTTAGAAAACACTCAAAAATAATTCAAAAAAATAGTTGTTATACATGAATTGTTTGATAAACATATCAACTCCAAAACCTTTACGCATTTGACGTTAAATTTATCGTCATACTAATTTTACAATCAATTGTTTAAAAAAGTGCGTTTAGGGAGACTTGATCCCTGCATTTTTACAGTCACTGGAATCAGCCTCAAGATTAAATAATTGGGCTGGGTTTTCGTACATAGTTTCCTTCAGTATAGTTGAACATAACTTACTGCAGTTTGAACCATTTTTCAAAAGTTTTGTAAACAAAAATTACCAGCTTTTGTAAACATGCTCAATTTTGGTCTAAAAAAGAAAATTTTAAGTTTTTAAATATTTTGCATGTTAAACTTGTTATATTTTGAACACAAACGTACAGGTTTAATGTGAAATTGCTGTAACTTATAGAAAATTAAAAGTTTGGATGAATAAGAAACATTTTGCTTAAGATTTCTTCAAAATGTTGAATGGGGGATCAAATTACCCCCAACATTTTGAAAATGGCGGTTTAAAATATTTTTTTAAAACGCTTGGCATGATTCGAAGAGTTTATCTGATGAAATACCCTTATCAGCCAAACATAGTTGAATGTTTTAGCTTTCAATTCATGCAAAAAGTTCATAGTTTTGTGAGAAATTGACAGAGTTATGTGCGATACAAAAAAAGGGGATCAAGTCTCCCCACTCTCCCCTACTCATTATTACACTCCATAACTCAACAGCTGCACCAAGCAAAACTGCCCACAACACCTGTCCCGCTCTCGACAGCAATCATATTCCGAACGACACTCTACTGATGGCACGTATCGATCATCGTCGTCGCCACCGTGATCGACTCAGCTCCGGCCAATTGCATTCAATACCTTGTCACAAAAGTGCACCCGCAATATGTGTGTGTGTTCAGTTTCCATACTGCAATTTACAGCTTGCACTTTTACTCGCTCGGCTTTGTTGATGTTTCACTGTTTAACCTTTTCGCGCGTTCCCTCAGACACCTTAACGGGTGGGTGGTGTTTCCCCCACCCACGTTCCCACGGGTTGGCACGTGCCATATGACACCGTTTCACACACCACTTGAAATAGTGCCCCGTCACCCACCACCGCGGTAGCGCCTTGGCGCCTTTGCAGTTGAAGATTATGTTGGGATAAATATTAGGTGCTTTTATTGATCTTATTTGGGATTATCTGAATGGTGTTTTCACAGAACGTTAAAGTAGTATTTTTAATACATGGTTAAACAAATTTATACATGAAATAACGATTACCACAAAATTATAGACTATTTTGAAGAGAAGAATACGTTAGAAATTGTCATTGTATTTTGTTTACAATCAATAATATCAAATATATGCTTTTCAAGCTAAACTATTAAGAATAATTTTAAACCTTTAAATATTTTTAAAATAGTTTTTCAGACATGTATTGGATTAGGCTATACAACGTTCTTATACTACATTTTTCAAAAAGTTTTTTTTTATTCAAATTATGCTTTGAAAATTATTTCATCAAAAAATCATATTTGAAATGCTGAAGAGACTTTTATGGCCAGTGTTTATTAAAAATTGTGCATTAAAAAAGTTTTAAAACATTAAAACAATATAAGTTTTGGAGGTCATCAGAAAATATAAGAAAAAGTATTTTAAACTAAATTACAGAGAAACCTCTTTTAACGCGATGCGTTAAGTTTTTCTAATTTGTCGATTTCTCTGGAACGACGCAATTATTGCAATCTTTTAAAAGCAATTTGTAGGTTTTGTTCAGATCTACAAAACGCTGTTTGAAGCTTGCAAAAATATTGTATGGTTTAAGAGAAATCGACGAAACAAAAAGCGTAACGCCACTGCGTGAAAAGAGGTTTCTCTGTAGCAATAACCCTATTATAGTCGTAGGGTATTTGTCCCTATTTTGGGCCTAGTACCTATATTGAGCCTACCAAACATAATTTGACGAAATTGTGCATTCCACCGTCAATTTGCAGGCAACTGCCACTTGGGAATGATTCTTGCTGTCATTAGCTTCAGTTTGGTGGGCAAAAATAATTCACTATTTCCTTTTAAATAGGAAAAAACGGAATAAACATATCACTCGTCAAATTTTTCGTGGAAAATTACTAATTGCCCATTAGGCCCAAAATTTTCACCACTTTTGCTTACCGCTTGTTGACACTCAGCGTCACGGCTTTCATCACTCGGCACACGAATGAGAGCCTTCCCCCAAATCTCAAACCACCAGCAATAGGTTTTCATTGGCGGTTAGCATTATCCCGGTTCAAAAAACAATCACTAAACTGACACCAATCAATTATATTCTTAATCAAAGTTACTATCTTAATTTTGTAGACGATGCCTGTATTTTCAGTCCATTTGACACTTCTACAAACTGTGACAGTGTGTGCGCGCCTTTCACATCTCAAAGTCCTTACTCGCGTAGTACGGATTAAATAATTGGCTGCGCAACAAATATTTAATTATGTTTAAAGCTCATTAATTAATGAAATAAATTATGCTCATTCAATTAATGCTCGTAATTTAACTGTTACTGGTTAAATCAATCATTCTAACGATGATTTGTGGCTTGAAACCGCACAACGATTTAGCCTGTTTGGTGACCGTACTTTTTGGGGCTGAACTGTACGAGCTGGGGCTGAACCGTACGTCAAAAAAGTTCGCCACGTGCTTCGAGATTTCAACCAATCAGAAGGTAGGCCGAAAATATGCACAAAGAAGGTCGTATGCTAGAAGCAATATCCCCAAAATAGGGGCAAAAAGTTTTTTAGTTTTTCGTGCTTTTACAGCGATATAAGGCATTTTTATCAAAATGTTGATAATGTACGAGATTAAGCATTAAAAAACCAACTTATTCATGTAAAACAAACTAGGCTGCCAATAGCAGCCTTTGAGAATACATCAAATTAAAAGTGCGCTCTGCTTAGTAGGCCCAAAATAGGGACAAATACCCTATTTAGATAAATTGGGATGACTGAAATCTAATTTTAATCCAAGGATAAAACAAAACATATTTTCGTTGATTCGATACTCCTCAATTCTTTGAAGAATATCGCATATTTTTTTTTTTTTTTTTTTGGGAGGGTTGTCCAGCCGCACATCGTTGATGTTGAAACCTCTAAACTGGGCCCTCGTCCTGTCACGTCCGTCAGTAGTCTTGTCGTACATTACAACTAGAATCAATGAATTAGTACACTTCGACCAAATAAACACTGACGCTGTATGGATCTGACTCTAGAATAAATGCACAGTTGTGTGTTATTCATAAGTCCAACTTATTCAATTATTCATTTAAGTCCAAATATTCATTTGCTAACTACTTTGGATTGAAAATCTTAATTTTAATCTAAAATCCTCTAAACTTAATGTTCAAAACTAAACGTTCCTTTAACTGTTGCAGTACTACTTCTATAAAAAAACAATAAAAATTTGTGAACTGATAAACAAATAGGATAGAAATCGCGATTTTAAAAAGAAATGACCATTTACGTCAAAAGATCCGTAGTTCATCGATTCGCAACAATGGTCAATACAACCATAATCCGAAAACCGTTAGTTCAACAGATCAACGAATTTTGTCCGATATCATTACATTATTGATTGATCGAGACTCTATGGACAATTTGACATAAAAGAATGCCTAGTATTCTACATCAATCAAAGTTCATTGACAGCATTACTCTAACTTAACAATTGCAACTAAATTTATCATCAAATAGATTTGGAAAGCACACAGATTTACTTTAAATGCTAATGCTAAGAAACAAATCAATTGTACTATCCTGAAGTCCCACCTAAATCCCACATTGTGATAGTGAAAAAGTCACAGAAGCAGCGGTGTCTTGTGCAATTGTGATATTTTCACTATCGGAGAACTATTGTGGTTTTTGAAATAAATCGAAATAACAGCGCGAGTGCTTTTCATCTCGCGAAGAAATTTCTGTTGATCTTTTCTGAGTGTATCTCAAATGTCACACGCAAAACCAAAACAAAATTTCGCCGCGGCACCAAACTGAAATGTCGCCAGTTGAGCTGCGAAAAGACTCGCGCCGCGACTTACACGGAGCACGGAATCGATCACGAAGATCTACCGGAAATCGTTCTGTGAGCGTGGATTCGATCAACCAGATGGACCATTTCATGATGTCTAACTTGGAGAGGACAATTACGGCGCTTTTGATTTTCAAATTAGTGGCTAGGTCTTCCCATTTTGACTCTAGAGCTTACTCAATCGGCACCCGCATCAGCAAAACTCTCCCGGTGGTAGGACACAACGGACCGGATTGAGGCCCTCGACAATGATGGCCACTTGTTTTTGTTTTATTCAGACGGAATCCATCCGCAATCAGCAACTTAACCAAGACTTTTTTTCCATTCTGCGTCTTTTTTCTGAAGTCGAAAACCGACTGACCTTCAAAAATTACCCCAATTGAAACAGTTCTAGTGGTAGCAGAAGTAAAAACCAAGATTTTAAACAATAATTTAATCTAAAGCGTTCCATTTCCTCGGCAAATCAGAAAAGATCAGCCACGTTTTTCTCAACATCCGAAGCCGTCAAAACAAAAAAAGCAAACACACTGATTCAAAATCACCTAAACATGCTTGACAGATATTTCGCGACAGAAAATCGTCGCGAGAGTTAAACCTGCTCAATTCGGTTTAGTGCCGCGGCGACAATACTTAGTTCACGAAGACAGCTTATCGGTCAACGCTTAAGCCCTGGGGCTGCGACAAAGCGAGTTCTCGTAGCATGAAGTGGTGTCCATAGTGCTTATAAAAAAGAATGTATACCCAAATTTTAACTAATGCACTAGGATCAAATCATGCCCCTTGACTTTACAAGGCCCAGGGGCTTTGAAGAATATCGCATATGTAATAAAATCAGACATTGGATAGTCGAAACTTAAGATATAATCGAAGTTTCAGATAATCCAGTATGAACTGATCTGTCGAAACGCATTGATAAAAATAACAAATATTTTTAACCCATGCTAGGTCATAACTCAAAAGTTGATTTTTTTGATGCTCTAAAACATATAAAAAAATGATAGCTCTGAAAAAAGCGCAGATCGATTTTTGGTATTTTGCATTTTTTATGTATCTATTTTCAAGAATTATCCTCACCTATAGTTATAACTTTGATCGGAAATTCCGTTCTCAAGATACGATTTTAAACTTGAGCAGCCAAATCCTGTGACAAACTTGTCAGAGGCTCTACAAATGGATGTAAAAAGCTTCGTGTTAAAAAATAAATAAATTATTATTCGGATTCAGCTAGTGTCTGACAACAAGGATTTGATTGTATGTGAATTAAATTTTCTATTTGTGGTTAACATCCATAAATAATAAGTGGTCGATGAGTCCACAATCGACTGTTGTGTTTGTGGAAGCAGCATTTATCAACACAAATTTGTTTGTTGATAAACACCACACCAAAGCCAACGTTTATCCCACAATAATTGAATCATCATCATTTGTTGAGTCTACCACTATAGCTGTGCAAATAATCTAGGTCAGGATTTTCATCAGAACGAAATTTGCCGCACATTGTTGCTATGTATGTATGTATGTATGTATGATCCCCATACCCGCAGGCAACTTGGTCCTGAAACACATGTGAGCGCTAGGTGAACAATTCGATCATCTTTTACTCCGTAATCTGTACACCCACGTGCATAAGTTTTTTTGCACGAATTTTAATGCTACAAATACCGGCGCATAGATCAAAATGGTTTCCCGCTTCCCTTCCCAAGCGCCGGAAATTTGTAGTGGGTGTAGGGACACTTCGCATAGACGCCCTTGCTCCCATCACGTCACTGAGGGTATGGAGCGACGAGAAATTAATAAGCATGCCCCTCTAGTCGAACCTTCATTAGAGAAGCAGGCAATCCACAACTCACAGCGAACGACCAAAGGAACACCCTACCGCGTATATAGTAATAATTTGGCGTAGATGTCTTGATTGATGTGTGTGTATGTCAGAATAAATGAAAGAATGAATGTCTTATAAAAGGAACGAGCTCACCAGATTCTTCAAAACCAGCTTCTCTTCAAACGTCTTCAGGCTTATGACAACAACGAACGCCAGACTTGCTAGGGAATGCACGAGCCGTCCAATCCATGATTAAGCGCACTCCAGACACCACCGGAAACAGACAGCATATAAGGGCTTCACGGCATTAGCTTTGAATTCAACTCGCATGCCTGAGCTACACCGAAATGGGCAGATCACGTCCAGCTGCTATCCGCAAACCGCCAACAAACACCAACAATCAAAGTAGCTTACTATTAATCGATAAAAAAAACCTCAACAGCCCCCTCACTCAGGTTACTATGGAAATGAAATAATAAAACTGAATCAGAGAGAAAAAATTTAATAAAATAGTAAATCGAACAGATTTGAAACGCTAGTTTAAATATTGAAAAATAATTGCAGGCCTGATATGGCAAAAAAACACAATTTCAAAACGCGAACAAGGATTGCAACTCTCAACCACCTCACACTTGCACCCAATTTCTTCCAAATTTAAGACAATTTCCAATCCGCACAATTCGCCAGCTAATGGAACGAACGAAATCCACACGCCGGTAAACCCGCGGAATTCACACGACTCAAACAAATCCGGAACGGACAAACCACCAGAAATGAATAATTATTCTATCAAAGAAGTCAATTTGCCGCACATTGTTGCTACTGCGTTAATTGTGGCAGGCAAAAATGTCGAGCTGTCAGTACCAACTCTGTGTTCGCCACTTCTAGCAGCTTTCTCTCGTCGTTTTCGCTGCTTCTCTTTACAGCTAAATTATGTCCAAGACTACCCCCTACTCTCTTTTCATCAACCGTTTGTGCCGTCTGTACATGGGGTTGTATGTACCGGAGCAGTGTGCAACATGAAGATTTACATGCAAATATAAGCACAATCTCGGTGTATATGGACTCATTTTCCAGTGGTTGCAATCGTTTACCACATGCAACTTGTTTATTTTCGTGTATTTATTTATTTTTATTTTTGTTGCTTTGGATTTATCCAAATATTGTGCCAGCCAGTCTGAGCGTTCTGTGGCCATCCGGCTAGACTGGTGGTGAAGTTCAAGCTCGGAACGACATGACTGCATGCCGCATTAGGAAGGTCATATTGCAGTAAGATTCAGCATTTTCAATGATAATGTTTGAAATTTTACAATTCGTGTTTTCAATTTTCATATTCTACCTATTTTTCTTTTTCAAGTAGCTCAAATAAACCATAATCTTCAATCTTGTTCAAAGTCCTCACGAACATCTGCGTGTTGAGCTCTCGTTTCCACCCGCTAAATTCAATCAAACACACTTGAAATACAACCCCCAAGTTAAGGCATCGGGATCAATACGGCATCGTCCTTTTGCATTCTAGCACACCATCGCGTCCTCGCGTTCTTATGTACTTTTCATAGAGAGAACAAAAAAAAAAACACAGAAAAAGAAAAATCGCCGTCGTCGCCATGGGGCAAAAAGACCCATAAAACAATATTTGTCCCCGCACTCCTCCCCATCCAGGAATGTCCGCCGCCGAGTCGCGCCAAGTCAAGAAGCGCGCGGAGGACACTTTTTCGGTGTGGCACTTCTTCCACCATTCCAGTCAGGACGACGGGGCACGTTTTGACCCCATTAGATGGCGTCCTTTTAGAAACTCCTCCCCACAGCCTGCTTCGATGGAAAAGCGGAAAAAGCCTTTTGCTGTCGTGACATCGAAAATGTAACCAGCAGCAGGAGGGGGAGAACTCAGCGCGCCAAGATTAGGAAATTCTATTACCCAGATAATGACTTTATATTGGATTTGGAGGGCGCGTGCTACGGAGTTACGGCTCGACATATGCGCGGCGTCCGGGTCGTAAACTACTT
Organism: Culex pipiens pallens; assembly: GCF_016801865.2. Classification (NCBI taxonomy): domain Eukaryota; kingdom Metazoa; phylum Arthropoda; class Insecta; order Diptera; family Culicidae; genus Culex; species Culex pipiens. The sequence goes on from NC_068939.1 coordinate 26,812,655, forward strand.
GTTGCCGCGGTGGTTTGGGACGCCGAAATTGATGGTTTTATATCGCGCAGAATGGCGAGATTAAAAACAAACAGCGATTATTGGGTCTGGGGAAGTATGCTGGTCAGTGTTTTATATGGGATATATAAGGCCATATATTGGGATATCAACATAAATCGTTAAACGGTTGTATTGCAATCGTTAATCTGCAGAAATCGAAACACACATTTTTTTTAAATTTAAGTTTTAGAAAAATAAGGACAATACAGTCCCTTTATTTTACTCTAATAAAGACATTATCAGGGTGACCAATCAAATCCCATTTTCAAATTCCTGACTTTTCCATAAACTCAAAAAATATGCACTTTTTTTATCTAAATAATAATTTCAAACAAAAAAAAATGAAAAATTAATATCAAACACAGAAAAAAATCTAAACAAATTAAAAAAAAATCAAACTATTTACAGTTTTCGTAAAAATAAAATTTAACGACAAACTTCTAAAAAATACTTTGAAAATAGAAGCACTCATTATTTCGATTCAGGGTAGAAACATAAACAAATAATAGTCTTTGAAAAATAACTGAAAACTTAAAAACACTTATAACTTCAAAGTTAATTTTAAAAACTGGAAAACGTATAGTTTTTGATGCTTTAAAAACAAAAAGTTAAAGATTATTGAATATAACATTTTATCCTTGATTAACTTTGTTGTTGTTGTTAAGTTTGTTTGATAAATAGATCTTGATTTATAAAAAAAAGTGAAAATCAGTTATGCATTTAATATTTATTAGGATTTTTAATGTCTTGAATGGATTTTTCATTCTTAAATTGAAATAGTGAAAGAAACCTTAAATTTAAAATAAGTTACTTTAAAAAAATGTTGTGAATTTAATTTGAAAATGGTACAAATATGACAAAATTATTCTAGAGTTAGAAAATAATTTTCAAACAAGTATGCTTGGAATTCCCGACTTTAATTTTCAAACAAGTGTGCTTGGAATTCCCGACTTTTTGACAAAAAATCACAAATTCCAGACTTTTTCCCGGATTTTGACGAATTCCCGACTTTCCCGACTTGAGTGGCCACCCTGCATCATTGAATTGGATCGGTTTTATATCAAAATTAACTATTAAGACATATGATGTTATAAACGATTCAAAATAATTTGCAATGATTCTTATACAGTCTAGACTCGATTGTCCGAAGCCTCGATTATCCGAAGTTTCGATTATCCGAAGTAATCTGAAAAATCTTTACCATAAAATATTACCAAACAAAATTGCTAGAATTATTCTTAAATTGCTGATATTATCTTTCACAACGATAAAGTTCATTTTTCTCAGTACGATTACCACAAAAGGCACACAAATTAATTTGCGGGCTTTCTTGACAGCAAGTATCATGGGGACAGCTTGTTCCAAGGGAACGATAGTTAATCCATCATAAAATATTTACTTGCACTAAAATAAAAAATAACAGTGATAAGAAATGTTTTTAAGTGTGGTTCATTCCGTTGTACATAAAAATACAGTGGGCTTTAGGACCCTATTTCCTAAAACTGCACATTGCACAGTGCATTTGTAGGCAGTTCAGTTCGTTCTGAATTATCCGGAACTTTGATTGTTTGTAGGTTCGTCTATTCATAGTTTGATTATATTACATATCCGAAGTCCTTCAAAGAATTGTAGAGTCAGGATAAAAATGAAAACAGGTTTGAAATCTTGTTCGGAATGTTATTTTTGGATGTTCTTTAAAGAAACTTTGATAAACTGCACCGTTTTCGAGAAAAATCCTACTTTTCTAAACGGTCAGGCCAACTGCGTAAAGTTAACCGCAAAGATGATTCGTTGAATTGAATTGAATTTGAGTATGAATGTTCGCATAACAATACAGTTTAGAATCTACAGGGGAGGTTGTTTTTTCTGATGAAAAAACAAATCATGATTGTTGGTTGTTACAATTTCGATGGAAAATAAGATTAATATGATTGCGCCTCACACAATTATCAGTCAACGCCAAATTGGTGACTTTCCACGCATTGATTAATCCCCCCTAACAGCAACGTTCCCACCCCTAAAAATCAGTAATCCGACACTAAACACACCCGAGCATTGGCATCGGTATAATGCTGGCAACTTAAACTGCAATTAACACCAACGCCAGTCCGCGATTAAATATAGTCCTGAACTGCCGTCGTCCTCCTCGCGTGAGGTTGCTCTTTTCCTCGTTTGGCGCGCGCGGGAATTATAAATAGATCTCTCGGGTGTGTGTAATTTCCCCCTACTCCCAAGTTGGGGAAGAATAATCCACGCGCCAATTTTCTCAGGTTTTACCACTTAGTCGAAGGTGGTAGTGGAAAGATACACGCTGAGTGTTGCTTTGTAGTAGCCCCACGACGACGTTTGGGGAAACTCTCGATTTGGTCATCGGAACCAGATGTGCGCGAGTGACTCACGGATGATTCAACGCGTCAAAACATACGGTTATACTCAAAGGAGGTAGAGTCACGCCCCTACTAGCTTCCGTTGACGAGGTCAAGGCTTGAGACAGCAACGCAAGTCAGAGTTCGTTACAACCTCTCCAGGTTGACGAGTTATCTCCCTATAATTTGAGTTCATATTACTTCTAGCATGTCGTAGATAAGCAGGGGAACCCTCATCATTCGCAGGTTCCGTTTGCTGTGTAGTGGTAAAAGGGGAGCACTCCTCGCAATACAAACCCAGCACACTAGAGAGTGTGTAGTAGAAAAACAAGAAATTCAAGTTTACCTTTCGTCACTCCTCCGCGCGTGCCGTCATCGACTTGTCGAGAGTCGAGGGGGCGTTGTTCGTGCAGAATTCCGGTGGATGTGTCCGCCGGGTGGTGGTTGTGGTAGAGAGGACTTCCCGGTCTCTTCCGCCGGCCTGTCGTTTGTGTGTATTTACACACAGACCAGCAAGAGCAATAATTGTGTGACGTCACGTTTTTTGAAAATCTGCACACACAAACCTCACGCGCAGTCACGAGACGATATCGTCAACGGTGATTGTGACGGTAGTGTTTGCAGTGCCAAAAGCAACTCCAGCAACTTCAAGCTTGCAGCTTGTATCCCGTTAGCAAAAAAAAAATCCATACATCCGGAAACACTAACCCAAGTTCCGAAAAGGTAAGCAATATATGCAAATTTGCTGGTTTGTCTTCCCTTGCTCACATTCTACACACACTTGCTCATACTTGCTACCATACGTTCGCGTTATTACATTTTAATCAAGGTTTCTTCTTTGCGCGAACAGAGCACACAATTTCATTAAATTGAGCCGCTGCTGGCTCGACCTCCTTTCGGGTGATAGTGTGCGGAGAGCAGCTTTTTTTTTTTTGCTGTATTATTTCCCTCATGATGGTCCTCCCCTCGTTTCGAACAGCCGGTAAAGCCTATCCACACTCGCTAAGAATGAGACAAAATTTGTTGTTGAACTGATTAAGAATACAGCAACCACTAGCGTGCACAGGGTGGGGCAACATGGGGCAACTGCCCCACCATCCTCAGAAATTTGTTCTAAATTTGGTCAGGGGGTGTCCACAAATGACGTATTTTTCAAAACGTCCATATTATTGCCCCACCTTCCTCAAAGAGCTGGGCACGCTAGTGACAGCAACCTACATATTTTTAAACATTTTACAAACGCAAAAAATAGAACCGATGGAACATTTTGTACCAGTAGATCCCAAAAAGAATTCAAATATTATTTCAAACTGTTTCTAAAATTTCCCCTCTCTAAATTAATTTTGATATGTTTTATCTTAATTAAATAATATTTAGATATAGAATAAAACTTTTTTTTTATAGGTCTTTACAGTCCAGACTCGATTATCCGAAAGCCTTGGCAAAATTTAACTTCGGATAATCGAATGACGAAAAAAAAATTTTTTCGTTGTCTTTTTTTATTGTTGAGCTTTACTCTAAAGCGATGTAGAATCCAAGATGGCGGCCAAAATGACGATGATGAAATATTGAAAAAATGCATTTTTTAATGTTACGGGCAATCAAACATTCAAAATTGACTAAGATGAGGTCGCAGAACTCGAATTTGGTGTATAAAGTAAGAAAATAAAAAAAATACAAAAAAAATGTTGTTCGTGATTCGATTATCCGAAGTCCCATAATCGAATCTGGACTGTAGTGATATTTGAAAAGGTCCTATAATCATATAGAATCCCACATTTTTTTTTTTCATAATTCATGCATTCCCTCTTATTTTTAGAAAATTATAAAGACATTGTGAAAAATAAAATTAAGTTGAGGAAAATAACAACATTTGTTGTTGGACTTATTTTGAATTAAAAAGAAAAGAAAATAATTAAACTACAGTGCCATCCCGTTTTTGGCAACATGAGGTGATTTTTATGTTGCCTTAACAGGGATGTTGCCAAAATGGGAAATAATTGAGTATATTTCGAAAATAGAACTACTTTATATTTGTGTGGGAACCATCCATAAACGACGCTAACCCTTCAGAATTATGATAAGGGTTTAAGGAACCATCCGTAGATCAAATCATGAACGAAATAGAAGATTGTTTTACAAACAAAAATTAGCATGATTTTTTTTTTCAAATATCATACCTTAAAAATCACATTGTGATTTATGATTGATTAACGTGATTACTGTTTTAAATGCATAATATTTAAAATTTTATTCAAAAAAATATTTTTTTTTTCACAATGTTATGTAATTATTGAATGGCCCAAAAGACAAAACTTCTAATGAAAAAAAATGAAGGATTATTCTATCCCATGCAGTATTGAATGTAAGTAGATTTTTTTATTACATTTATGAAATAATAAGCCAAAGAATTTGTTAAGTTTTACACCCAAATCGAGGAACTTACAATAACTTTTGCTAAAAACTGAAATTTTGAAGAAAAAATAATAATACAATAGTAACATAATAATTTATTGTATAACATTTATTTTTGAAAAAAAAAAACACAAATGGGCCACTTCAAACTCTGAAGGTTTCTCCACATTTTTAAAGTTCTAAAATGAATATATTTTTGACATGAGTCGTACATTTCGAGCCAAACATTTCATTAGGGCACAAAACCAAAAACCGCGATTCGAGAAAATCGCTGGCAAAAAGTGGACAACTTGGTTCAATTCCTATTAAAAAAGAAAGATTGACTGGTGGTATTTTCACTAATGATACGATAAAACACATCATTATCCTCATCTCTGCTTTAATGCTTCTTAATTTATGTTGATTTTCGCTATAAAACTCATAATTTTAAAAAATCTCGTTATTGGGCCCTTTTAACTTTCCAACTGTTGTTCATAATAGGCCCTTTCTAAATGCAATTTCGAAGAGAGCTGAAAGGGCACTAAAGCGCTGTCACCTGATTGTTGTTTTTAATGATGTTTATTGGGCCTTTTTGTTTAGTTAGAAATACAGAGGAATTCAGCGGAAATTTTGATAATTGGTGAAGTTTTGTGATCGAATGTATGTGAAACATAAAAATTCTTCAAAAGTTTACTTAACAGCAGCCGCGGGGCCTAATTAAATATTGTGTTTCAACGAAATTTTCCAACGATTTATCCAACGATGCTAAGCCAAGTATGATACATAATGAGAGTGCTGAAAAAATCGAGTTTTGCAACGATTTGCAAACAACATTTCCAGAGTTTTTTTTGAAAAGGACCAATAAACTATTGTCTTTTATATGTTTATAGGACCTAAACAAAAAAAACTCTAGATTTGAAATTCATTTTTTTTTTCTTATTTCTTCATGGGAGTCCAATTTTTTTAGGACTATTTCTAATAAAACTCTAGATTTCTAATAAAGAATAAGTTAAAACTAAAAACTAATAAAGAATAAGTTAAAACTAATTTGAAACATCTTTAGCCAACTTAATTGATATCAAATGTATTGTATAACCCTGTACCTTCCACCCAAATGTAATATTTACAAACTTTTCACCGCAGCAATTCAACGACCAACATGCGCGATCGCTTTGCTATTCATGTTATTACTCCTTGCAAAAGAAAATACACAACTCCGATTCTTCAACGAATGTGTGTGCGTTGTTCTAATTTTTGGCCCTTTTATGTACAAATTTGTACATGCATGTAAATTCACACAAAATTCTTACACGTATTGGTGTGGTGGGGGAGCTCTCCCAAAAGAAAAATACACAAACACAAACGGCCGCCAAGCCGGCGGCTGTTTCGCTTGTTGACAATTTTTTTGACATTTCACTGCGCGTGTGTTGGTGGTGGGGCTGGCGTGAGTGTATTGGTGCGAGGCTGGCTATGTTTTGTAGTGTTATTATTGTTATTATTATATCCCACAATCTGTTTTACTTTCTCACTTTGTTACTTTTCGTTCGCTTGTTCTCTCTCGTTCATTCTCTCTTACTCTCACTCTCTCGCGGGTAACTTTATGTTTCTCCGCTGCAAAATCGCGATTGGTTGTGTGTACAATTTTTATTAACGTTTAATTGGACGTAATGAAATTGTATTATTATTTACAGTCGGACCAGGCGGTGTGTGTAAAAGAGTCATTAAATGTTTATTTATTTTAATTTTCACGTCGCACTGAAATTGCAGCAGCCCTTTTGGTATCTGTTTTTCTCCACGCACTTCATTTTCGATGCCAACTTTACATGTATTGGTGGGGAAAATCGTGGTGTTTGACAATTTAAAAGAGGCTTTTCTCTGGAACTCGTCCAGACGCGCACGATGAAGTCGCGTAAGGTGGGGACAAAAGTGGAAGAGAGGAAAAGGGAAATTCTCCCCGCCCGCTCCACATTTCTTCGAGTGGAGCAATGTCGTCACGGTTTGGTTGTACGACAGAGGGGGGGGCGGGTTGAGGGTTAAGCAGGCCGACACTGGGGCATCTATGCCTGTTTCTATGCTCTCTCTCACACACTGGGGTTGGTCGGTTCAGGTTTGATGCTATCGGAAGAGGAAGTGAGTTTCGTGGAGAAAGACCCAATTGGCACAGATAGAAATGGTGTTTCTAGATTTTGGATGATTTTTTTGGCAATTGAAAAATTTGTTTTTGTTTTAAATATTATTTGTTCGGTACAACAAAAAAGTTTACGTATAACCAAAATTTTTCTTTACCCATCTCAACAGTGCAACAAGTAACCTTAGTTTGATGCTGGAGGAGCGTTCTTTCGGAGTTGTTTACATACTTCCACCGCACCAAAGGGGTCGTGCATAAACCACGTGGTCTCCTTAGGGGGGGGGGGAGGGGGTCCGAAATCCGACCGAAAAAAACCATGAAAAGCCATGGGGGGGAGGGGGGGGGTCAACGGCTGACCACGTGGCCTTTAAAAAAAATCTTTTCTTAAAAAAAAACAAAAAAAAAGCGCTTTGAATTTACTTTTATGCATACATTTTTTGTTACACTTCAAAACCATACAATTATTGTGTTTAAAATTATTACTTATATTTCAATGTCATAATATTTTCCAATTCAATATTGAATTATATATTTCGGCAGATTCATATCAATACTTTGAGCCTGTTATTGATTGTACACTTTTTAATACTCATGTAACTACGTCTTGCAAAAGTTTAAAAGCTGTTAAAAAATAAAGTGACAGTATCCAAAGTTAATATACCCTAAAAAATGCGTACCAAAATGCAAACACAATTTCTCTTTTTTGTTGATGGTATCAAGTAGCTAAAAATGTGCTTGCAAATTTGCATTGAAAGCAGATGTAGTCTTCGATAGTTCAATTTTGGAACAACTTAAAAAATTAATATCGCTGACAATTTTATAAGATTTTTGTAACAAGGCAAAAACTAAATATGTATTATAAATGAAGTGTCTAAAAATGATTCTCTGCGAAAATTTTTTTTTTCAAAATCTCAGATCTTAGCTAATTACCGTAGCTGGTCCTATAAGTGATTGAAGAATCTTAATCGAAAGATTTCCTTTTGGCACTTAAAACAAACTCAAGATATCTTGTATCTCCTCTCTCATGCAATATTTTTTTAAGTACAAAGAAACTAAAAACCCCAATTTCAGGATTATCGCACAAAATTTCAGTATCACTACCTCATTTGCAAGTGAAACATCTAACATTAAAAAATAACCAGTAACGAAAAAACGAACGATACATACTTTAAGATTCCCCAAAAGATTTGATGAATATTTTGGTCTAAAATATATTCCTTATTTCATGGGTTACACAATTTGGATTGTTATATTACATTACATTTCATAAAATACACGTTTACTATCCATCGTCAAAGTTGTAGGTATTTTTTTTTAGTTTTTTTATGTTAATAGGGACCATCTCTTGAGCCAAAGAGAAACATGGGCAAACATTTTAGATTTTTAGAGAAAAAAAACGAGCTTCAAGCAAACATTGTTTTTGTTTCTCAATTAATTTAAAGATTAAAAAAATAGGGGCCAAAGGTGCCCTTTCCTGAAAATATTAGTTTTTCTTTAAGCTGAGAAAATATACTATACCCTCAACTTCATATTTGAGATAAAACCACTCAAATATGTAGACACATTAAAATAATTTAAGTTTTAAAGAGTCATTTAATTTTTAAATGCCGATATCAATATGTGAAATAAATTTCAATACAATGCCGTTAAAGATCAACATAAATAAAACTCCTTAAAAAAGATGGAACGGTATTTTCAACTCGCTGGTTCTCGGGCATAACTCAACCAACCGGGACATTTTTTTTTTTTTGAGTGAATTATAAGGATGTCTAGATGATCCTTAAACTTTGCAGAACTCGATTTGGTCAAATCTGTAATTTATGCGATCAAAAACGTCGTTCCAACTTTTGTTTGCTCTAGTAAAAAAAATCGCCCGAAAATCCGCGGAGACAAGCCCGAAAACCTGTGAGTTGAAGTTACCGTTCCAACGTTTTAGGGAGGCTTTGGCATCCGTGTATATTGGACATGCGTTGGGCGTCCCAGTATTAATAATTTCAAAGATATTGAAAAGATTGAAAAATTAACTTATTCAATATTTTTTTTGTATTTATTTTGAAGTAATATCTAAGCAACCAAAAGTTGGATCAAAAATCTTAAATCGTAGATAATTGCTTATTTAAACAACTGAAAAAAATGTAAAATAAATTCCAAATTTTAGCTCAATCTTTTTTTAATTAATCAAAACACGTAGTCGATAGCAAAATCAATTTAAAGTAAGAGTAAGACTTAAACAATTTGGATGTCCATGACTAAAAGAATGATTTTTAGCGCGTTGTCTACAACTTTTCCAAAGACACGAAATCGATTTTGGAGCAATTCTATACAAAATCGGTCTTTGTTCTTAAATTTTAATTTTTGATTTTTTTAATCCGTCTGAAACCTTTTTTGGTGCCCAAGCCATTTTGCATCATTAGTTTGTCCATATAGTTTTCCATACAAATTTGGCAGCAATGAAAGTTAAAAAATCTGTATCTTTTGAAGAAATTTTTGGTCGATTTGGTGTCTTCGGCAAAGTTGTAGGTACACGGAGAAAAAACCGTTCCGAAAATTGTGAACAACGTACCACGAATTCGGGAACAACGTGATTTCTACGGTACGCAAACGTACCATGAACAATTTCCATGAACAAAATCACTTTCGTGAACACCTGTTCACGCCGCTAAATCGACCAAACCCCCTAACGGATTTAATTGGAACTAAACCATTCGATTTCCTTGAGCTTTGAGCTTTTAAGCGTCATTGTATGGTAACAGCGCCATCTATATGTTGTCCGTAAATCAAAATGAAAGCTTTTGCCCTGACATCTGGTGGTCGGTATTGATAATAAGAACTTCGTATTTGGTTTAGATTTGAAAAGAAATAAGAAAAAGAAAAACAGAAACTACTGTTTATTTATTAAATGAAAATAACATTTTCGCCACAATAATTGCACTATTTTCTTCTTAAAAATAAATCCGCATGCCACTAGGTCTCGCTCAATCCGGTCAGGTTGGTTCACGTGAGTTTAGAGTCCGAAAAACGATTTTGAACCTCCCGGATCGTTTCCGCTTCTTCTCGACTGCATCACCGGAGGCAGGACAGGGAAAGCAACTGCAATTAGCTCTTCCACTCTTCTTTCTGGCCAAAATCCTGGAACAAAAGCAAACTCGTTAGAAAACAACCAAGGAGCGCGGTTTTTTTTCGAAATTCGACAAAAAACAAACTTACCGGGAATGAATTGCCAGATTCCATGTCTTGCCGGCCAGGGCCGATTCGCCATTGGCCGGATGCGATCGCTTCAGGTCCAAACTTAAAGAGAACGGAATCCGGGAGTAGCAGACCGTTGCAGCGGGCAGATTTTTACTGCAATAAATGAAAACATAGGCAAATAAACAGAAATGTAAACATGTTTATAAAAAATAACTTACCACAGATAGCAAACCGTAGTTTTTTCCCAAATTCCTGAGACTGGGAATGACCAATTCTCCAAAAACGGTCCATTTCAGCTTGAAAATGGAAAAAATCGCGACGGACAACTCGTCCATACTGGTTTCACAATGGCGACTGAGCTTTCAAGGGAGCGCGCAGTGAAAACGAAACGCGAAAAAAAGAAGATTGTTCAAAAATTACGTAACGTAAAGTTTTTTTTTATTATTCGAAGTAAAAATTTAAAAATGACCGGGAAAATTATTTCATTAATTGACAGATGAAATATTTTAATGTTTTCAATTATTTTTTATTATAAAACAAAAACTTGTTAACATGAAGAATTGGGTCCTCAAATTTAATTTAAATGGCTAGTTTGGTAGAGTTCTAAAGCTTATGTGAGAGCCCCGGTTCAATACATCATACAGAAACATAAGCTGCGAACCCATGATTCGACATTTTGGAATTTTGAAAGTCTGGAACGGATTAATTACCCCCATTACCCCATTATCGGTTTACCGCACGGACAACGTGGAAATAGGGTCCTTAAGCCTTATGGAAATTTTTATGTGCAGCGGTGTAAAACACGATTAAAAACCATTTCTGATCACTTTTTTTTTCATTTTCATAAATAAAATAATTGACAAGACAATTTCTTTTCGATGCATCAACTATGGTCCCCTTGGAACGAGCTGTCAAGTAGGACCTTTTCTGTCAAAAAGAACCGCGCAGATATTTTTTTAAATTGATTTAAAAATCCATTTTAAATCCGTTGCAGTCGTTAAAAGGGTCACTGTACTTTTTTATTTAATTTTAGTGGAAAAAATCAATTGGGTCCTAAAATGCAGTTTAAATTGTTGATTTTATTTTCACAACGATAAGACCACAGAGGGTGTTAACTAGATTTTTGAATATTTTTTAAAAATTAATTTCGCGGCCCTTCTTGACATAAAAGGTCCTACTTGACAGCTCGTTCCAAGGAGACCATAGTTGATCCACCGTGAAATGTTGTCTTGTCACTTTTTTTTGCATTAAAATGAAAAAAAAAACATATCAAAAATGTGTTTTTTACCGTTGCACATAAACATTTACAAATGTCAATGTCATTCCTGATGACGGAAGTATTTTTTTATTTTATTGCTTTTAACATCAAATTCGAGTTCTGCGACCCCATTTGAGACAAATTTTAATAGTTGTGTTTTTTTTTTTCAATATTTCATAACCATCATTTTGACCGCCATCTTGGATTTAAAAATTATAACCACTTTAGCTTAGATTAGGGGTGGAGGGGGGGGGGGGGTAATATTTCAGTTCGACAATCAAAAATAAAATAAGCAAAAAAAGTTTCGATTATCCGATGTGAATTTTGCCAAGGCCTTCGGATAATCGAGTCTGGAATGTACAATGACACAAAGCATCCTACTTGTCAGCTTGGTCCAAGGGGACCATTGTTGATCCATCGTGAAATGTTGTTGTCAATTTGTTTTTGCTATGAAATGAAAAAAAATATCAGAAATGGTTTTTAATCGTGTTTTTTACCGATGTTCATTAAAATTTACAAAGGGCTTCAGGACCCTATTTAAGCTTAATTTTAGGACCCAATTAACTTAGTTTTTTTTTGTAATTCAAAAACCTTTCTAGATTATTTGTACCACTTAACAATTGAATCATAAATAAATATTTTAAAATAATTTGTAATCCGAAAGTTCGGTAATGGCTCAAATGTGGATTGATCATCGGAAACTTGTTCGAACAAGTCCAAAATCGTACCACACTACACGAGAACAAAAGACTGCGGTTCACTGGTGTGAGCGCAAGAAATGTTATAAAGCTCCTTAGACCAAAAACAGTCCACAGGTAGGTGGCGTCACAAAACCATGTTATTTAGGGCCATCTATTGGCAACTAACATGAAACATGAAAGCTTTTTTCAGACATAAGATTCAGTTCGTGCTTCATGAACTATGCGCTCGATATCGTGTTTTTTTCTCCATAATATCATGAACAAGTTCACGATTTTATGAACAGCGAAAGTACGCGATTTCATGCACATTTGTTCACGAATTTCAGAACGGTTTTTTCTCCGTGTATGGATAAGGACTACACTGAAAAAAATGATAAATGGTAATTTACTTTGCTGATTTTTAATTTCACTTTTTGTCACTAAAACATGATTTGCAAAAAAACACTATTTTTATTTTTTTTATTTTGCCAACTTTTCAGAAATTTCCAGAACGGCCAAAAAATCGTTGTTTGAGTTATGAATTTTTGAATCAATACTGATTAAAAAAAATCGGAATATTGACCGCAACATAATTTCAATTTTATTTTTCGATGTAAAATCGAATTTGCAATCTAAAAGTACATAAGTGAAATTTTCATAAAGTGCACCGTTTTCAAGTTATAGCTATTTTGAGGTAACTTTTTTTTAAAAATAGTTGCAGTTATTAATTTAAAAAATTTAGTGCCCATGTTTGCCCAATTTTGAAAAAAAAATATTTTTGAAATGCTGAGAAAATTCTTTGTTGCTTTGTTGCTGAGATATTGCCATGCAAAGATTTTAAAACAGAAAAATGGATGTTTACTACCCAAACAACCCAAAATTTTCTTATGTCGATATCTCAGCAACTAATGGTGCGATTTTCAATGTTTAAAAATAAAACTTTCGTGAAATTTTCCGATCTTTTCGAAATCAATATTTTCAAAAAAAAATTAAGACTAACATTTCAAAACGTCGTAATATTGAATGATTGTCCCTGTCTCTGATTCTTGTATGGAGAAAAAAATTAAACAGCTCGACTTTTTTGGACACACTGAATCATTGGAATCAATCATGCTTAATTAAAAAGAAAAGTTGCTGTAGTTTGGATTTTTATGAATGTTTGGAATAAAATAAATATTAACTAGGAGCTTTCATAACTAGATATTTTCCTTAAAATAAAATGAAAATATTTTTTTCATGAAACAAAACTTTTCTATTTAATTTCGATTTTAAGAAAATATTTAAAAGCGCATTTAAATTAAATCATGAATGCTGTTTATATATCAAAATAGCTTTAATTCTTAAAGCATATTTATTCTGGATGCAATTAATTGCACTGCAATTCCATAATTTTGAATACATATGTTTTACTAAGTTGCTTGTTTTGTTGAGAGTATTTTTTACTTTCTGTACCATTTCAATAAATTGTTATACTGTTATTATTTACCTTAAACTTTGTGATATCATACTTTTTTCACACTTTTAAGTGAATTTCTGTTTTTTTTATATATATGATTAAATTGGTTTTAATGGTGTTACAGCACCTACACAAATTAAAATGTTTTCTATTTGACCCAATGTCACCCCCTCTAAAGGGTGAGTTTGAGTTAATTTTAAAACGATTGGCATTTATGAACGGTGTGATTATACTAGCCATATTCTGGGAAAATGTTGGTAAATTCAGGAGCATTCCCCAACATTATTTATTTCGATATAATTTGAAATGTTTTTATTGTGTTAAAATAACAACAGTAATATCGTTTTTTGACCAAAAGTCACCACCACTGACGGTACATCATTTGTGGATAAACATTTTTGAAATCTATACTTATTTTGTTTTTTTTTAAGATTTTTCACCTGGGAGGAAAAAGCCACGTGGCCATATAGGGGGGGGGGGGGGTTGGCGTGAAACCACGAAAAACCATGAGGGGGGAGGGGGGGGTCAAAAATTCTCCAAAAAAAGGCCACGTGGTTTATGCACGACCCCAAACCGGGGAGCAGTGCATGTTCTGCTTCCCGAAGCCACGCCCATCGGAGGTGGTGGTGGCACTATCTAGCGTTTGGTGGTCATTCGGTATGAATAAATACAAACTGTTTAATAATTTAGGGATGCTGCAAGGTGGAAAAGACAGAAGAAGAGTTTGCCAAAATTTACATCGATTAGAGTTCAGGGTTTGGGGTGAGAAGTCACGTTTCAAGGTTGGTGTGGCATTGTTGGAATGTTGACACTGATGGAGTGAAGAGTTTCACCTTTTTTAAGGGGATAAGGGAAACTTTCCACGGTATGTTGGGAAGTTTTGAGGAAGGTTTTGGATACGCCCTAAGCAAGCGTTACGACCATTAGTAAGCAAACGGATTCTTGGTTCAAAAGAATAGTTCAATGTTTCACAAACTAAAATTTAAGTTGAAAATTTTAAAAATCTGGGGAAGTTTGATTGTGCATTTCTCGGGTGAGTTTTCAAAAAGCCGTAAGAGCCACCGTGACCTCTGACACTAATTTTCGTTTTTCTCCAAAATTAAACAAAATTTCATTTATTTTTAGTTTGGGGCACTTGAAGGACGTGTAGATGAACAATCTCAAGCATTTTTGATATTGGTTTTTCGTAAGTAGGTCGAATACCGATGCAAAAAGGACTTTGTTTACCAATGGTTCTTACGGCTTTTTGAAAACTGATCCGAGATTTGCTCTACGTTCTACAGAGTTCAAACCAGATTTAAAAAGCAGTTCAACTCAGTATGGTTTCAGACCCAGAAATCGAAGCGGACACGCATGAACAAACCCGTAGATCTCCTCAACAGGCACGACGGGTCGACGACAAGGACATGCCGCGGGCTGGCACAGCCCGCTCAGCGGATTATACGAGACGAAAATTTATGATCGTATTTCCAGTCCGGCCGGCACCGTCCTCCCCCTGTGGGACCAACTCACCCCGTCTCTACCGAGTTTCGACGACGACGACGACGACCAGTTCAGAGGCTCCATCCTGGATGCTGTTCCAGGCCGCGCGCAAAAACCCATAAAATATGTCATATCACACTTGCCTCGATGTTGACTACAAAGAGGAGCGTCCTGGTCTCTTGGAACGGCTTCTTGCCGAACATTCTCTGCCTGCCGGCGAGTTCACTCCTCTGTTTCGGGCTCCATTATTGTGCCGTATTTCAGAACGGAGCATTTTTTGCCACCTACTTCAGAGCGTGCGGTTCTATAGCATAATCTAGTTATTCCCGGTTGTATCTCTCTCTGTATGTGAGTTCCCCAGGATGTAGGTGAATGTATGAGCTGTGAACAGCTCCCACACTCGCCGCTGTTCAACGAAGCGTTCCCTCGCCGTGATAAGACACACCAAAGTTAGGGGGGGCAAGTGGGGGATCTGCGAGGCCCAACATGGAGAAAGCAAGCATAAATAATGCAAACTGCTTTATGTTGTATACTACATAAATGCCGTTTTTTAGTTGTTTTTGGATTTTTCCTTTGGCGCTTCGTCGAGCTATGTACTCGTGGGGCTCCACAGCATTGGTTGCTACATCTCTCTAGCCACAACACGATGAAGCAGAGAAGCTGGAATGATATGGCTCTTCACAGCCAACCAGCAGCAATCTCCCACCCCATTCGATGATGCTGATGATGAAAGGAATGGACGGTCGACCGTTTTGAGTTTCATCTGACTTCATCGAGAGTGATTCTGTTCTATAAGGTGTAACACGCACTTCTAGAGCAACCTAGTGCAGGTGGGGTGTATTTGAACCTTACGCCGTCAGTTGAGGCTTGTGCGAATTGTAGAGCAAGATGTCAACGTCAGCTGATTAAGCCGACCGAGGTCTCGCGAGATCATAGAGATGATTTAGCTGAAAGCGTTCAAGCAAGTTCACTCGTGAGCTCAATCAGACGCAACGCTAATTTGCTCTGACGAGTTGCTACTGTTTGTCACTACCACACCAATCGCTATTGAATACTCTCTCTTCTGACTTCTCTTTTTCTCTGATCAGTTGTCGCTTTGTCGCTCCAAAACAATTCAAAATATTCTGCTATCGGCTTTGTTTTAATCATTGATTCGTTTACTTCAAATCAATGCTATCAAAAATATTTTGTTTACATAACACCAAAAACACATTTGACAGCAACTTTCACTATACAAAATTAAAACTGACGATCAACTGTGGTAGTGCAGGTCAAACGAGTGTCACGCTGGTATTTTGTTAGCTTCGCTCCTAACTGAGCATATTAGCACCTAAACTCCCAAGCTCGAGAAAAAGGGGGAAATTGTATTGCTTTTTTCTCGAGCTTGGTAGTTTAGGTGCTAGTATGTAACTGTCGCCGACGAGCGTAGTAGGCCGAGCAATTCACGCAGTTTATGAATTGCTGAGAATAAATCGGACCAATGGAACACCCGATTCGAATGGTAGAAATGACAGTTCTCCCATAAGGAATACATTGTAGAAAGAAGCAAAAACTGCTCGAATGGAAATGCTCCATTGACCGATGCAACTGCTTGCAAATAGTGGTATAAATATCTACAAAAGACACGACATCTGTAGGAAAGTGCCTCGAAATGCTTGAAACTCATTGACCATTTGATTGGTTGGAGATGCCAACCAATAGACATCCAGGATCATTATTTAGTGTAAACCAATCAGGGATCAAGATTAAGATCTCTACGATTTAGATGTCTCTGCAATCGGGGTACGCAATTTTGACAAGTATTGGCATTCTTAAGCTAAACGACATACGACATCTAGTGTTAAGTAACAGAACAGAGCGAAGGATGTCGATTGAAATTTTTGCCCTTTGAGGTTATGTATGCGAATTCTGTTTTGTTAAATTCCAGCGTTCAAAACAACTTTTGAGCAAAAATTCGAGCTGATACTTTGTTAACTTTTGATGCTCTATCATTTTAAACAATATTTTTTTTTCAAAATTATTTTTTTTCAAAATCTTTTTTATTGCGTTAATTTATAGAGGGCAAAAAGTTTACACTCGTACTACTTGATTTTTTTCTCAAAAGTTGTTCTAAGAGCTGTAAATTCAATTTTAAGTTTGCATTCCTATATAACCGAACAGCGAAAATTTGAATCGTCATTCTTCGATGCTTTGCGCCATCTGCCGGAATTATGGAGCTTTTAATCGCGAATTCCGAGGCACTCACCAACCGTTGTCATATCACATTAAGCATTTCTAGATCGTGGTAGGACCCTTGCACAAAGTTGGCGGAAGGAAAATATTATAAATGGGAGATTTATAAGTAGCAAGTTGTTTTTTACCTTCCTAATAAAAAAAATGTACAGCTCAAAATATTCTATCGGTAAAAATTGCGTTTTTCAGAAAAAAAAAACAAATTTTCATACTAACGGATATATAAAAAATACCTTTTTTTTTAGTTTCTAGTTAAAAGAAAAGCAATACATTTTGAAATGCGACATATGATAAAAAATATTTACAAATTATTAAAAATTACTTGAGCCATCATGCGCCTCCTTCCATCATACTTTATATGGAAAAAAACGTTTATTCTGAAAAACACAATTTTCATCGATCGAATGTTTTTTAGAGTTTTTATTTTCAAAAAGATCCTTTAAAGTTTAAACAAAATTTTCATTTTATGCTTTTTGGGTGATTTTGGTGAATTGAACAACTGACTCAAGGCGGTTTCAAAAACACACAAAAAGCGAAAACTGAAGATTTTGAATCGTACATAATTTTAATAAGGAAGCTGAAACACAACTTTCTACGTATAAATCTCCCATGGCTCATCTCGTTTTATATATTTTTATCATTCTAGTCAAGTTGTTGAATTGGAACTTCTAGACCTATTTACAACCTTTTCTAACTTGAAGTGTTTTTTTAAAATTGCAAAACTCGACATTTCTGAAGTTGATGTCAGTAAACGCTTCAGTTTCGGCAAGGTATGATAGATTTTGGCTTTGTGAACATGCTTTAATCGAAAGAATTTAATTTTAGTGAATTTCCTGCCAATAAATAAAATTTTAAATTTCGGGTGTAAATGGTATGGAACCATTTTAACAACCATGCGCACCCACGTTTATCTATGGGGGTTGGAAAAATAATTGTTTTTTTTTAGAGGGTGTGTATGGTTATTTACGATGATTCCATAGCACCCAAAATTTACAATTTTATTGATTGACAGGGAATTCACTAAAATTTAATTCTGTCGATTGGAGCGTGTTCAGAGAGCCTAAATCTGTCATACCTTGACGATACTGATCCGTTTACTGACATCAACTTCGAAAATGTCGAGTTATGTTTTCTTCATTGTTGTTCACTTAATTAAATTAGTTAAAAAAAAGCACAACAAACAAAACCTTAGAGGCACTTCCATGAATCACTAGAATAGCCTGATACCACTCATTCGCACAACGCGAAGCTAGTCGGAAATCGCCGCTCAAGGCGTATTAAATCAATTAGGCTTATAAACGCACATCAGATAATGATTTTCCCATGAAAACGAGAGCTGACTGCCGGGGGCAGCACACTGCTCGCTCTCCATGGTGACAACCTGGAAAAAGTGCGATACCACCGCGAGTCCGCCGCACGCTTCACGATTGTCGTCGGTGCCAAGAGTCGTTTAACTCTTAATTATCACGCTCTGGAGAGCGCTCCACGAATCGAGCGGGAATGCACTGTGCAAAAAATCTGTTTCAAAGTGAGAGGGAACAGCTCTGAATTTGGGAGGAAAAAGCCCATTTGACAATGACTTCTCTCAATCCAAATTGAGAGCGTTATTCTCTCGAGTGGATGCTGTTCAAGTTCCACTTTCTTAGGGTTTCGCTTGATTGTGATTCCAAGTGAAGTTTTTTCACTGTTCAAGCCACACGCGACCACCAGATAGAGCCGCGACCACAACTGTCACATAGTCGTTAATGATTCGCGGAGCAACGGCTCAGAAAAAAAGGAAGGTAAAACAGTATCACCGTCAGTCGGATGTGTTTGTGCGAATGCGATACCCCTAGTATTTGCACGGTCTCTCTCTCTGTTTGCTGTTTGTGGTGTGTTGTTGTGTGAAAAAATATAATCACCTTAAACGACGTTGACGACTTTGTCGAGCTGAAGTATCTCCTTAACCGGGGCGGGCGTCCAATCCCCCCCAAGAAGGCGAAGGAGGACGACGGGTTACGGCAAACCCATTCATAGATGATTCTTGCTCTTTTCTAACGCAATGCGCCATTCCGGAGAGTTGTTTGCACGACATTCTCCAGATTTGGCGAACTTGTTTGCTTTGGGATTTGGCGTGTTTCGTCGAGAGGAAAGCGAAAGTTTGTGCTAGGGAGTTCTTAAGAGTGTCCTCTGAGTATCGGTAATCCAAACTTGAGACGTCAGTCAGAGGTGAGAACTTCACAGGTCTGTCGACAAAAGCAATTGCCAGAAAACTAGTCTTCACGTCTAGTTCGCAGCGCTCTCCGTCCGGATTTCCTCCAAACTAGCCCCTCGGCACCCACCAGACATTCTCACATGGCCAGACTCGGCGCGTCCACGTATTATCACGAGTCGCGTTTTGTTTTGCTGTTTCGTTAAGTTTAACGACCTGTTCGCGCGCGCTTCTCCGTGCACCTCTAATTCCGCGCTCATTTCTACCGACGAGAAGTCTCACATCTGCTCCCTTGCGCGGTCTTTCCGCCGAAAAGTTGTGCCAAACGCGGACACATAAGGCACCCTTCGGGGTTCTTTGGTGTTGGTGTCTTTGCCGGTTTTCGAGCGCGAATTGCGCGCTGCAAAGTAGGGCAAACTTCAACGGCTGCACCGTGTGTACGTGGGAACGCTGGTGTTAACAGTGCAGCGGTAGCGATTAATTTAATTATCCGATCTAACCTTGACGGAATCAAGTTCAAACCCCTGTTTTAGTCCGGGCCAGGGCAGGTACGCTCTGCTGAACAGGTTTCCGAGCGGCTTCGCGTCAAAGTGGAGCAAGCTGGATAACGCAGCAGAACACCACACTTGCACCGCAGACGACCTTGACGAGGTAGCTGAACTGTCGGTGCAGATATCCAGCGATTGGCAGTGGGTGTAACTGTTCCAGGCTGTACCCACCAAACAAAAAAAAAACCCTTGCAAACCTATTCAAAAATCGATGCAAAAATGTTCCCACCACCCGACCCGGAGTCTATTGATCCGGTTTTGTGTGGTACCACGCGCCAACCGACACCAACCTACACACCACCTTAACAAAAAAAAAAGTGTGTGAGTGGGTGGGGTGGAAGTTCTGCCAGCAATAACCCATCAAACGGCTCGTCTCCCCGTCGTCATCTGGTGGCGGAGGAGGCACACTGCTGTTGTGTGTTATGTACTTTGTGTATAGCTCCTATCGGGTTTGGGGCTAGCTCCAGAGGGTACATAATGATGAAGCCGACCGTCCTTTTCGTGTTGTTTCTCGGTGCGGAATACCGGCACTACTGCCAAGCAGGAAGTGTCCCACGACAGGAAAGTAGCACGCACCATCGGCGGCCTTTTAGCGCTGTCTCTGTCTCTGTCATAATTCTTGGTCTGGTGTATTTTGCGGGACTATTTCCCTACCACGCTACCACTCTGTTCGGAAGGAATTAGTTCAAGGAAGACTACTTGCTGTACAAGGATTTTTGTTACACGAAGATTTATTGTTATATTTCTTAGGATTCTCAGACATTTTGTATTCTCTTACTTATTTTTTTTTTTGGTTAAGCATCAGTTTGACAAGATTATCAGATTCTTGGAATAACATAAGGTAGAAAGCATTCCCTCGCAATTATCGTGGCAATGTTTCGAAGATAGACTTCATTTCATCGTAGTTATTAGTACATCGGACAAACGCGCTGTATTCAGTGTGATTCCTAGCGAAAAATCCCCAATTCAGATAAAAGTAGATAAGCATATGTATGAATCTGGGGTATAAGTCAAAGTGCCATCTTTAAAATTATTTAAAGTTGGAAGGATTAAGCTATGCTATACAATTTTAAGGATCTTCAACAATGTTCGCTAGGACACACAACTCAAGGATTACGCACAGATCAGAAATGGTCTCGCAAAATAGGAATTATGATCAAAAGTGCATTTAATTTGATCTTTTTGGACAGTATTTGGCATACATGAGTGTGCTTACTCGAGGCGGTGCTGTTGCTGGTAAGTTTATGGCCTAAATAGTTATTTTGGGGCATTAATCGAGCAAAATACTCTCTATATGGCGAAGATAGATATTTGATTAGAATACGCATAGTTCCCCTAATATTTTTATCTGTAATTTTTCAGGGATGCTTTTTCTTCGTGATATTTTTTCAAACTGTAAAAAACATTTTTGGAAAAAAATACTGAACTGACTTCAAAACGGTACCCTTTGTTTTTTTTTAAAAAAAAGCTCGGAAGCTATTTTCGCTTAATTGCTTCATATAAAATAAAAAAATTAACCCTTTTCCCCTCAAATAAGGGAGGTAAGATTGGGTCAAAGTTTTTTTTATTTTAACATTTCTCAGGTTCCCTCAATGATAATAAATTTTGTTAAAAGGGACTTTGACTTAACTGAAAAAATCTCGTTCCTGGAACAAATCCTGACATTTTGGCAGCTGTCTAATATAGGGGAAATATACCCTTTCTAATCAAACACCTATCTTCGTCATATGGAGAGTTTGATGCTCGATTAAAGCTCCAAAAATACTATTTAGGCTGTAAACTTACCAGCAACAGCACCGCCTCGAGTAAGCACGCAAATGTATGCCACTTACTGGCCAAAAATATCAAATTTAATGCACTTTTGATCATAATTTCTATTTTGCGAGACCATTTCTCATCATTTTGGTGGCACACACATCCACACGCAAGATCAGAGGTAAACTGCTTAACGAAAGTCGCCATCAATATCTTTTCACTTGCACTAACGATTTCAAAGCGCTTAAGATATGAAATTGCTTCCAACTACCGGCCACATGTTCTTTTGACCATTACTTAGTCACTCACTTGAAAAATAATCCCGAAACATGTAAATAATTAGCAAGCGCCATCAAAAAAACAAACGCGCTAAGTCTTTTGACGTTTCAATTTTGACCACCCATTCTAATCGAAGGCTGAAGAAAACCGAGCGAGAAGCTAAGGCAAATAAAGAACAAAGGGTGGCCACCAACACCACCAGCAGCGCTTGTGGTGTTGCCAGGAAACTTTCTCTATAAATGCTACTTTTCGTGAGTGTTCGCTCAAAATTTCATCAATTTTGGCAGCACGAAGCAGACCCAAAGCGTTGGAAGAAAAAAAGAACTAAGCTAAAAATACAAAAATGGGCGTGGCCCAATGCACACGACTGATTAGAATGCGTTTTTGAAATATTTTTTTAAAATGCTTGTAAAAGGAATAGCATAACTTTTAATAAAAGTGAAAATAAACAGAAATGTTCACAAAAAGGTTGCTCTACTCGTTGGTGTACTTGGTTTTACTGAATTTCAAGGAACTCTCCAGATTATCCAGCATCATTCAAACAAGACCGCTTATTTGGCTACAAATGGGTTTATTTCCCCTATATGTACGTTTTAAGCCAAAAATGACCTCTCGAATTTTTTTTATATTTATTTTGCAATTGCCCGAAAAGTACCCAAATGTTTGAAAAGTTCTTCAAATTCCACCATATTTTGGGAAAATACTAGTAAAATATGAATTCTGGAGTTTTTTTTTAAAGGTCCAAAAAAAAGTAAAGCAATTCAGTTTAACAACCCCGGGTCTTTTGTGGTCTCTGTTGCAAGTTTCTGCTCATTTCTAGGCGTCCGAAGGTTATGTGTGGTGAGTCACCCAAAACCTCTTTTAGGCAAATGGACCGACGTTTTACTTCCCCATCCGATAGAAGGCCATGAGGATAAGGCGGGAATCGAACCCGCGCCCGTAGCAACTTAGGGATCGGCAACCGAAGCCGCTAACCACCGCACCACGAGGCCCTCAAGGTCCAATAAACCAAATTTTCAGTTTTTGCTTTTTGGGTGTTTTTTAATACCCCTGACTCAAGGCGGTTTCAAAAACACCCAAAAAGCAAAAACTGGAAATTTGGTATTGGACCTTTTTTTAAAAAAAAAACTTAAAAATTCTACGTTAAAAGATGTTCGAAATTATTTAAATTATTTTTGTTACTAAGAAATTACTAGAGATGTATCGTTTTTGACCCATAGTCACCCCCACTGACGATATTTGAAAACATTTATTTATTAAAGAATCTTTGTTCGTCCCTTTAAACCAGAATTGTTACAAGATAGATCTGTTTATGAGCAATTTTCTACGAAATTATTTGGCTCAAACTTTGTGAGGGCCTTCCCTATGACCAAAGAAGCTATTTTGTGTCATTGGTTCAACCATACCATTTTGGCACCTGTCCATAAATGGTACGTAAATATTCGAAAATCTGTAAATATTGAAGGAACCAAATTCTGATCAATTTGGTGTCTTCGACAAAGTTATAGGTATTGATGAGGACTATTAAGAAAAAATGGATTATAAATTGTTTTTGTGACTAAGAGAAAAAAAAATACACAAAACAAAATAAAAATTTAAAAAAAACTGATTCTAACGGGTCAAATTAGCAACCAGTCCCCTAAAATATTTTTTTTTAATAACAAAAAAAAAATTAAATCAGTTATGACTCAAACTAACACCTTTGGAGTCACCCTAAGCTATCAACGGTGCCAACCTTCTGTGGCCGAATGGTTACGGGTTTCGCCTCATAAGCGGAATGTCATGGGTTCTTCTCAGGGTGGCAGCCTTAGGTTTAAGTTCAGAGGTAGCAGCAACCGCATGAGTATAAAACGGTTGCTTCACGTGCTCTTCAAGCATGTGATCGATCTTGGGATATTCCTTTGCGCCTCTTCCCAAAATACTTTCCTCGTGTCTTCGCATGTAAATAATGCCCAGCCGATCGGTATTGCACTGCAGTCCAGTCGCATTGTCCAGATCAGAGCAAAGGGAACACCGCAAATATAGCACCACAAAAGACAATTGTCTTTACAAGAACCCGCGCGGCAAATATTAGCTGCTGGGAAGAGCTTGAAAAATGACACGAAAAAATTGTCACCGCGGTTCTAGCGATACATAGCGCACAAGGCACAAGGAAAGGAGTTTACAGCATCTGGATGGAACAGCACTTTTCCTCTCAATAGGGACTGTGTTATAGATCTGGAAATGCTTAATAACAGTAAAAATGGGTAACACGCTACAATAGTTCTCGTAATCAGGATTAAGTGGCTTAATACTCAAACAGAAAAAAAAAAGCTATCAACGGTTCATCACAGTACCCCTAAGCCAAGCAGTTGTTATTCTGTTTGGCACTACCTTGCTGCACGTGCTTCAGATAAGATACGACTGCTCGCTCGGTGATGTTCAGCAAACACCCATCGATTCAATTGGTGGCGCTAATGGCACATATCAACGATAAAGTTCGAGTAAATTAAAGAGTCAAACCGGTAAAAACGTTGCCCCTCCGGAAATGGTGGGGGTGTTCCCGCTTTGACTTCGATGCTGAACATCGGAAGAAATGGAAAAATCAATACCCAACCGGCGCTCGGCGCGGTTATCCTTCTGTTCTGGATAGGCAAGTGGTGAAACAGCCTTTTCCCACCAATTTCACGAAAATTTCCCACGCACGTCCATGGGAGTGAGGGGGGATGCAACGTACGGAACTGACCAGCCTACGCACCCCAACCCTTTCCCAACCGGATTGGAAGCTGTTGCTATGTCAAAGCCTCGCGGTTTCGCTAAAAAAACTCCAAAACGATGTCAACTGGCCAAACGTGTGTACACAAACTTCCTTCTTCGTAGCGCCACCACAAGAAGCACACTCTCCCTGGAAAGCGTGTGAGTGAGTGCGGGCGGCCGACAGAGTGGGTTCCAGGACATGCGCGGTACGGCGCTCCAGTGGGAAAGCCTTCGCAGGACTTTCGCCATGGGTTCGTGTTCGTGGTTGGGTGGCACACACAACTTGCAGCATCCCTCGTCGCCGACGACGCCGTACATGTGCTGGTTGGGGGCTACATGGAATGAATCGATACTAATGGATGGTGGGGATTCGAATGGTTCGACACCGGTGTGGCGTTTAGAGAACTAGGTTGATATGGTACCTTCAAAGTGTGGAAACCAGCTAGAGCTCATCCAGCTAAGCCTGACTTCATCGGGTCAACATCAAGCGATTCTCTACCGTCAATCAATCGAACGGACCAACGTCATTCCTGGTTTTCCAAAACAACTGCGTACGAGTCGATGGCGTTCCCAATCCTCATGCGTGTCACTCAAAGCAATCCCGTATTCCGTTCGATGTTCGACAGGTCCGTTTACCGGTGTGTCAGAAATCAAAACCCTCTACCTGCGAGACCTCTATGGCATTAGGTTATGCACAAAGGACTCTGTATCGCCGCATCGCCATCAATTCCACCTTCAGACAGATTGGGTTATTACCGTACACTCTGTGCGGGGTGAAGCGGCGTACGATAGCGATATCCTTGCTACAACGGGTACGGGTTCTACATGTCATAAATACCAATACACCACTCATCCACCCGGAGCTCTATGCACCAATTTGGTCTAGAATAGCCCGATGCCGACGTGGGACTGGGAGCCAGCGTGGGAGCCAGTGAAGCCCTCTAACTCTCCCCCAGCCAACACTATGTACTGGCAGCCCGGATTGCTGTTCCACATACAACAGAGCGACAAAGACATGAAAAACGGCAGCACATAGCTTTTAATCTGCATCATTATTACTATTATTACTTTTTATTGTGCCCCGCCATGCACATGAAGACCAGGCTTCTGCTCTGGGAATCCGAAACCGAGTCCGAGGATCCAAGGGACAGTGGGGGTAGAGACGACAACATCTGGCCCTGTCCTCGTTTTGGCAACCTACCAAAGGTGTGGGGACGAAATCCAACGCCCCCTCACACGTGACAGTGCGAACCCCCGAAATTTCATGGCTCAATCCTGAACTATACGCACAAAGAAGGGCTGCACTTTGGTTGCAGTCACTCGAAAGCCTATACCTACACGGTATTTCCCAACCTCCTACGCGGTCCGGTGACCTCTCGTTATGCCGGGAAAAGGTTCGTACATGGAGCGTTATGTAATGAGACACTAACTTTGCAAGACTCGACGCTGCTGGTGAGCTGTGCGTATTTGTTTTGCAACCAGCAAAGTAGGCAGAGAGTTGGAGACTCTGGGGTTGACCAGACGGACACGTATTACGCTGAATTAATTCGCTGGATTTGGCATCCGTTTGTGAATGAACTAAGTGGATGTGGATTGATTGGATGGTTCGGATTTCGTAGGGGGTTTGAGCGTTTTGGAATTCGTTGGATTAAACAATGAATGTAAATCCTCTAAAGAGCCTCCAAGCAAGGCTTGAAAGAGGATCGGTCACTGACAGATCGACCCGATGGTTGAATGTTTACTGATAGCGCCGGTCACTTGGATGCAACCAGGGTTACCACGTCTGAAGAATAAAAAATCTGGCACAAAATCTGGGAAAAATCTGGCAAGCCACTTTTTCCACTATTTTCACTTTTTATACATTATAGCTTCACAAAATAAACAAAATACGTCAATAAAACAATGTGAGGAAGAGATAAATTGGCGCTCAAAAAATCTGGCAATGCCAGATTTATCTGGCAACCTGGCACCCCTGGATGCAACCGTCAGTTGACACACACGACGTTGATACGAAAGAATGCGAAGCTCAACATTCAAACTGCACATGCTTTCTCTTTCTATCTTTTCTTATATTTTTCTTGCTTGCGCGAATCAACACAATATGTTACGTCCAGACTGGTGGCAAGCTTGTCAAAAAGTGAACCTCGCTTTTGACAGTCCATATAGGGTGAACGCTCCATAAACTGGTTGCACAAAATAGGGTATACAGGCCATTTATGAGTAAATTCGAAAATAAGTTTATTTAATATTTAGATTTGTAATTTGAAATTGTTATTTATTGTCTAGTTAATTTTTTTGTTAAGACCGAGCCATGCGGCAACGCTTCCGCCTCGTAAATGGGAGTTCAGAACCCGGTGCGGACCAACATAGCAGGTTATCGTTTCCCTTCTGGATTCGATTTCTAAGTAAAGGAAAAGTAGTTTATCGTCACAAGCTGGACATTATCTTCTTGGAATATTGACATTTAACACTAAAATATGTGTATAAGCTAACATTAAAAAATGTGAACGATTGACTTCGTCCTCAAAAGGCTGGATAATATTTTATTTTTTCTAGTTATTATTTTTTGACAAAAAATATTCAAGGCTATTCATCAAAAACAAAATTTAAAATAATTTTTCACAAAAAAAACTTTTTTTCAATTGCACATTTGCTGGCTCTTTTACCCTATATTTAGCGTCAGAGGGGTAAAGCGACCAAATAGCGGGGTCCACGGTCCAACAAATGTGAGTATCGCGGCCCATACATACAATTTGACAATCTTGCCATCAATTTAAGAGCGCATTTCTCTGTGTTGAGAGTGAATCCTCTCGATCACAACCGTGAGCATTTTGCTCCCAGCATATCTGACCCATGAATCAATTCGCACATTATCGCTAGTTTAATAATAATAGCAAAAACAAAAACTTACCCGCAGACTTGAGCAGCTCCGGATCGACCAGGTCGGTCAGGTCCGGCTCCTCGCCGTACCAGAAGATCCACAGCTCCTTGGCGGCCGTCAGCGACAGCGGCGGGTGGATCACCGAGCCGCCCGTCACCGGCCCCGGTATGCTCATCTCGAACACGTTCGGGTCCTGTTCGGCCGGCTTGGGGGCGGCTACGCGGCGCCACACGCACAGGATGTCCACCTCGAGGCATTTCGAGTAGGACCGGAGGACCGGATCGTCCAGCGGGTTGCTGGACGCGTTCGGCCGTTCACCCTGGGCTAGCTTACGCCATTTTATACCGCACAGATCGGTCTGGAAATGGGAGGGGGATGAAAAACAAGTTTATTAAAGTTCAATACAATTTGTTTTCGATGCAAAGCAAAATCGTTGCGCGAACCAGCAGCTAGAAAACGGTAGAGGGGTCAACAGAAGAAGGTAGAAACAATGAGTTTTTACATAACAGAGTTCACGTTTTGTCCAGTTTTATGTACGTCGCAATGTTGTGTCGATAGCTGTGACGGAGCGCATAGAAATCGAGCAAATTACCAAGGGACGCCATTATGGCAAAGTGACAGCTTCGGCGTCAAGCTTTATAGCAAACGACTTGATGCAGGCCGCCAATCTACCGTAATCGCACCGTGCAAGTTCAACAGCTTGTTCCCACTGCAGATGCGGTGCATCGATTGCCCAGCGCGTTGCAGACAAGTCTACACGCGACGGGATTACACGTGCAGCGATGTGCAGTTCCACACCGGGTAATCGGGAGCCGGGTCGGGGTCGGGCAAGTGGTGTTTGGCTCTCTCTGTGTGTATACACAGGTTACTCCCGGCGGCCTAGCCAAACCCCGTCACAACTACCAGCTCAAATTCTCACACCGCAGTATTGGTGAGTTGGACTTTTTTGTTTTCATCTTCTACAGCGGTGTCGGCGCGCTGACGAGACGGCTGTGTGTGTGTGTGTTCCGTACTCGTTCCGATCCCGTCTCGCTGGCTGTCCCTTCCCGTCTCGTCTGCAGAGGTAAATAACAGGCGCGAGGAAACCCGCTTTTCGTCGTCGGCGAGAGTCTCTCGGATGTTTTCTGTCTGTTCCTCTGCCTTTACAGCCGCCGTGAGGTAAGACTCGCGCTGCCAGGCAAAAGAGTGAATGGGATGGAATCTCGCGTGCGGAACTTGGCCAGTGTCGAGTACGCGACGCGAAGCAGGTTTTCAGAGTGTGTGGCAGAGCGTGGATGTGTGGGAAGCGATCGAACGATTAAAACCTAATTCGGCGAACGGACAGCGGCGGCGGCTGTCACTACGGTATGCCGCCGTTGATGATGCTGCGAACGTTGCGTTGCTGGCGCTCTGGAATGATCCGGTTTTTGGTCAGTGTCGGTGGTTACACCGGTGGAAAGGTATTTATAGACGCGTACTTTGGAGCAGTTTGATGGTCAGCTTCATTGCATTTGTCATTGAGATTGGTCCATAAAGTCAGCATCGAAATGTCAGATACCATTGAGGTAGGTTCGTCTTAAACTCAACATTGACTACAAAACATCCGGTTCAAGAGCTGTAAAAGATCATCAAGCAGCAAATCGACCAGGAACAAACACGTTTCAAGAGATGCTCTCAGGTCGAGTCGTGGGTCGTGTCTTTTCTCGTACCCGAGAGTACGCATGTCCCGAAAACAAGTAGCCAAAAGAGTGCTGTTGTTGTTGTTGTTGTACCTACATGTAAATCAAAAGAAGTGGGAAAAACGTTCGAAAAAGAGAGGGCCTCCCCTAAAGGCAAACCGGTACCGTGCCCACCCCACACACAGTCAAAGTCACCACCATCAGGAGAAGCCGACGAAGAACAGCTCAAAAACGCGCGGAGTCGAAAAGGTATCGCTTTTTGTGACCCCATGTTTTCACCGAGTGGATAACAGTTCCGGATTTGGTTTACGTGTACATAATACACGTAGAAATAGAGGTCGGTCTGTAAATTTTTCGTCGAGTTAGCAGAAAATTTCATGATTTGAATTTGCTGATATTAACCGAACATTTGCTAAGCCAGCAGATAATTTCACTAAAACCAGCATATTCTTTAAATCAATATCAGAAACATATTTTACTGGTTCTTTTTACATGGACTGCAATAAACACCTGACAGCAGAAAATTTTGTTCAAAATTTCGCTTTTCTAGCGTGATTTTTTGCTACTCTGACAGAAATCCTATCTGATGTGGCAGCTGCAGTAAGGAAAGTTGTCATTTTCATTTCAGCAGTTATCGACTAAAACAAGACTCAAAATGGTTTTTGAGAAAAACTGAAAATATGAAGCTTAATTTGTGTAGTAAAGTAAAGTCGACTGAATATAAATGTTTTAATGATGCTGGTTAGTGAAAATCGTAATCTAATGAGTCCTGAAGTTGAGTTAAAAATCTCTTTTTTTACACACATTTTTCCGCAAAATAAAGAGTACAAATTAAATACGTTCGGAATGGTATGGAATCATACTGACCGTGGTAGAGAAGTGTTCAAAGTACTTGTAGAAAAATTATCATAAAATTTAGAATAGTACAAAAAGTTAGTATCGAGCAGTTCTCCCAGATTTCGGTCATTCGATTTTTTTTGTATTTTTTCATCCGACTGAAACTTTTTTGGTGCCTTCGGTATGCCAAAAGAAGCCATTTTGCATCATTAGTTTGTCCATTTAATTTTCCATACAAATTTGGCAGCTGTCCATACAAAAACGATGTATGAAAATTCAAAAATCTGTATCTTTTGAAGGAATTTTTTGATCGATTTGGTGTCTTCGGCAAAGTTGTAGGTATGGATACGGACTACACTGGAAAAAATGATACACGGTTAAAAACATTTTTGGTGATTTTTTATTTAACTTTTTGTTACTAAAACTTGATTTGCAAAAAAAAACACCATTTTTTTTTTTTTTAATGTGTTTTAGAGGACATAAATTGCCAACTTTTCAGAAATTTCTAGGTTGTGCAAAAAATCTTTGACCGAGTTATGAATTTTTGAATCAATACTATTTTTTTCAAAAAATCGAAAAATTGGTCGCAAAAATTTTTTAACTTCATTTTTCGATGTAAAATCAAATTTGCAATCAAAAAGTACCTTAGTAAAATTTTGATAAAGTGAACCGTTTTCAAGTTAAATCCATTTTTAGGTGACTTTTTTGAAAGTAGTCGCAGTATTTAATTTTTTAAAATTAGTGCACATGTTTGCCCACTTATACACAAAAATATTTTTGAAAAGCTGAGAAAATTCTCTATATTTTGCTTTTTCGAACTTTGTTGATACGACCCTTAGTTGCTGAGATGTTGCCATGCAAAGGTTTAAAAACAAGAAAATTTATGTTTTCTAAGTCTCACCCAAACAACACACCATTTTCTAATGTCGATATCTCAGCAACTAATGGTCCGATTTTCAATGTTAAAATATGAAACATTCGTGAAATTTTTCGATCTTTTCGAAAAAAATATTTTCAAAATTTTTAAACCAAGACTAACATTTTAAAAGGGCGTAATATTGAATGTGTTATATAATTTTGAAATCCAAGATGGCAGCGGTAGAATATTGAAAAATGCATTGTGTAATTTGTTGGGCAATCAACTATTCAAATTTGACGAAAATGGGGTCGTAGAATTCAAATTTGATGATAAAAGTAAGAAAATAAAAAAAAATACGAAAATGTTAGTTTTTGTTATTGAATCGATTATCCGAAGTCCCATACAAATCTTCGGATAATCGAGTTTGGACTGTTACAGTAAATGTAAATCAGCAGTTCATCAGAAAGAAATTTTCCTTTTTTTTCATTTTGATAAATGCTTATGAAGTTTACGCAGTTTGCCATTATGACGTCAGCATGCTGAATGAGTAGTTTCTAGTGACGACGTCACTGGAACTTCCACAATTGAAGAGAGAAAATCTCATCACCATACATTTTTCAAACATTTCTATTGATTCAAATATTACAGCGCTCGCAGCACAACTGGATGTCCTTCACCACTCCAGAACGCCCCAGCACTCAACTCCGCACCACCTTCATCCGAAAGGTCGTTCCGAATGGAGTGTTCTGTTGCGCATGTGCCATTATTATTTGTAAAATGTCCAGCGGAACCAACCGCCGCCGGGTGACGTCGGCCGTCTCCCGAGTTTCACATCGCGATGGACTGTTCGGAAGCGAACTTGTTCATGCGAAGAAAAAAAAAACTTCTTATCTACGCAACGATGACACCCGCAGCGTTCCCTCTGCGGTCAACCAACAACCCTTGAGAGGTAAACAAGAACGCGCTGATAACGGCAACTTTGTTGGCTTGTTGATGTTCCCACACAACCACCAATGTCTAACTGATTAGTGGAATGTTTCGGCGGACCGTCTACGCAATGGAAATCTTTGCAAAATTAGTCTCTTCCCATGCGATAGCCAGATAGCAAGTTATCGCTCCACTGTCCATTCACCCTATTATCCATAATTGATATGTACGTATGTGGGAAACCCGTGCCCGACGAAGTCGTCGCCGTACGAACACACGTGCGGGTGGTTCAGCGAATACCAACACACACGCAGCGAGAAACGTCACTTTCGGTTGTGTACGGTTTATTTATTGCTTAAGCAAGTTATCGTTTGGCGTATACGCCAAATTTGTCGCGCGTCAAATGCGCAAATTGCGATAGTTCAAGGTGGGCCAACTAGAGCGGCTGTTGTTTTGACAAAAATTTCGGTACGATTCATAGTTTCAAAACGCAAAACAAATCAGCGCGCGCAAAATCATCGATCCTATCGCGTTTGTATGGGTGTCGTGGCTGACGATCATTCAGCAGGAAAGTAAGCAAGTTTTTTCGTTACTTTGTCTTCTTATCTAATTGGTATGTGAGAAGCACGCTCGTCGTCGTCGTCGGTGTTTAACCAACCAGAGAAAATAAAAGACAAACAAAAAACAACAACAGCAAGAAACGCAGATATCTCTTTTGTTTCCCTACCAAGCCAAACGTCGAGCGAAGTAGGTATACACGCTCGCAGCGAAAAGTCAGAAGAAGTTACAACGGCAACAGACAAAAAACAACAAACAACCCCATGGAAAACACGACGGCGAAGAGCAAAACAACAGCACCCCGCGCGTACGTACAGTTAGAGCGAGCGAGTCGTGCGGTCGAATTCGTACCTAAACCCAGCCAGGGAGAGGAAAAATAGCGATAAATGGAGAGAAACGCTTGAATAACTTTTGCGGCGACTCAGCGTTTCGAGCAACAACAGCAGCAAAAAAGATCGTTTGTTGTAAACGCTATGAATTTGTGGAGCTTCTCTGCGCTACTGAGAAAAGAAGCAACAACAACAACAAAAATCATGATGATAAATGCGATGTTGTCACATTATCATTATTCCTGTATCGCACACACCATCGCGCAGATCGTGTAATCATGCCGGGAACAAACCGCACGACCACCACCAACTCAACCTCTTCATGAATTCATGGAATAAGTTATCTTTAGTTACTTATTTTTAGACGATTCTTTCACCACCCCGGTCGACGCTGGCTGGTTGAATCAGTGGTAGCGTTTCCCACAAAGCTACGGTGAACAACAGCTATTTTATGGTGACCCAGTCGGAGCCTTGACATTTGGTTATGGCGAGTTGAGTGCACTAGTTTATGGAAAGGGACTTGTAAGGATTTCAACCTGAAGTTGCCACAGCTAAAGCTAAGCAGCACGTCAAATGCGCTAACTGCTAGGGTTCAAGAAAGGCTGATTTTTTCGTTCTCAGTTGCAAGATTTTGTCATGATCCTTAAGATCCATAGGTTTGTATGAACCCTAGTACAACAACACATTCTAGCGAACGAGCAGCTACCGCGATCATCAACACTCACACATTGACCCGTGATCGTAACGACCGTGCGCGTTCAGATGTATACCGCGTGCACAGGTTGACATTGACATCAATTGCATTATTACGGCTCGGCTTCAAGAATGATTCGCGAACGCGCTCGTCAATGAAAAGTCCGCCGCCGCACAAGCTCTGATCTGCTAACGTAATGCCTGTGATCAACAACAGCTCACAACGACAAGAGCGTTGAAACACGTTCAACCCAACACGCAATATGTACGGGGGCGATCTTTGGTGTTGTTGTTCTGGCATGGCTGACGAGGTGTGCGTTCAATTGCTGCCAGTGTGGTGGGGTTGTCCTACTTCTGGCTGAAGTCGATGAGTAATCTACCCGAGTTGAGTAAGGCCTAAGTGGGGCGATTGTTTTTCGAGGGACTTCTGCAGACCATGGGTCACGAAGGTAGATAACGGACACCACGATCAGGCTGTGAACCGGACTAAGGTCGAAACAGAAGGAAACAGTTACTTGGCGTTTATTGTAGCCTATAGCGCAGTACGTAGTCGTGCCCACAACTACTACCACAGCCTCATTCATACGCGCTTCAAGTTGTGGAAATGGGAGGAGGTTCCCCCAAACGAAAACCTTGGCCCCACTACCAAACGTACTAACGCTCGCCGTCATTCACAAGAAATGGTTTATGAGAAGTGGAGAGAACAGAAGAAAACGCTGATTATCCAATCTCTTTTCAGCCTCGTACTCCTCTACCAGCGCAAACACCAACACCACGTAACCTGGCTGACTGAATGACTGCCGAGTACGACGACCTGTTTGGGCGCATAACCATAACTTGGTGAGCACAGCGCTGAGCATAGAAAACCAGGCCACAACTACTCCGGGGCACTGCTTCTCTCATCTGCCTAATTAGCAACTCCAGCCAGCGAGCAGTGTCTTGCGCTGCAATCGCTGCAGATTACGAAAGTTTGCATTCTTCGGCCGGTATCGAATATCTGGACGAGCTCAGCCGTACGGAGAGTTCATCAAACTTGGTGGATCATCATAACATCCCCCAATGCAGCGCTCTCTGGTTCGTACACACAACAATCGGCATTGAATAGACCAGCTCGTAGGCAGACGAACAACGGACGCAGTGATGGAAATATTATACATACTTTGAGGCTCCGGTAATTAGAGAAGTGCCGCGCGAGCAGCTCCACGAGTGAGGGGTGAATGTCGAAGGAGCTGCTGCTCTCGAAGAAAGGCCGAACGAAAAATGTAAATAAACACAAGCGGCGGCAGCAGCAGCCAGCGCCGAGAGCGAGAGAGTCGACAAAACAACCAAACAACACGGGTCTACGGACGCGGTGGTGGTAGCGACTGGAGGAAGTGAGTTCAACGAATCTTCTGGCATCGCAATGCAATGCGGTGCTGAATAGTTTTTTTGTTGTTGTTGGTTTTGTTAAGTATTTTACTTCAGAGCATGCAAGAGGTAATCTATACTGTGTTTGGAAGAGCTAGTCGTAGGTTTCGGTATTATATGAACAATTTATTTTGATATCTTGGTAAGGATCAAAAACACACAAAAACCAAAAAATACATATTTTTGAGACTGAAAATCAAGTCTCCCATATAGAAACCCACCTAAAATTTCAAAACTTTCTTCTAAAACTGGTATTAGTTTTCACCGAAATATTCCGAGTTAAATTTATTAATACAGTCCAGACTCGATTATCCGAAGGCCTTGGCAAAATTTCACTTCGGATAATCGAATCACATTTTTTTTCGTTGTCTTATTTTTGAATGTTGAGCTGAAGTTATTTAAAAAATTAAATCCAAGATGGCAGCCAAAATGGCGGTGACAGAAAATGGAAAAATGCATTATTTAATTTAATAGGCATTGAACCATTCAAATTTGACTGAAATGGGGTCGCAGAACTCAAATTTGATGTTAAAAGTAAGAAAATATAAAAAAACTTAAAAAATATTTTTGTCCATGATTTGATTATCCGAAGTCTCATACAAACCTTCGGCTTCGGATAATCGAGTCCCTGGCAAAATTTCAATTCGGATAATCAAAACTTTGGATAATCGAATCACGATTTTTTTTCGATTTTTTTATTGTTGAGCTTTAGTATTTGACAAAAATGGGGTCGCAGAACTCGAATTTGATGTTAAAAGAAAGAAAAAATATTTTTGTTCGTGATTCGATTATCCAAAATCTTATACAAAGCTTTGGATAATCGAGGATTCGGATAATTGAGTCGAAAAAATCTCCAAAACCCCTGATTTTTCAATATTTTTATTTTTTAAACCACACAATGATTAGACTTAAGACAATGGTCAATATGGAGACTGTTATGAAAATTGTCTGGAGAATCGATTCTTACGATCGTTTTTTTTTTTTATTAGACTTAAGACCACTTTTTAAAAATACGGTTTTTATAAATAATTTTTGTATTTTTCATGAGAGAGATACAATCCAGCATTTTTCGTGAGGCTTTTTGTAACATCTAAGAGTAATTCCACAAAAAATGAGCGAAAATAATGTCATATAAATTGTGTGTGTTTTTATTTCAGTGTATTTTGTTCAGAAAGCTCGTCAAATTTCCTACAAGTTTATCTTTGCCCACTTTTTGATACAATGCAACGTTCTCGAGTGCAACTGGCGCCGTATACACAAAAATTGTTCATATAAACCTAGGACAGCATGTCTACAAATTTTCTATGAAATCAGAGAAGATCGAGCAAAAAAATACTTGACAAATTCCTTCCTTTTATTTTTTCCTTGTTCAGAAGATCATTTTGAACAACGTTTGTAAAACTTTACTTCTCTTGTTTACTCTTTACTTAACTTTACTCTCTTGTTTAAAGTGTGTTTGCCAGAATTGCATGAATCATGGTATCCACACTCGTTGCCGAATTGTACTAAAGTAAATCTTTCCCAGTTCCTGAGGGGAACACCCTTCAAGAGTATCGGGGCCGGCATTTACAAAGCGGATTCAGTGGCAGTTTTAAACTCAACTAATGTTAACATGTTAAGGTTAATGTTAACATTCCATAGGTCGCCTTCCAAAGGTGTCGTTGATAAGGTCCAGCTTGTGACGATGCACTACCTTTTCTTTACTAAGCAATCGAATCTAGAAGAGAAACGATCACTAGTTGTGTTGGTCCGAGCCGGGATTTGAACCCCGATCTACCGCTTACGAGGCGGAAGCGTTACCACTAGGCTACGTGACTCGGTCGATAAATGTACTACTCGCGATGAAAAGATGTGATTTCGCAATTTATTGCATAAACTACTTTTTGCAATTCCGTCGTGAAACTACTTTCTTTTCCTATCATTCTTGAAGGACGAAGTAGCCTACTTTTCTGTACTAAAA
The DNA here is from genome assembly GCF_016801865.2 of Culex pipiens pallens. Lineage (NCBI taxonomy): Eukaryota > Metazoa > Arthropoda > Insecta > Diptera > Culicidae > Culex > Culex pipiens. The sequence continues at coordinate 26,849,497 of NC_068939.1, forward strand.
ATAACAGTATCGAATAGCAACATTTTTTTAAATGTATGCTGAAAAATTCTACTTTTCAGCAGTGAAATGGGTGCACTTGTTTCGTAAAGGAACACTTTTCATTTTTTTTTGATTTAAGCGATTTATTGACTTATAATTTCACTCAAAGGGTGTTTTTCGGAATTGCAAAAAATGTTGCATGGAACTCGTTGCAAAACTTGATTTTTTCAGCACTCGTTGTATTTATCCAACTCGGTGAACGTCGTTGGATAAATATATGACTCGTGCTGAAAAAAATCCTCTTTTTGAAACTTGTTGCATAAACTACTATTTCATCTTGTGTTCATTCGATACTAACGAAAGCTGTTATACTCGCGAAATATGAGTTCACGTAAACGCGAACAAAGTTCATGGCATCGGGAAACCTGCAGTTTCTTCCTAGTTCACGATGCCATGAACTTTGTTCACGTTTACGAGAACTTTTGTTTGGTGAATATCGTAGATTGACCTAAAAATCAGCTTAAAATACAACTTTTTTTTAAAACGAAAACTTTTCAACTGACATGTTTTCCTCACGCAACCAGCGGCGACATCGGCACTTTTGTTATTATTTGCGTTACACATCGCCGCCAAAGCCAGCTTGTGTCAGGTTCAAATGTATTCGTGAACAAATTGCTCCTCTTGGCTGGTAGTGGTGGTGGTGCTCGCACCGTCACCGTCCGTCCTCTATGTGGGAATGCTGCGAATGCGCGAATATCACATATTGGGACTGACGGACGGAGCCGATTTGCCTTGAAGTTTTTTTTTTTCGCATTGTACATTATTCTCCTCTCGTTTGTCGGTTTCGAGGGAAGGATAAAAGAAATTTGCAAATAAAATGCAAAGAGAAATCCCATAAAACACGTTAAGCCGCGGCAGGGTACGCCGTATGTATCCTACTTGGATCACGTTTCTTGGGATGCTGGCAGGGTTACACACTCAAACGGCTTCATGTGTGGGAGTTTCGAATTCATTCTACGACGCTCACATTATCGGGCAATTAAAGCCGACGACTGCTCAGCAGGGAATGCATTTCAAAGCTGTCATTTGCAGAGATTCAACAGTGCGGAATGCTTCTCGAATGAATCATCTTGCCAAAGGATTGGAATTGCCTTTGGTAGCGATAAGTTAATAAAAAAAGTCTTGTTCGATAAGTTACCCCATTTGCGTATGTGTTCAGTAGCAGTAGATTTGCCATAAGTGCCAAAACTAAACACGATGCACACACAAATTGTGTACATGTGTGGTGGTGCGACCTCGCTGCAGCTCTGCATGCACCGCACTATAGCTGTGTGTGCAAACATATTCTTAAACTTGAAAATAATAATAATAACCCCACTGATAAAGGCAACAAGCCAAGGCTCATTGATCGAAGCCCTGCCTCCAAACACCCCTCTGCGTTCAACGCGACCAGCCTCAACCGCGGCTGGTGGATGTCCTCGACAAAGTGCATGCAACACCAGCTGCGACGACAAATGCACCACCAACACATGCACGTTGCAGTTTTTTGTTGTTGTTTTATTTTTGCTCACATACACCGTCAAACAGACGTGCAATCGTGTCATTTTCTGTTTTATTTTAGACTTGATTTTTTTCTATCTCTTTTAATGTGTTGGTTTTGTTTATTTTAAACATTAATTAGTAAAAAAAAAATGATTAACTTGCTCATACCAAAAATTCAAAGAAAGACAGCATCACCCTACTAGGTGGCTCGAGAAAAAAAAATGCGAGAATCCTCGATTCCCAGTTGCATCGTGCAACCGTGCAGCAAGTCGATGCAAATTTATTCCAAATGTACACTGGGCTGGCTGCACTGCTGCTGCCGGTTTGCTCGTTGTTGCACAAGAAGTGCACACAAGTGAGGATTGTATACGTAAAGAGCGGCCGATGATTTCGTCGTATTTGCATCGCCGCAGATGGCATCGCCGCAGAGGGAAAAATGCAAATGAGGGGAACGAATTAGCCGCTGTCGACGGGGCCTAAGTGGATCAGTGTAACTTCAGTGGTTCCGTGGTGGCAAGGCGGTGTTGAGATAACCTTCTTGTTGAGGTCGACGGGACAAGGCTGTTGGCGGAATGTTGACAGTGTTTGTTCCGGTGAGAATGATAGACTTTTTTTATTAGGTCCTATAAACATATGAAATACAATAGCATAAAAAACTCTAGATTTGAAGTTTCGTGGAATTGTTTGGATTTTGCATAAATCGTCCTGTCTCAATGGAGTACCGGATTCGAGTGGTAGAAATGACAGTTCTCCCATAAGGAATACATTGTAGAAAAAACAAAATCTGCTTGAATAGAAATGCTCCATAGAGCATTCTACGTGCATATGTATTGCGTGTACGTACACGAAAAAAAGTGAGGTTAAATTTTATCCGACCAGCAAAATCTAATGGTGCGCTAGTGTGTGTACGGTAAACGTCATAAAGCTCTATTGGCGAAAATATAATAACAGGGTTGCCAGATTCACAATGTTTAAAGATCAGAAAATATAACGGCATATGGCCTACTCTCAAGATACCAACACAGCAAAAAATCCGATGATAAAATCGCATGCAAAAGCATGCACATCACCTTCGTCAAAATAAACACTTAATATTACACACTGGATGTACAATTTTTGCAAACACAACAAAAAGTTGCAACCGACGGGATTCAAACCCAGCACCAACAGTAAGGGCTGGCGCCTTAGCCCACTCGGCCATCTGACCGATGAAAAGCTAAAAGGATAAACGCATATATGAGCTTGACATTTCGTTCAAGTAGGATTCCCATACTGATGGGCGACATATTTCAGGGTGTAAAATCACATAAAATAATGCAATATTTGCAATAGCTGGATTACTACTTTTTTAGCTATGAAGCTGTGGTGGCCGAGGCAGTTAAGTCATTGAGAATGTTTGTTAGAGGACCTTGGTTCGATTCCCGCAGTCTCGAAACATTTTGATATTTGTTTAACCCTTTTAGGCCTGAATTTCAAGAAAAATATTTTTTGTTTTGTTAATGATGGGAAAATGATACTGAGGACCATACGAAAATTATAGGCTACTTTAGAAAATTTTGATTTTTGGGTCATATATGAGATATGACCCATCAGGCCTGAAAGGGTTAAGACGGGTGAATTATGTTTTTGAAATTCAAAACATCAATTTTAGGAGTATTATAGAGCCACACGAAAAAAAAGGGCATACAGTCCAGACTCGATTAGCCGAATGCCTCAGAAAAATTTCACTTCGTATAATCGAAACCTCGGAAATTTTTTATTTTATTTTTGATTTTTTTATTTAAGTATGAACCCTAAACTAAGCTAAAAGTGATTTTTTTTTAAATCCAAGATGGCGGTGTCGAAATATTGAAAAATGCATTTTATTATTTAATATGCAATCAACTATTCAAATTTGAATAAAATGGGGCTCAGAACTCGAATTTGTTGTTTAAAACAAGAAAAAGAAAAAAAAGAAAATTTCGTGATTAGGTTATCCGAAGTTCAAGCAACTCAATCAAGTAACTTTTTCACTAAATTCGAAGAGTTAAACAATAGCTGGCCTCGCCAGCAAAATAGTTGCAGCTGTCAAAATGCTTATGCGCCCTTTTTAAATTTTCCTCTAGAAATGCTCGTTTGGCAGGTGAAAAATTTTGATCCAAGAATTTCTATCAATTTACCGATTTTCACTATTTAAACAACTTATTGATTCATACTTTTGAGCAGGTTATAACATGATTTCAAATTAAAACGCCGTCAAAAAACTTGAATTTTAAAGTAATGATATGCCAAAATTAAGTGCTCGTTGGAATTGTACAGTCCAGTTTCGGTTATCCGAAGCCTCGATTATCCGAAGTTTCGATAATCCGAAGTTCGATTATCCAAAGGTTTGTATGGGACTTCGGATAATCGAATCATGACCAAAAATATTTTTTTTTCATATTTTTTATTTTCGTACTTTAAACATCCAATTCGAGTTCTGCGACTCCAATTTATTCAAATTTGAATATTTGATTGTCTTTTAAATTGAAACTACTCTAAAGTGATAAAGAATTTTTTAATCCAAGATGGAGACCAAAATGGCAATGATGAAATATAGAAAAAAAAATTACAGGCAATCAATCATTTAAATTTTACTAAAATGGGATCTACTCGAATTTGATGTTTAAGGGGTTACATACATGTAGAAAATCACAAAATTTCATATTACAGAAAATTTATTAAATCCACTCAAAATATGATTTTCAATCACTCCTGAAAGTTTCACGAAGATACTTTATGATTAAAGTAAGTTACAGACGATTTAAACTGAAAATTTTGCTATGCGCAAAGCGAGCTGTCAAATTTTGTGAGCGTTTTTCTCTGAACACCGAGTGAATTTACGGGTGCCACGATATCTCGAGATGAGATGGACCAAATTGGCTGAAATTTGAGGTGAAGACTCCCAAGACATATCCCGTGTGCATGACGAAGCCCGATTTTAAAATTTTGCTTTTTTAAAAAATACAAAAATCAAAAACTGTCGATTTTTTATATGAAAAATATAAAAATATTTTTATCTTTTTTTAAAATTAAGTTTTTGAAAATCGGCCTTCGTCATGCACACAGGACCGGTTTAACAAGTCTTCACCAAAATTTTGAGCCAATTTGGTCAAAGCAGTGTTGAGATATCGTGGCACCCGTTTTTTGAAACTGCTAACTTAAAATAGCTATATCTCGGCAATGGTACATCCAAATGTCTTCATATTTATTTTTTTAATAGATGAAAATGTATATTTTAATGCCCTGCAAAAAGATTTGAAAAAAGTTTAAATGTGTGCTCATACCAACCTCTGTCATTTTTGACGATTTACATGTATGTAACCCCTTAAAGTAAAAAAATACAAAAATACGAGAACAAAATTTTTGTTCGTGATTCGATTATCCAAAGTCCCATACAAACCTTCGGATAATCGAAACTTCGGATAATCGAGTCTGGTCTGTGATGTGTTTGGTAAACGCAATTTTTGATCCTAAATTTTATGCCATCTAGCTACTTGTAGACCACATTTGTGTTTGGATAGTGCAGTTTTAATTAAAAATAAAATGCATTTCAGGTACTTGAAGTTCACGTCCGTATTAGGGAAGCGCTATTTCAATAACCAATATTTCATGCATTCTAGGTACTTCTGATTCAGTATGATGAAAATATTGTTAATTTCTGCATTGTTTCAATAGAATAGAACTAAATAAATAATATTGAAAGGTTTAAACAAATTCTGATAAACATTCGAATTGAACGGTGCACAAATTTTGTCATTTCGGTTTTTCTGAACGGAGTTATACGCGTTTGAAATCTTACATGTTATTCTTCGAGTGAAACGTAAACGTTAATCATCCTCAAAAAGCAAATAATCAACGATCATACCATGTTGAAAGATTTCTCGTCAAATCAAAACTTTTAGAAGTTATTATGGTATTTTGACCTTATAGTAGTGATTACTGAAGTTCCCACTATTTTGATCCAACGCTCACAGCTTGATCCATTTCAATCAGCAGACATCATCGAACGGTCTCAGCGCATCGCCCCTTCTTCAGCCAGAACTCCGTTGGTCTCAAAATTCCACTGGTACTTTTTATTCCTACACCAGTTCCGATACGTGTATGTACTGCTCCTCTCTCGTCTTCGCTCGTTCCTACATCGGTTGCGTCTTCATCGTCGTCGTCGTCGTCGATTCGGTTGTCGTTCAACAAGCTGCTGGTCCGTGTACCTCTGCTTCCTTTCATCGTTGAAGGCAGGAGATGCGCAAACCAACCAACCAAGAAAACGACGACGACGATGATGATGATGATATCGAACGGTTCCTCGTGCCTCTTTTGCTGTTACATGCTTTGCTTGCTCTCCTACAAGCTACAATCTCTTCCTCTAACCATGGTCACACAGTCGCAGCCCAGTCATTGACGTCGTCGTCGTATTCTTCGTACACACATGCGGCATTAGAGGAGAGCGTTGCTTATTATTGAAACATTTTCATTTATTTTTAAAATCAAGTTTTTCTCAACATCACACACTCACACAGCGATACGGGGAGAGGCACGCGTCGTGTAGGTGAAGCCCCGTCGTCGTCGCTCGTGGTTGGCAAAGCCTCGAGCTCGGCGTTGGTGTTTGTGGTGTGATGTGTGTGTGCGAGGAGACGAGGTTCATTGCTTTTCTTTTACTGTTTGTTATTCTGCTTTGCCGTACTCGCTTGGCTCGGTCTACTTTAGGTTCGTCGTCGTCGTCTGTTACCAATACGTGAATCCACCGTAATGGTGTCGTTGTGGAGGTGACGGTCGACTCGGACGGAACCAGTTTCACCGGTGTGGTGTGTGCGGGTAGGGCCTGCCGCACACGCTGGTGGTGTGCAAATTTGGAATTCTTCTGACCGTCATAGGCGACGACGACGACGGCGAGTTGTTTGCAGCAGGTCGTTGATGTTGCCGAAGAAACGCCGAACCACGGCTGACTGGGGAATGTTGGAGTGACCGACACGACTGCTGGTGTTGGTGTTCCATCACTGGAAGTGGTCGATTTTGGGATTTTGCGATAACGATCAACTGTCCCGCGATTGAGCGCAACTTGAGCTAGCGGGGTGCGATGCTGAGTGACCTCATAAAAGGTTGCTGTGAATGGTCGTTGAGCACTGCTGACGTCTCCATTCATAGGTTTGTGACGCAAGTGCGATAAGTTGGAATAATAGTTGACTAACGGAATGGACGAATACCACCCAACGTTGCAGATCTTTCACAGTTCCGCCTTGATCCGGATGTTTTATTAAATGAGCGAAAGTGAATCCGGTTCAGAGCCATCGTGACCTCCGGAATAAAGTTGAATTTTTCTCTAAAACAACAAAATTTTATTGCTCTGGGTTACAAATGGATTTTGGGTCCTTTCCAAGACTTATCCGAGATTTCTGCACCTAACTACCGTAACGTAGCATGTTGCCTTGTTTTTATTAAATGAGCGAAAGGTTATCCGATTTGCATTCCAAGTACAGCAATACTAATCATGACAACACGAATCTTTTCCATAGAAAAAGACAACAAGAGTATTCAAGTCTGCTGGTTCGTCGCAACGTAAGGGACACTATAGCTAAATTAAACAAAACTCACCAAGGCGAAAAAGTTTGTGTGGCAATCTTCCAAACTTGCGCCGTTAGTTTGGTGATTCTGGTGCGTCATGGTTGTGTTATTCTTAACATTTTCACTAGAGAGGTAAAAACAATTTCTACACTATCTCATACAGAAGCACGCACACCCAGACACACGCTCTTCTATATTCAGCTCTCGTTTCTCCTTTTAGTAGTGGTGGTGCGGTAAGATTAGCTCCCTTCTTCGAACGGTGATACAATTTGTGCTCACGCGCACACTCACACAACTACGTGTACTCTTCACATGCACAAGCACATAATTTTTCTAGATCTTGACTCCTGTGATGTGCACTCGGGACACAAATTTCTTCTTATTTTTGTACACTTTTTCTACAGTGTAGAGCTTATTCCTTTGGAGAATTGATCTCCAGGTTGCTTGATGTGTAGAGTAGTCGGCTTGAAGTTGTTTCCTCCACTTATTCACAGGCACTAGACTGCTCGCAGTGTCGACACATACACCGACACCCCTAATCGCAAGTACACACACTGTGCGATACACTGCCAGCCTTACACTAGAGATGGCCAATTTTTGCTCAACTCGCACCGTAGAAAATGGCGGACATAGAAAACAAGCTAAAACACTGTTGTCATATTTGACATTTGCGAAAAATGCACGCACACATCCTCAGGCAGGCAGTGTGTGCAGTACTCTTCGGCACGCACACATACCAACACCTGTGCACTTTACTTTCGTCGCCGTAGCGTATTTATGCACTTTTTTTCTTCCTCTACGCAAACGCGCCTGTGTGCGTGCACACTCTGTACACTCGCACGTTCGTACGCGCTCTCACCCACACACACGGTGTTGTGGCGAAGAAAAAGTGAAGAATTTTCCCTTTTTTCCCGAACTTTGTGTGAAACTTTTCCTCCAAAGTGTAAAACACTTTCACAGCGTGACGTTACGTCGCGATTCGCGTATCCAAGTGCGCGTACTCTGAATCCACCTTGACACACCACTCTTTTCCTTCTCCTTGTCTACTTGCTTCGCACTTTACACAGGGGTAAAAAGCCCAACTTCACTCGCGCCGCTGCAGGAACGCAAAAATAATCCGTCCGTTCGATTCCCACGTCGAGAGTCAATTATATTTAGAAAGTATGTTAAGTCCGCGAGATCTCGATCTTTTGCTTGTTCGTTCGTGTTCGCTCTCGCTCTTTCTCTCTCTCTCGTTCGCCCGTTCTCTGGCTCCCTACACAGCTCTTACGGCCTTTAAAGCGAGCGGAGATCTCACCAATACTACCAGCGTCTCACTCGCACATCAACATAGCTGGCCGTGCGTTGGGATTGATGCAATCGAAACATTTGAGAAATTGCACTTTTTACCAGCACTTTGGGCACACTTTCACCACTTTTATCGATTACAAACCGCGAATATAGCGCAACCAGGAGCGCGTAACGGTGCTAGCCGCTGGTTCCGATAGGAAAATCACGCATTTCACGACGGACACGACACGGATAAGCACGGCGGAACACACACACACACGTACGCGCGCCTGTAAGGTAGACACCACCAAGCGCCTTTGATGAAGGGCCAGCGACAGATTGCGGTACGAGAGACACGTCCGTTCACGGCAACGGCTAAAAGTACAATGAGGAGAGCCGAGAGCGAATAATGGAATCAACAGTGAATCGGATCGGGCCACTTCCAGTGAGTGCCGCACCGTGATCGAGAGTGGCGGGGTGACCAGCTAGGGATGAGTGCACTGTTTCATGGGTCACGTGGTCATTTGGCTGTGGGATTACCGTTTTTGACGATATCTACAATTTTTTAATGAAGCGCTTCTCGATTACGGACTTCACTGCTGAGTACCCACACCAGTATTATCATAAAGCACTTTGAACACCTTCGAGCACTAGGCCCATAACCTGTTAATGGGAATTAACGACTTTCTAGTACAGTCAGGCATACTAATGTTTAAACTTGTGGTGAAATTCTGTGATGTTATTCTGCCATCAATTATCGAGTTAAAACGTGTTTACTTACTTGAACTGCTGCTCCTGTGACGAAGATTCATGAATTAATAGGATAAGACACCTTAGCGGTGAAATCTGGTTACAGCATTTTCATTATGTTGCGGTGACTCGGGTTTTGGTCGGAGGTAATGTCGGATGTTGTAAAAGCTTTTCCGACTTTTTGATGATTATGATTATGGTACATCTGGATAATCTGAAAAGAAAGAAAAAGTGGTTAGAGTTTATGGAATTCAAAAAAAGTAATAATATCAAAGGCAGCTAGATTTCTTTCATGCCGTGTAACTCTAAAGTAGCTTTTCAAAATGACATAACTTTGGACGATGCCAAGCAAGGTTATGTCCTTTAGAAAATTTACCTTGAAATTCTACAGATTCCGTAGCGATTTTGCTCTAGGTCTCATTGATATTTACGTCTGTGTTAGGGAAGCACTTTTTTGTTCGTAAAAATTTAAGCAACAAAAAAACACGTTCTTTCGCCTAAACGCATGCACAATGCTAAACATGTTACGGCACAGCTTCACAAGCTTTTTCGTCAAGCTTTTTAGCAACTACTCCAACCTAATATGAACTTTCCTAATGTCTCACTCAAAAAGTCAAAAGTCTGGAAGTGAGTGACTCTGCCGCGGATCTCCCGCGTTGCGTGACGTAACTCTTCACCCTTACCAAAAATCGTGATTTTTTGAGTTCCAAATCCCACTTTTCATACGATTTTTCGAGTTCAGGTACTACAACCATAAAAATGGTTATATGGGTTGAACTGAAAAATTCGTATGAAAAGTGGGATTTGGAACTCAAAAAATCATGATTTTTGGTAAGGGTGTTCCACCCAGCTGTCAGTCGGTCGACTTCTGTCAAATCAAGCAACACTTTTCCGTGGTGGCTGGACGTTCGTTCCGGCACTTTATTAATCGGACCATGGCAGCATTTATAAGGAATCAATTGTGCAGCAGCGCGATCCAACAGATTACCATCAAAACCGTGAGTATGATTTTGATTTGATTGCTGCTGAGACTTGCCTCATTTGATGTGATTTTTGCAAGCGAGTTCAATGTTTTGCCGAGGTTATAAAACAGAAACATGGTAACTCACAGAGTGAGTGCCCAACTAACCCTTAGCTTGTGATTTTGTTTCAACAAAGTTAAACATTTACTTTCAATCTTGAAAAGGATGCCCTCACGACGGTGGTCCGCCACTACGCCAGCGCGAACCGGGTCAAGCCGTTCAAAAAGGTCACCATCTCGGACCGGGCTCGCAATGAGGCCAAGGCTGCCCAAATGAGGGACCACCCGGAGGATGACGGCGCAGTCATCGTGGCCGGCAAGCGGCTCGAATCCGTCCGTCAATCGCTGGCCTCCAGGGGGTATTTGAGATCTAGCAAACAGTACGCCCCACCGGAGGATGTCCTGTCTAAGATCAGGGAGTTGGCAAAATCAGCCAACATTTCTGATTCCAACAAAAAGTTTACCGACAATCAGCAAAAGTTTGACTTTTTGGCGGCCTGTTTCACCACGTTCAAACATTCGGTGCCCAACTCGAGCCTGCACGACATTGAATGCGTTGGTAATTTAGCTTTCAAGTTACGAACTAAATAAGATATCTAACTGTAACGTTTTTTCAGAGGACGCTCTAGCCTTCTACCAAACTCCAGTCAGCACGATCACCCCGCTGGAGTCGCTCAAATCGGTGGACCTGCCCGAAAATCTGCACATCCAACACGAGTACGTTCGGTTCCACCCGGAGACGGACACCATGTTCGGAGGAAAGTCGGCCTTCCCGAAGAGTTCGACCGTCGTGACGGGGCTCAAGTACAAGGACAAGTACCGTGGCCATGAGGCGAAAAAGTCGTGGCCTTAGATTGTTCAGGGTTGTGTCATCGAGTTAGAGAATAAACGGATTTGCTGAGTTGTAGGATATTCACTTTGTGTTGGGTTTATTTCGGGTCCCTTTCATCCGTAAGCCGCGGTCATGGCTTTCTTCTTGGCCTCCAGCCACTGTTCCGGGTGTTTGTTCTTCTTGTGAGAGTAGAGGTTCGCGTTCGAGTTCGTGGTCATGCCGCAAACGTCACAGGAGTAAAGCGCTTGTCCGGTGTGGGAAGCTCGGTGTTCCTTCAAATAAATGCTTCGCTTGAACTTTTTCCCACAGAATTCACACTCGAACTTCTCCTCCACGTGGACACGCCGCCGGTGGCTGCTGAGGGCCCGTTCGTTCGGATACATCTGATGACAAACCTCGCAAGCTACCGACTGGTTGTCCTCGTTGTGAACCGTCCGAATGTGGATCTTCAAGTTAGATTTCCCGTTGACCCACTTGCTGCAGATGTGGCACTGAACCCGCTCGATCGGATTGATCCCCAGATGCTGCTTAATGTGCCGATCCATCGCGAGTTTCGTCCGAAATTCCTGGCCACAGGTGTCGCAGATATGCTTCGTCCCGCCGTTGTGCATATTCGCCATGTGACTTCGCAGCGTTGCCGAACTAGCCAGCGTTTTGTTACATACCGAGCAAACAACCTGCACGTGCGTCTCCAAATGACTCTTCAGCAGATACTCTTTTGGGAAGCCGCGGCCACATTTCTCACATTTGAACGGGAGCGCTCCGTCGTCGTCGGAGTGCATCTTCAAATTGTGCAGATCCAAATAATATTTGCTATTGTAACTCTTGTTGCAAACATCGCAATGAAACTGGTTCGGATCAATATGCGAATTAATATGCTCCAATATCTTGCACTTTTTATAAAACACTCGATTGCAGCACTTAATACTCGCCCGAGCATCGTGCGCCTTCCGGGTATGCCGCTGCAAACGGTCAAACGTTTCGAAACACTCCGAACACGATTCGCAGCCCAGCTTGAAAAACTCCTTAATCTGTCTATTCTCATCTTCCAACTTTTTGCTTTTCTCCCCCTTCCCAACCTTACCCTGCCTGCCCTTAAGTGGCCTGTCATCCTCCGAATCCGATTCCGACGCTTCCTGCTTGATCTCCGAGTCAAACTTTGCCTCCTCG